>NC_090938.1:473683594-473989423 GCF_040938575.1 Ambystoma mexicanum
AAAAACTTCCAGTATGCGTGATCTATTCAAGGATGTTATTCCATCAGTTGTCTTGCTGACCACTCATCCCATAAGAGTTGCACAGATTTCCTCTCTATAACCTCAGTATTACCCACTTTGACCCCAGCCTCTAAATTCACAGGATGAGCACTTGTAGGGGTATCTCCAATTGTCACAGACAAAGCCCCACAGGTGCCCCCTCAGTAGTGTCAACATTAACCCCCTTTATGTTAGTCATATTGCCATAATCTCTGATTTTAGTTTGTTTGGTTGCAGGTTGATCCAGGAGCCTGTGTCCGACATTGTTCAGTTTCTAGCTGGACAGACTCTAAAGGAATATGGCCGGTCGCCCCGAGGGGAGCAGATGACCCCTCCCAACTGATTTTTAGCCATGGTCCCAGTGTCTCAGCATTAGTAGTAACCAGGCAGCTTCCTTCGGCAAATGCAATAATATTGCCCTCCATGTTGAAATGATCTACTTCAGAGCCCTTTTCATGGCTCGATCCACTCATTCTATTGACAGCAGGGGATGCATGATATCCCTTAGATTGGAATTATTCCCCTTAACCTTAATACTGGGCATATTCTTTCTTTTTTACCGAACATTTCCTTTATTTATATTTTTCCCCTTCTAAGGTTAAGTTTTTCCTTCCCCCCTGCCAGACCAACCCCCTGCAGAACCATTACATCACCCCCTCCAGGGTTCTGTTTTTATATTTCTTTCCTTTACTTGAAACCTCCTCCTTCACAACCATCACATCATTAGCCCCACTTAGTTGTCCCGGCAAACCACTTGTCTCCATGCAAGCCATAGCCTCAAGACAGGTCATTGCCTCCACAAGACAGGACGGGCTATCCAGTGGAGCCAACTGATCAGGGGGTATTGAGTCAAGATAACTAGCGGCCAACCCCCACTGTGGATGAGCTGCCATACTGGCCAAGCTAAAAATAGGCTTAGTTGTCAACAAATCAAACACAATAGAGATCATTTTGTCTAGTTGACTAATCTTTTTTTTTCGTTGGCATCTACCATTTTAGCAATACCACTCCATTCATCACATTTAAGCAAAGAGCCCCGACAGAAGCCCTCCAAATAAACAAGCTGGGTATTTATTTTATTTATTTTGTCATTTGTATAGCTCACATAACCCAGAGGCATCTAGGCGCGTTTTGCTTAGAAAGTCGGTTACATAACCCAGAGGCATCTAGGTGCTTTTTGCTTAGGAAGTCGGTTACAGTGGTTGCTTGCATCAGAAGAGGTTACAGTCAGTGCATGATTAGGTAGGCAGATCGTTAAAGGCCATTTATTGTCCCACAAGCACCCCACTCATCAAGCCCTGCTTTTTAGCCAACATGTTGAGAGCCATTTTTAGACTAATATGCAAGTTAGACAAGAGCAAAGATGGAAGCTCATTGGGGATTTGGTTATTAGAAGCAGCTTTGATCAATGGATCGACAGGAGACCTAATAATTAGTGAATCATGGGTCAACTGATTGTCATTTCTCTTGGTCAGTACAATATCCCCATTACCTAGATTAAATCGTATGGAACACGCCTCAGATGGAATAGGTACATTACAAATGACCATATTGCCCCGACCCTCCTGAGGCCCCCACTCCCCTATGGGCACATGAGTTGATTCCCAACCCATTGAAGCCTCTACAGCTCCTTCTGTCAATTTGAGTTCCAGACCAGCCCCTTGCAGCCACAGATTCTCTAGACTGAGTACCTGTCCATCTTCTTTCTGGGTTGTGTCACGTGCCATCATTGGATAGACCAAAGCCTCATGTAAGGAATCCATCTCTAAATCTGTGATCTCTCCCAGCAGAGATTCACAGGCAGTGGTCAATGCATGTATAGAGTCACATGTAGATACAATACCCCGAATGGGGTTGTTCATGTGGCCCTTTTTTTCCAGAACAGAGTGACGTCTTCCTTGGGGCAGGCTATTCATTACTTGTCAGAATACCACCTGAACCAAACACAAATGGCTCTGTCACATGAGGTGAGTTTTGAAAACAGAAACCATCTCCTTCAGATGATATGGTTGTGTTCCCCTTAGACCTTCCCAGTCATCTTTGGGGCGTAGAGGCATGAAATCAGAGTATTTCCTTCGTAGACAATGCAGGCAGCACAGAGGAGCACTTTGGCATCCCTTCTTCCGCCTCAATAGCAACCACTTCATTTTCGACATTAAGATTAGGGTTCCCCACTGACATAATGCTAGCAATGTCGCTGAGTTGACCCTCATCAGAAAAATATGTAGCAACATTACAGGCATCAACTGTTTCGGATATTTCATCTTTCCTCATTGGATTGCACGATGCCATGCCTAAGCATGCAGGACTCCTTAGCATAGGCATATCAGCACTATATTGAATTATGTTCCAAAGATGTGCGCAGAAAGCAAGCAGATGTGCTCTCCAGAGCTCAAAGGTGACAACATCTCTGAATCCAGACGCAACTTGAACTGGCTATCGGTCAAGCAAAGGATTGCATTTAAATCCATGTCACTTATTCACAAGTGTCTCGCGAACTTAGCACCAAAATACTTGTCTAACAACTTCTCACGCAACACCTCCTCTCGCCCTACCAGATCTGTACAGGCACATTGCCTCAAAATCCCCAGGTTACAGGCACATTTCCTCAAAATCCCTAGGTTCAAGCTACAAAAGGCAGGAGGCAGTAGTTTTCCTGTCCTAGCAGCTAAATTGTGGAACTCACTACCCACACCATTTAGAACAGAACCTTCCTACCATTTATTTAGGAGTAATGTAAAAATGATCTGCCTGGGGTCCCGTCTCTTTCTGTTGACGTCTTAGGGGGCCTCCGTCTAGTTCTGTTGCCCGGGCTCTGGTTTGGGGGATGTGAGGAAGCATCCACTCCAGTGGTGCACCAAGAAGGAGGTTCCCCAGGGTTGTTTATCTTGACAGCATACCTGCCAGTGATAGCAGGGTATGCGCATGTGTATTGCTCACAAAAAGAAACAGCTGAGTGAGGACACGGCCCCTGCAGTTTAGTTTAATGGTAGGATGGGTCCGCCTTTCTGGTGCTTTCTGCATGCCCCCCTCTTTCCCCCACCGGTATGGTGTACTCACTGTTCTCTCTCTGCCCGGGGTCCTCTGCGATCCTCCTGGTGTTTTGGGAGCACTATGGTCCATGTAACAAGGAGGTGAAATCCACGATTGTGCAGACACGTCTCCTCAGGTGCCTTGCCCGTAGCGTGGCCATTCGCCTGTTGATGTCTATTCCGCAGTCTCCACTTTCCTGTTATTCTCGGCGCTGGTTCTGGTGGATGCTTTTCTGAGTCTCAGTGGTGGTTGGGTTCGCTTTCTGCCATGCTCTGCATCTGATGTGGGTATTGTATCAGCTTCGTATTAGATAGGAGGTTCACCAGTGTAGAGGAGGAGCCAAATGCCCCTACCAAAAGCTCTGCCCCATGTTGCCTATATGTTGGGAACCGGAAATTGCAACATGTGCAGTACCAGTGAGGATGCCAGTACCAAAAAGAGTTCCTGAAACAAGGTATCCATTCAGAAAACCATATGTGCATTATTGAAGAAATTATGGTCTTCTGGACAAAGTCCCGGAAGAAGTGTGAAAGTGGATGAGAAAAAGGACGGGTGATGTCATGCGGAGCAAAACTGTCACACCATGGAGAGATACAGAGGATGAAAGAATATTAACATTCTATAAGATCTGAAGAGGAGGTGTCGAAGATCAGCAGCATTTCAGGACCGAAATGAAGATGCTCGTGCAAAGAAACGCTGAAGAAAATGCAAAGTCATTTTATACTTGTACAGATGCTGTAACGCAAGTAGACGAAATGATCCTAAGGCTGGCTGCATAGTAAATAGATTCACCAATCTATATACATAGGAATATGTAGAATCTGGCTGTTCCACGATGCACTTTAGTAAGCTTAAAACCCTGTGAATGGAAAGGGCTTGAGTGTGGCACAGTTGGAAAATAGCTGATGGTGAAGGAAATTCCAAGAAAGGATGGCTGGCCCAGCACCAAGAGTCGGGGCCACCATGAGCCTGGTTGTCTGTCAATTAAGCTACATGAATGTGAGAAAGAAAGAAACTTCTTTTTGAAGTGGGATAAAAAAACACTGAAGTAGTCAAGAGTTCATCATTTAATAGTATTATATGCAACGAAGAGCCTTAAAATGTGGTCTCCAGTCACATGGCCAGATGAAAATAGCTTTGGGTCGAGCTACTCTGAAACCAGAAGATAAGACCATGCCAAACTCTCTTTTATTCCCGGGCACAGAGAGCTTCTGCAAGGCCAAGTTCAAAGCCTTAATTGAATGGCAGACCGCAGGAGTGATGATATATGTTGGGCTAATTGGGTGGGGAGGCATGACCAGGCTGACCCCTCCAGCATGTAGGGTAACCAGCTTGCGTGCTGCTAGCAACTGGAATATTTTAGAAGGGTACAAGTGTGCCAACCAATTGTAGAGGGCCAGGTATCAGAGAGCCCTATAGTTTGTGTAACCAATGAATCGTGTAATTTGTGACGATGCAGATGACTTGCACTAGAGGTGGGCTTAGTTGTCCATCTGATGTTAGAGACCTAATCACAACCCCTGTCAGTATGGAACGTATACTTAGAGGTTCCCTGTAAGCCTATCACATCCCCAAGTAGGTTTTTGTAGTTTGCCACATAGTGTGATGTCAGTAGTGACACATTTTTGCTATAAAAGATATGTTTTTTATGTGATGCATTGGGATCGTGCTGTGTGACATCCGTTGATGTCCGTTGTAACTCCCTGTTTTAGATCATTGCAAATAGAACAGTACTAAATTTTGACAACTTCCTGAGTCGGTTTGATTATTGATTATCTCTAAGTATTGCTACCTTGTCTTAAAGGACCCAAGGTCACGGGTTTCACTAGCGAACTGCTTTCATTTCTGGTATTTGTTGGAAGCAGCCATGTTACATGCTTGTGGTTCGTATCCCATAGTCTGGTGGTCACGTCCTTCTTTCAAGCGAATCATCCATTTGTGGGGGATTTGGGAGGTCCTCTAGAGTGCTGTAGCGTATCTTCATCAGCGGTGGCAAGCGGTGTCTGTGTGGTCGAGCCAGAAAGTACTTAGCCCCGCCCGCAGGTTATGACAAGTGCTGACGCAATGGTTCTCGTTCATGTAGAGCTTGCATACTTTCACTGTCTAGTCTTGTGTGCAAGCAATCGCATTTCTGATCCGCACATGGGGGAAAAATGCATCCTGAAGGGGAGTGTTTTGATTGTTATTTCTGTCTCTGCAGGAGCTCCGTCAGCCCACGGAGATCTTGCTCCGGCTCTTGAGCACCGCCTGCGGAGCAACTAATGTTTGAGGTTGAGAATGCTCATCCCAAGGTTCAGAGTCAAGATGCCGATGTTCAGTGGCTGGAATTTGAACTGAATATCAGCAGCGAACCATAAAAAGTAACGATGGTTCACTGTCACATAACACAACTTCCACAATCAGTGACAGACAACGCAAAAAATGTCTCGTCATTACTTGTAGATCCTCTCACACAATCCGTGCCTTGAAACAATTTCAATCAAAGAAAATAACCAGGTTACTCACCGTAGTGACCACCTTACTCCTAGTCCATAGTCCCCTTTCCTCCATACTTATGGGACATTCCTCCGTCCTCTGGGACGGGACCGGAGCACTTTGTAAAAGCATCAAACTTTTGCTAAATTTTGTCCTTCCTCTCTTTTACGCGGGGTACCACATGTAACCGTAACCCCGGCCATTTTAGCTCCTCCCCGCGCATCACCCATCAGTCCTTTTCTATCGCCTGGTCAGAGACCTTTAAGCAATAATAGAGGAACCTTATTAGAGGGGACGGCGGGCAGGCGTATGAAGGAAAGGGGACTATGGACTAGGAGTAAGGTGGTCACTACGGTGAGTAATCTGGTTATACTCCTACGTCCCGTCCCCTTTCCTCCATACTTATTGGAGATTCCGAGGCACTCCTCACAGGAACTAAGGGTGGATGGAGAAACCCCTTACTGAAAAAGATTCTTCAGCCCAGCCTGGTCGAACTGAGCATCGGATCTGGAGCTCAGGTCCAAACAGTAGTGTTTACAAAACGCCGATGGGGAGGCTCAGGTAGCTGCTTTTGCGATGGTCTCCCAGAAGACATATTTTTGAAAGGCAACCGCAGCTGCCTTGCCCTGTACCAGGTGTGTGTGAATCCCTTTAGGAGGCTGGAGACCCTGGACAGTATAAGACTCCTTATTACAGGCAGCGATCTATCTGGAGATAGTCGCCTTAGAGGACTGCTTACCTTGTGGATTACCAAAAGTCACCAATAGTTGAGAAAAACTCCTAAATTCAGATGTTCTGTCTAAATAGAATTTAAGAGCTCTTCTAACGTCCAAGCAATGCAAAACCCTCTCTGCTTCTGAAGCTGGGTTTGAAAAGAAGACAGGCAGGGATATTGACTGATTCAGATGCAAATCAGACACCACCTTTGGCAGGAAAGAAGGATTTGTCCACAGGAACACCTTATCCTTGTGGAAAACCAAGAAGGGATGCTCCACCGGCAGAGCTTGGAGCTCACTCACACGTCTTGCCGAATTAACAGCGACCAAAAAAGACACCTTCCACGAAAGGTGCTTAAGATCTACCGTCGCCATTGGTTTGAACGGCTTATGGCACAACGCAGTAAGGATCCCATTCAGATCCCACGTCGGGTGCGGCTTGCAAACTGGAGGGTAAAGACGCGTCAAACCGCGAAGTGTCTCCTAATCACTGGATTTGACAGTGAATAAGAACACTGGTCTGTGGATAGATAGGTGGCTACCGCCGAAGGATAAGTTCTGCATGACAGAACATGAATGCCCGATTCCGCTAGGTGAGACACGAAAGACAACACAGTGTTAATCGTAGCCACCCTAGGGTCCAGCTGCTTGTCTAAGCACCAATGACAGAACCAAAGCCATTTGCTTCTATACTGAGACCTTGTTGAGGGCTTCCTGGCTGCCTGGATAATGCGTATGTTGTCAGCAGACAGATTGAGATGCTCTAAAGACCTGAATTTAGGCACCATGCTGCCAGGCTGAACGATTGTGGGGAGGGGTGCCACAGCTGTCGATCCCTCAGCTTGCAAATCGTCCGATGAATCAGAGGCAGAGGCGGGAAAGCCTAGGTCCTCATGTTGTGCCAAGGAATCTCGAGAGCATCCCCCAGAGAGGAGGCTCCCAGCCCATTTCTGTAGACATACAGAGGAAGTTTCTTGTTTGCCGATGTTGCAAAGAGGTTCACCTCCGGAATGCCCCAACACAGGAATATCCATGAGAGGATCTCCCCCTTCAACTCCCACTCATAGCTGACCATTGTCCGCCGACTGAGGTCATCTGTCATGACGTTCAGCTGGCCTGGGATGTGTACTGCTACCAGCCAGACGCCATGCTGAACCGCCCATTCCCAAATCTGGATTGCCAGATCCACAAGAGGAGGAGACTTGGTGCCCCCCTGCTTGTTGATGTAAAACATTGACACACATTGTCCGTGCGGACATGAACTACTTTGTTGGCAACAACCGGCCTGAAAGCCTCGAGCGCCAGGAAAATCGCCAGAAGCTCCAGATGATTTATGTGAAGGAGCTTTTCTTGGGGTGACCAAAGGTCCGAGACCTGAAGAAGATCCAACGTCGCACCCCACCTCAGAAGGGAGGAGTCAGTTGTGATCGTCACCATCGGAGCGGGGTCTTAAACCCAGCACCCACCGATAGGTTGCTGAGAGATGACCACCACACCAGGTCCGCTCTCATGAAAGCCGGAATCGATATCATCTTTGAGACCGGATCCACAGCCTGACGCCAAGAACTCCAAAGAACCATTTGCGTCCGCCTCATCTTGAACCGAGCTAGAGGAAGAGCCAATACGCAAGAAGCCATGCGCCCCAGAAGCGTCTGGAACCACCAGACTGACATGCTCTCCGACTGCACCAACATCTGACACGTGGCCAACAGATCTGCCATTTTGTCCCTGGTCAGGTAAACCCTCCAGTCGATTGTGTTCCAACGAAAACCCAGGAAAGTCAAGTTCTGAGAGACCGTCATGGAAGATTTCTGCTAGTTCACCGACAGCCCAAGGTAGAACAGGAGCTGGAGGAGAGACTGAAGATTGCGCGCGGCTTTCAGCGGGCAAGGACTGCGTAACAGCCAATCGTCCAAATACGGATACACATGGATACCCTCAAGAGGAAGATAAGCTGCGATCACCGACATCATCTTCGTAAAGACACGCGGTGCCGAGCTGAGGCCAAAAGGGAGCACTCAGAACTGGAAATGCTCCTCCCCTACAGAGAAACGCAGTTATCTCTGGTGTGGATTCCAGATCAGGATATGCATATAAGCATCCTGAAGGGCCCTTCTGTAAAGAGGACTTTATCTGACCAGGCGTGACCATCTTGAATTTCTCTTGGGGTAGGAAAAGATTGAACTGGGAAAGGTCTAGGATGGTGCGCAGGCCAGCCTGGTTGGATTTGGGCACTGTAAACAGCCGGGAGTAGAAGTCCTCCCCTCTCTCCCCTAGAGGAACGGGTTCCACCACCCTGAGATCCAGTAACTTCTGAATCTCGGCTCTGAAGGAGGGCGACACCAACTGCTGGAAAGGAGGATTGATGGGTGGGGAAGGGGTAAGCGTAAGCCCGCCCGAGCGACTGACAAGACCCACCGGTCCTCGGTGATGGTCTGCCATGCCTCCCAATGATCCGCAATGCATCCTCCCACCGGGGGCCCGTGCGAGCGCAGAAAACCCTAATTTAGCTGGTTCTCGGTGACGGCACCACCTGAACCTGAGGAGGAGGCTGAGCAGTGGGAGGAAAATCGACGGCGGGAATTTCCCGAACGGGTGTCAACCCTGCGGGATTTTCGGTCTAGAAAACCCATGAAACCAGAGGAGGGCCGAGGTTGTGATAAGGATCTCTGTGCCCTAAAAGGTGGTTTCACCAGGACAGAGAAGGACTTGGCGGTCTGAGTTCCGTCCTTCGTTTTGGTCAGCTCCACGTCTGTTGAGGAGTGAAAGAGCTCCTTGCCGTCAAAGGGCAGGTCCAAAACCTTATCCTGCACCTCCTTAGAGAACTTGGTGGCGTTCAGCCAAGCCTGGCGAGAAGTATCCACATCAAGCATAAGGCCCTGGGCCGAAGTGTCGACATGATGCGCCGCAGCTTCCAGCAGATCCTGAGCCAGGACCCTGGCATCCGACAAATCCGCATTGAAATCCTCAAGTTTTTCAGCAGGGATAAATTCCTCAAACTCCGACAGACCTTTCCACATTTTCATATTCGCCCCCACTAACACCAGTTCCGCATTGGCTTGACACTATTCAAGGGCTGAGTTAGCAAAAATCTTCCTCCCAAGGGAGTCAAGAAGCTTATCCTCTTTGCACAGAACCTGCGTAGCCATCATAGAAGAGGATGCCGCAGGCCTAGATTGCAAAGTGGCCGCAGCCACTACCGTGGAGGAGGGGGGCGGACATGACGCCAAGAACACCTCTTCAGAAGAATGGAGCCTGTAGCGCGCGTCAATTTTCTTGTTGACAAACAGTCCAGAGTGTGGTTTCTCCCAGACTCTACGGACCTCGGCCAAAAAGTCCTTCTGCAAGAACAATCCGGTACGCTCCGAAGGAGACAGGTGAACGCCCCCGAAAGCACGCCCTCCTGCGGAGCGGGTGCCTCGGGTACTGGAACATCCAACAGACACATCATGTCCAGCACCCGGTCGTGAAAGGCTCTGATAGAGCGGGGCTGGTTTTCGCTGTCCTGATCACCCTGCGCGTCATCCGACAGGTCCAGATCAGGCTGAGCCGCATCGGGCACCACAATGACCTTGTCCCCTGGGGACAACGGAGGGAAGGGTGGAAGAGTAGAGGGAAGCCCCGCAGGCAAAGGCAGTGTCGGCGGAACCCCCGGAACAGCAGGTGAAACCAGCGGCGCAGGCGGGCATATCTCCCTAAACAAGCCTCGAAAGTACTCCTTCATGGTGTCAGAACGCATATGTTTTTGAAACTTGCCAAAAAAAGGCATCCTCCGCCGACGATTTCAGAGCGGCCGGAGGAGGCCTCTCATGAGGGGAGTAATTCCAGGGACGCAGGGGAGAGGGTTGCAAGAAGGCCCATCCCCAGAGGTGTCCACATAAATCAAGGGCACCAATGCCGCAGGCAGCGAGACATTGTGCGGAAGGGGCATCCGAGCGTTCCAGTCATAAACTGGACGAAACGGATGTGCACAAGGAAACCGATGTTCACCTACAGAACCAACCCCTACACCTAAAGCCGATGGCGTAGTTGTAAGGGATGTATCCAAAATGGCCACCATGGTCTTGTCGGGAACAGCCGCCATTTTGTCAGCACCTAAGGAGAACTGCGACACGTGTGGGAGTGAGGCAGTGGTCCCCACAGGCGGGTCAGGGGTCTTCATTTTAGCCTTAACACAAGGAACCTCGGCTGAGCCGGTACTGTGTGGTCTAGGATGTTTTTGTGACATGCTAGTAGCCAAACTAGCCTTCGTAGGAAACACCCCGGCACTGCCGGTAAAGGAGGAATTACAGTTCGAAACCTCACTCCTTGCCCCTCAGAGAAAACGCCAGTACACTTCTGTCATGATGCCTACCTCCAAGGAGCCAGGTCCGACCCAGCAACCCCAGAGGCAGGCATCATTCCCCCCAGGGAAGTGCCAGTGGGCCCAAGCTGGGGCCCTTTGGACACAGTCCTGGCGCCTTAGGCGCCAGGCTCATGTTGGACCCCTGTCCTGGCGCCTTAGGCGCCAGGCTCATAAAGCTAGAAATGTGTTCAAGTGTTTTAATGTGCACTTACCTGATGCAGACCATGCTGCTATGCTGCTACATCCAGGCCCTCTTGAGGCCTGAATGGAACTACTTTACCTGTGGGACTACTTTCCACCTGGGTGTGGTCGGGGAAGGATACATACCTGATCGGTGGAAGGATACATACCTGGAACTTCTTCCAAAGCTATTTAAACCACGCCCGATCAGCAACTCACGCTTCGCGTTGTTCTGCTCCTCGCAGCTGGACGCTCACCGTGTCAGCTCCTGCATCAGGACTTCAGCCACGCCTGTCAGCATCCTGGGTCACCTGCAAAGGGAGATAAGAGAGAATTGGGGAGAAAGAAGACCTTACCTGCTAAAGCTGCATCGCAGAGACATCACACGACGATCCTGAAAGGGAAGACATCATTTTTTAAAAGCATTTCGCTTCGATCGCTGCAGCGCTGCATTTCACTCACCTTTCCTGGGCACCTCCATCTTCAGCAGCGATCATCCGGATCCGCAGCCACTTCCCAGAGCCTAGAGAGAAAAAGACAAGAGTACAAGGTGAGAGAAGGAAGGGAATAGGAAAAGCTCAGTTTCCTTCTAAGACTTACCTGTTGGGTCATTCCCATTTAATTTCGGGTCCTGCCGCTTCCTGGCATTCCGGACCCCGGTCCCTATGGGGAAAAAAAGACAAAGACATTGAATGAGTGAATGCAAAGACATTACCCGAACGCTCATCCAGAACTTACCTGTCATTTACTGGAACTGCACGTTTCACTTCGGGTCGGCGCCATATCTCCGGCATTCCGAACCCCGGCCCCTAAGGGGAAAAAGACATAAGCGTTAGCACTTGCTGCAATAAGACAATGAACCTTATTATTAAGCTTGAACTTTTGAACTTGCAACAGAACTCTTACAGCGCCTTACCTGAATAGTCAAGCTTATTTGAACTCCCATCAAACCTCAATCCAGTGAAGTAACTGGGTTTCAACGCGCCCCTGCATCAGAAGCAGGATGGAGAACACATCCTTCCAGACCCTAAGGTGAGACTTCACAGGGAATCGTGGAAGGGTATCGTGGAGGGTTGGAAGGGAGTGGGAGGCTTGAACATAGATGACCTGGCCAAAAGGTTATTGCAGGCGCAGGGAGGGCACACTCCTTTACCTAATTCCGGAGGTACTTCCACATCAATGGGTTTCAATAACCCGGTACAAATCAATCTACCTGGACACATGCCTTTGGCCCTGCCTGAACGTTTGCGGGGGATCCCAAGAAATATGCCGTCTTTATGAACCAATGTCATTTACACTTTCTATGCAGACCCGGGGCCTTCCCTAACGACCAGACCAAGGTAGCCTTTATACTATCGTACCTCAGTGGCAGTGCTGCCGATTGGTCTATTCCATTGGTAAATCAGGATGATCCCAGTCTCCAAAATTTTCAGGGTTTCCAGGCCAGCATGGAAAGATTGTTTGCTCGACACTCTCAAGGACAGGCGCTTGATAACGAACTGCTATCCTTCCGACAAGGTAATCAGGATCTCCTGTCCTACGTTGCCACCTTTAATAGACTGGTTGTGGAAACTGGATGGCCAGAAAACAAAAGGATCACATTGTTTCATCGAGGCCTGCGCGGAGAGCTTAAGGATGTTCTAGCTCAGATAGTAGATCCACCCCAGGTCTGCGCAGACTACATAGACTTGGTGGTTCAACTTGATCACAGACTTCAAAATAGAAAAGCAGATCGGTTCAAGTACGAAACTCGAGTACCGATCAAAACCCACACTAACTCTAAGAGTACCGACATATCCGAACCTATGCAAATCGGCGGTGTTAAAGGACCATTAACGCAGAAGGAACGAGAGAGAAGGCGGCAAATGCAACTTTGTCTGTATTGCGGGACTTCCGGTCACTTTCTTCGAAATTGTCCGGTTAAACCACCTAAGAAGGTGGTTGGAGCCACTGATAACGATTTATTGACACCTGATTCGGGAAACGACCTAGCCCGACAAGCGTAGGGGTCCGCTTGCCGAGCTTGAAAACAAACTCTTTGACCTCGCATTTTGTCATGCCAATGGTGCTCGTGGACCCAAAACAGCCTCAGCAGTTGCATGCTATAAAAGCATACATCGACAGTGGAGCTATTGGAAATTACATAGACCGTGAATTGGCTTCCAGGATTAAGCTCCCTCTCCGCCCGAAAGTAACCCAAGATGTCATTACTACAGTAGATGGAACCGAAATAGCCTCAGGGCCTGTAACGCATTCCACTGTTGAAATGACACTGGTGGGTCAGGATGGACATCGAGAAGTAATCGTGTTTGATGTGATCAAGGCCCCACAATTTCAAGTAATTCTTGGAATTCCTTGGTTAGAAACACATAATCCCAGAATTGACTGGCGAGCAAAGAAGGTAAGTTTTCCTGATTGTGAACCAACTTGTTATCCAAGAAATCCAGCTATGTGTCTAGCCTCAGCAACTTCCACCCCTGTACAGCTACCGTCAGGATACCAAGAATTCCAAGACGTTTTTCAGAAGGAACAGGCTAAAACGTTACCTTCCCATCGGTCTTATGATTGCCAAATCGATCTGGTACTCAATGCTCAACTACCTTGTAGTAGGATTTATGCTCTTACGGAACCTGAGAACCTGCATTTGCGTCAGTATTTAGATCAGTACCTAGCCAATGGTTTTATTCGCCGTCCAAGTCTCCTGTCTCCTCAGCTCTGTTCTTCGTGCCGAAAAAAGAGGGCGACCTTAGAACATGTATAGACTATCGCGCCCTAAATCAAATAACGATTAAGAATCGTTATCCTCTGCCCCTGATCCCTGAGCTTATCGACCAGGTGAAAGACGCTTGTGTGTACACCAAGTTAGATCTCCGAGGAGCTTATCACCTGGTGCGTATAAAAGAAGGCGACGAATGGAAGACTGCATTCCGCACCAAATTTGGGCTCTTCGAATATCAGGTGATGCCCTTCGGGTTGTGCAATGCACCTGCCGCCTTTCAGTACTTTATGAATGATGTTCTTCGGGAACTTATCGATGTCTGTGTCATTGTTTATATTGATGACATCCTGGTGTACTCTTCTTCAGAATCCGATCACAGAAAACATGTTAGGGCAGTTCTTGAGAAATTGCGCCAGCACAGACTATTTGCAAAACTCGAAAAATGCGTTTTTCATACCACAGAAGTTGAGTTTCTCGGATTCATCCTAACACCTCAAGGAGTCCGAATGGACTCGCGAAAGGTGGACGCCATCCTCAAATGGCCATCTCCTAGCTCGGTGAAGGGAGTTCAGAGCATGCTCGGCTTTGCCAATTTCTATCGAAGATTCATCCCGGAATTTTCCCGAACAGTCCAACCTATAACAGCTCTCCTAAAGAAAAACAAACGCTTTGAATGGACTCTTGAGGCCGAACAAGCCTTTCAGGACCTGAAAACCAAATTCACCTCTGCACCTATATTGAAGCACCCACACCCAGACCTCCCTTACATTGTGGAAACCGACGCATCCAGTTCGACCATGGGAGCTGTCCTGTCGCAAAGAGACCCAGAAACTAATCAACTACACCCTGTGGCCTTTTGGTCCAGGAAATGTTCTCCTCCTGAAATCAACTACGCAATTACTGACAAAGAGTTACTGGCTATTAAATCTGCTTTCAAGGCTTGGCGTCACTACCTTCTTGGGGCAAGTCACACCATCACCGTAATTACGGACCACAGAAATTTACAGTATTTAAAGACGGCCAAAGCTCAATCTTCACGACAACTCCGATGGGCTCTATTCTTTGCGGAATTTGATTTTGTAATTACTTATCGCCCTGGCTGCAAGAATGGTAAAGCGGACGCCTTATCCCGGATTGGTATGGAAGAACCCAATTCGAGTTTAGAACCTGTGCCAATCATACCTGAACAAAGAATCTTAGGCCTAACTTCTTTGCAAACTATTGAGGACATCCAAACGCAAGTAAAACAACTTCTAAACTCTTCAGCCTTACTGGAATGGAGTCAAAAGGGTCCTCATTACACCGTTAAGGATGATTTACCCTACTTCCAGGAGTGGTTGTTTCTGCCAAGTAAAGAATTGCAAGAACTTGTTATTGCCCATCATCATGAATCATTAATGGAAGGACACCCTGGTATCGCTAAAACAGAGGAAAAAATTAAACGCCACTTCTGGTGGCCTTCTTGGAGAAAAGACATAAAGTCTTTTGTATTGTCTTGTGGAATTTGCGCCCAAAACAAGGGTCAAAAGAAAAGGCCAGCCGGCCTACTTCAACCCTTGGATATTCCACCGGCACCATGGCACACCTTGTCAATGGACTTTATAACTGACCTGCCTCCTTGTGCTGGTTACAACACTATCCTTGTAATTGTGGATCTATTCTCCAAAATGGCCCACTTTATCCCTTTAAAAGGTTTGCCTTCAGCTTCCACCTTGGCCAAGGAATTTCTGGAGAGTATAGTTCGCATACATGGTTTCCCTTCCATATTAGTCTCGGATCGTGGAAGTCAATTTATCTCCCATTTTTGGAAGAAGTGTTGCCAACTAGCACAAATAGATGTGCGGTTATCCACCAGCCACCACCCCCAAACCGACGGACAAACCGAGAGAACCAATCAGACTCTCGAGCAATATCTTGGGTGCATGTTACACCAATCCAAGTTAAATTGGAAAGACATCCTTTGGATTGCAGAATATGCATACAACAATTCAGTGCATTCTGGAACCGGACAATCTCCTTTTTATACTTTGTGTGGTCACCATCCTCAGACCTCTGACCTAGATCCACCTCTGACCCTGGAAATGCCCACAGTAAATCATCTGCATTCCACAATAACCCGAGCCTTCAAAGAAGCTGCAACTCATTTACAGCAAGCCAAGAAAAAGTAGAAAGAAAACGCTGATTTGCACCAAAGTAAAACTCCTCCTTACCAAGTAGGAGACCAGGTATGGCTAGCAATGAAACATTTACCCCTCAAGGGCCCGCGAACCTTCAATCCCAGATTCATAGGACCTTATCCCATCAAGGCTATAATCAATCCCGTGGCCTTTAAACTGGATTTACCGTCCAACATGCGTATTCATCCAGTTTTTCATGCATCACGTTTGAAGCCAGTGCAACCAGGGACCCGACTGTCCAAGCCTCCAGACCCAGTTCAAATTGAAGGGGAATTAGAATTCAAAGTTAAAGACATTTTAGACTCCAAGGTGTTAAAGTCAAAACTCTTCTATCTTGTTGACTGGAAGGGATATGGTCCTCAGGAGAGATCATGGGAGCCTAGTAACCATGTTCACGCACCTCGATTAATACAAAGGTTCCACCGGAGATTTCCGAACAAGCCAAAACCCCCGGAGGGAACAACCTTGGGAGGGGCCTTGAGGGGGGGGTACTGTCATGATGCCTACCTCCAAGGAGCCAGGTCCGACCCAGCAACCCCAGAGGCAGGTCTCATTCCCCCCAGGGAAGTGCCAGCGGGCCCATGCTGGGGCCCTTTGGACACAATCCTGGCGCCTTAGGCGCCAGGCTCATGTTGGACCCCTGTCCTGGCGCCTTAGGCGCCAGGCTCATAAAGCTAGACATATGTTCAAGTGTTTTAATGTGCACTTACCTGATGCAGACCATGCTGCTACATCCAGGCCCTCTTGAGGCATGAATGGAACTACTTTACCTGTGGGACTACTTTCCACCTGGGTGTGGTCGGGGAAGGATACATACCTGATCGGTGGAAGGATACATAGCTGGAACTTCTTCCAAAGCTATTTAAACCACGCCCGATCAGCAACTCACGCTTCGCGTTGTTCTGCTCCTCGCAGCTGGACGCTCACCGTGTCAGCTCCTGCATCTGGACTTCAGCCACGCCTGTCAGCATCCTGGGTCACCTGCAAAGGGAGATAAGAGAGAATTGGTGAGAAAGAAGACCTTACCTGCTAAAGCTGCATCACAGAGACATCACACCGATGATCCTGAAAGGGAAGACATAATTTTTTAAAAGCATTTCGCTTCGATAGCTGCAGCGCTGCATTTCACTCACCTTTCCTGGGCACCTCCATCTTCAGCAGCGATCATCCGGATCCGCAGCCACTTCCCAGAGCCTAGAGAGAAAAAGACAAGAGTACAAGGTGAGAGAAGGAAGGGAATAGGAAAAGCTCAGTTTCCTTCTAAGACTTACCTGTTGGGTCATTCCCATTTCATTTCGGGTCCTGCCGCTTCCTGGCATTCCGGACCCCGGCCCCTATGGGGAAAAAAGACAAAGACATTGAATGAGTGAATGCAAAGACATTACCCGAACGCTCATCCAGAACTTACCTGTCATTTACTGGAACTGCACGCTTCACTTTGGGTCGGCGCCATATCTCCGGCATTCCGAACCCCGGCCCCTAAGGGGAAAAAGACATAAGCGTTAGCGCTTGCTGCAATAAGACAATGAACCTTATTATTAAGCTTGAACTTTTGAACTTGCAACAGAACTCTTACAGCGCCTTACCTGAATAGTCAAGCTTATTTGAACTCCCATCAAACCTCAATCCAGTGAAGTAACTGGGTTTCAACGCGCCCCTGCATCAGAAGCAGGATGGAGAACTCATCCTTCCAGACCCTAAGGTGGGACTTCACGGGGAATCATGGAAGGGTATCGTGGAGGGTTGGAAGGGAGTGGGAGGCTTGAACATTATTCCTTCAGTAGGTAATACTCCCTTTTCACGCACAGGGGAATATTCCTGCGAGCCAGTGAAGCCAGAGTTGAGGGGCCCTCCCTGTCTATCTTCAGAGTCCTGCGCTTCACCATTGAAGAAGAATCAGCACTCGAAGCCAGACCTGCGCCTCTGTGGGAATCAGGTGAGTGTGACAACTTCTTAGGCCGAAATGGCACCTCAGGGCAATCCCCAGTAACAGAGCTTTTGACGTTCCTCCCAGACCGGGAAGACCCGGGAAGGAGTCCCCCAGCCGGGGTGCCCTAAAAGTAAAGAACTCATCGGGCGTTTCTTCTTCTCGTCGATGAAGGATTGGAAATGCGTAGGGGGAGTGTGCTGAAACACCTCCTCCCACCGCTCTAAACAACGTTGAAGGGCCCGGACCGAAAGGGAATTGCAATAAAAACACGAGTCCCACTGGTGGTCAGGACCCAAATACTCTAAACAAAGAGGATGGGGGTCCGCCCTAGCGAAGCGTCACTGACAGGAAGAACAATCCGAAAAGTGTAGCTGAAACGGCATAGACGGACTACCATGCGAGAGCCAGAGAGGAGGAAAAATGGAACAAAAAGCCTTACACAGATGCAAGTGTGTCCAGTCTCGAACGAGCGGAGAAAAGGACTGGAGGGCGATGCGCGGGGCGGCACTAAAATGGGCAGGGTTACAGCTGCGTGCGGTACCCCACGTAAAAGAGAGGAAGGACAATATTTTGCAAAATGTTGATGCTTTTACAAAGTGCTCCGGTCCCATCCCACAGGACAGAGGAATGTCCCATAAGTATGGAGGAAAAGGGACAGGACGTAGTAGTAGTTTCATTTTCCCTATTTCCCCAATACATTCTGAAAATACCGAAATATTACAGATTGAAATTACTGAAGCATTTTCTGAATTGATCGACTACTATGTTCATGACCCTGACTTCACTATTCCTAGTACAGAGGACTTATCGACCACCATAGAATCGCAAACCACTGTACTGCCGGACGATTGGCTATAAAGGAGCCAAAATACCTTGTATTTGACAGCTGCCTGCTACAGATTATACAAATGATTAAATGTGACTATAGGATACATAGAAGGCTTTATGGGGAGCCATTGGTGAACTTTACCTGAGTAGTCAAAGGCACCAACCTGAAGATCAAGGGTAGCTGTGTCAGCAACATAACACATTGTCGTGGATCGCGCAACCCATTCTTGAAAAAGTGCCTGCTGGAAATGTACTTCTGTTCTGTTGTTCAGTGGATCAGCACGCAGAAAGATTTCAAATTTTTGTCAATTTGTAGGACTTGAGTTCCTTGATAAAACCACATACTATAAATATCAGAGAAAGTTCTTGTTCCCCGCCATTAGTCAGGCCTGGCATCGCAAACAAATATCCATAGAAAATGCTTTTGCTGGCAAAAGGGTCAGGCTTGCTGGTGATGGACAGTGCGTCAGTCCTGTGTTTTTCTGCTAAGTACTGCCCTTACCACTTGCAGGACATGGACACCCAAACATTAGTGAGTTCTGTTATGGTGCAAGTGTCTGAATGTACATTTTCTATTGCCATGGAGAAATATGGTTTCATTGAATCCATTGAACTTCTGTAATCAAGGGGAATACAAGTAGAACTGATAGCCACTGACAGGCACGTTGTAATAGCAAGTGTGAGGGGTCAGAAATGCGAGGCAGGCAACTTTGAGAAGATTTTTCAAAAGATGACATTTATTACAGTCAAAAAGGGTTTGATAAACGCCTCACTAGCCCTACCCTGACAAGGATTTCCCTGCCTAAAATACACTAAAGGAAACACTGTAACAAAAGGATTTTGTCCCTCACACTTGTACATACAACACACTCAATAAGGAAACATGTAGCAATTCAGATGAAACCAAATTAGCAATTCCATTCAAGAACAGGTAACTGCTTCTCCTTGTAACCTGGGCAAATTTCCCTTCCCCAGATTCAATCAGGATTTCAACTGACAGTTGAAAAGAATAAGGAAATCCTGTCTTGCAACAAAGTTCCTATAAGTCTCTCAAATGGTCTTAACCAACAGTTCAAAGTGTTCAACAGTGATTTAGTCCCTCCACTTGGAGCAGAATGTTCTACACAACGTTTCTTCAGAGGATAAGTAAATTCCCACAGTAAGTCAAGATCAACAAAAAGGCTTCTCTCAAGATAGTTCTGTAATAGTTCACAAAATACTTGCATCAGCAATATTGATTTGTCAGAATGCTTCTACAACAATTCACAATGTTCTTTTGTGGTCTTGTCAAGTCTTCTTCAGTACTTTTCATTACACCACAATACTTTAATGACTTCTGCCTGGTCTACTCACCTGCCAGGCCTATACTACAAGGTCCCTTGTCCTGGTGTACTCCCTACTTCTGCCTGGTCTACTCACCTGCCAGGCCTATACTACAAGGTCCCTTGTCCTGGTGTACTCCCCTGCCAGGACTATCAAAATGACTACTACTTCTGCAACTACTACTGTGATTTAGTTTTGTCTTCATACAACTCAAAAGTCTTATGATTTGATCAACAACAATTTGAGCCACTTCTTCTGTGAAAACATGAGACACATTGGTGCTGTTTGTTACACACTTTTGATTGCCATATGCATCTCCTCCTGCACATCTTTTATCAGAAGGGTAGCCTTCCTACCACTCGCCACTCTTATTTTCCCCCTCTTGCATTAACCAAGGGCTGACAATGGCTTTTTCTCATGTCTGCTCCTCTTTGTTTTAGGCAATACTTATTTAGGTCAGTTCCCCTATTGTTTCTTCCTTTCTCTGACAATAGGTTCATAAACAACTTGTTTCTTAAGAGTTCCCTTTTGGCTTTGGTAATATTGTTTCTTTTCAACAGTATGGGTTATTTTACTCTTTTGGCTTTGGCAATGGTTGTTTATATTTGTTTCTCACAATATTTCCCCCTTGTACTGTTGGCAATTGTTCTGACCTTTAATCTCACAATGACATTCTGCTGGTCTGCTTGCCAAGTTCTTATACTACCACTTTCTCCACTTTGTATTCACTTGGTATGCAAAATAATTCTCTTTCTGCTTTACATCAGTTCGACATACTTCATGTTTTTGCCACTTTGCTCTTTTTCCATTAGTTTGATATTTAAAATACCTCTTTCGGGCCATCGGGCGGTTACGTAGCGCTCCGGGGTCACAACACACAAATTAACTCACCAGGTTTGCTGTGCACATCCGCTCGCCTCGCTGTCTTTGGGTTGTCGGCTTAGTCTGCTTCAGGTGATGTGGAAAACAGCCTAGCTTGGTTTTACTTGGCCTGTGCGGAGCAAATCAGAAGCATTACGTGCTCCAAAGGCTCTCTGGTGCTCGCTTGCCACCAGAGTCTGCCTTGCTGTGGGGAAGGCTTCTTAGCTTCACATTTCCCGCCGCGCTACCTCTTCATCCAAAATCTCCACGGGGAAAGCTTGTAAAAAGAACACTTGTGCGTGACATGTACAATTCCGATCCCTGAAGGAAGAGACCCTCTCAGAACCTCAATCCATACTGCAAACAATGGCGGTACCAGCGTTTCTACTCTTCTTCAGCTGCAACTGCGATGTGGAGCTCCTGCAAACACTCCACCTTCCACTGCTGCTCTTCTCTATGGCCTGCACCTGAGGGGGACTTGTATTCTTCCCAGTCTCCCTCAGGTGCGGGTCATTAACCCTATTAACCTGCAACTTGCCATCTTCTTCGTCCCAGTACTTTTAACATTATAGGACTTGAAGTCCCCAAAGTTATAGTAAAAGTATAGTATAATATAGGTAAAGTCGGGGAAAGTTATTAAGGGAATTTTCCCATTCACCCTGACCTGCTTCCCCACCATGTGATCCTCCCACAGAACACCACCCCCAGGGTCGGGATCAGGAAGCGGCTGCCTTTCCCTGGCCACATGAGCAGGGTCCCAAGCCAGGTTTTCTGGCTGAAGGATCTCTGATTCATCACACAAGGGCCATGCAAGAGCAGTTCCTGCACATAAAACATCAATTTGATGTATGGCATGTTGTAAAACAGTATCCCAAAAAATATCTGCTGGTTAGAAAAAGGGGTCCAGAAGACATTTTTAAATGGTCACAGTCTATCAGCAACCATTTTTGGTGGAGTTCAAAAACGTGTGTGGGTTCCGTACATATTCTTGTTGAAAAGTGGCGTTCAATGCTCCACCATTGTTCAAACATGCATTAATGGGCGGGAAACTAACATTTTCACAAGTGTGTACATGGACCTTTGAGTGTGGAGCACAAAACGCAAGATCAAGTAGTTGGCACCATGCTCCCCCACTCACGCAGGCCTTGAAAAGAATGTGTGCGACAAATCGCTTGCCAGAGATATGAAGGGCTTGACAGACTTTTGCCACACTGGTGATTTGGAGGTTTTCCATAATATGTCAAAAACAAAGAGGTGATGGCTGGAAGGTTTAGACTGAATCTTAACCACTGGCATTGCTCAGGGCAACCCTCCAGACCATCGTTCTTCGCCTGCCAAGCCATTACAGAAGGGAAATACCATATGCAAATCAGGCTTGGCCCCACCCCAAAAGGGGCAGTCCAGCCCAAACTGCTAGGCCACATCCCTTCTGCTCGAGACCACAAGCATCCCCAAACATGTTTCACCCTTGTTGGGGCTCATCAGTGAGGAGTAGCTTGGCTCTCTAGGCCCAGCAGGCACGGGACCCACGTCTGGGCATACCCGTCCCACTCGGGGTGACATAGCAAAACCAAAGAGGTGATGGCTGGAAGGTTTAGACTGAATCTTAACCACTGGCATTGCTCAGGGCAACCCTCCAGACCATCGTTCTTCGCCTGCCAAGCCATTACAGAAGGGAAATACCATATGCAAATCAGGCTTGGCCCCACCCCAAAAGGGGCAGTCCAGCCCAAACTGCTAGGCCACATCCCTTCTGCTCGAGACCACAAGCATCCCCAAACATGTTTCACCCTTGTTGGGGCTCATCAGTGAGGAGTAGCTTGGCTCTCTAGGCCCAGCAGGCACGGGACCCACGTCTGGGCATACCCGTCCCACTCGGGGTGACATAGCAAAAACAAAGAGGTGATGGCTGGAAGGTTTAGACTGAATCTTAACCACTGGCATTGCTCAGGGCAACCCTCCAGACCATCGTTCTTTGCCTGCCAAGCCATTACAGAAGGGAAATACCATATGCAAATCAGGCTTGGCCCCACCCCAAAAGGGGCAGTCCAGCCCAAACTGCTACGCCACATCCCTTCTGCTCGAGACCACAAGCATCCCCAAACATGTTTCACCCTTGTTGGGGCTCATCAGTGAGGAGTAGCTTGGCTCTCTAGGCCCAGCAGGCACGGGACCCACGTCTGGGCATACCCGTCCCACTCGGGGTGACATAGCAAAAACAAAGAGGTGATGGCTGGAAGGTTTAGACTGAATCTTAACCACTGGCATTGCTCAGGGCAACCCTCCAGACCATCGTTCTTCGCCTGCCAAGCCATTACAGAAGGGAAATACCATATGCAAATCAGGCTTGGTCCCACCCCAAAAGGGGCAGTCCAGCCCAAACTGCTAGGCCACATCCCTTCTGCTCGAGACCACAAGCATCCCCAAACATGTTTCACCCTTGTTGGGGCTCATCAGTGAGGAGTAGCTTGGCTCTCTAGGCCCAGCAGGCACGGAACCCACGTCTGGGCATACCCGTCCCACTCGGGGTGACATAGCAAAAACAAAAAGGTGATGGCTGGAAGGTTTAGACTGAATCTTAACCACTGGCATTGCTCAGGGCAACCCTCCAGATCATCGTTCTTCGCCTGCCAAGCCATTACAGAAGGGAAATACCATATGCAAATCAGGCTTGGCCCCACCCCAAAAGGGGCAGTCCAGCCCAAACTGCTAGGCCACATCCCTTCTGCTCGAGACCACAAGCATCCCCAAACATGTTTCACCCTTGTTGGGGCTCATCAGTGAGGAGTAGCTTGGCTCTCTAGGCCCAGCAGGCACGGGACCCACGTCTGGGCATACCCGTCCCACTCGGGGTGACATAGCAAAAACAAAGAGGTGATGGCTGGAAGGTTTAGACTGAATCTTAACCACTGGCATTGCTCAGGGCAACCCTCCAGACCATCGTTCTTCGCATGCCAAGCCATTACAGAAGGGAAATACCATATGCAAATCAGGGTTGGCCCCACCCCAAAAGGGGCAGTCCAGCCCAAACTGCTAGGCCACATCCCTTCTGCTCGAGACTACAAGCATCCCCAAACATGTTTCACCCTTGTTGGGGCTCATCAGTGAGGAGTAGCTTGGCTCTCTAGGCCCAGCAGGCACGGGACCCACGTCTGGGCATACCCGTCCCACTCGGGGTGACATAGCAAAAACAAAGAGGTGATGGCTGGAAGGTTTAGACTGAATCTTAACCACTGGCATTGCTCAGGGCAACCCTCCAGACCATCGTTCTTCGCCTGCCAAGCCATTACAGAAGGGAAATACCATATGCAAATCAGGCTTGGCCCCACCCCAAAAGGGGCAGTCCAGCCCAAACTGCTAGGCCACATCCCTTCTGCTCGAGGCCACAAGCATCCCCAAACATGTTTCACCCTTGTTGGGGCTCATCAGTGAGGAGTAGCTTGGCTCTCTAGGCCCAGCAGGCACGGGACCCACGTCTGGGCATACCCGTCCCACTCGGGGTGACATAGCAAAAACAAAGAGGTGATGGCTGGAAGGTTTAGACTGAATCTTAACCACTGGCATTGCTCAGGGCAACCCTCCAGACCATCGTTCTTCGCCTGCCAAGCCATTACAGAAGGGAAATACCATATGCAAATCAGGCTTGGCCCCACCCCAAAAGGGGCAGTCCAGCCCAAACTGCTAGGCCACATCCCTTCTGCTCGAGACCACAAGCATCCCCAAACATGTTTCACCCTTGTTGGGGCTCATCAGTGAGGAGTAGCCTGGCTCTCTAGGCCCAGCAGGCACGGGACCCACGTCTGGGCATACCCGTCCCACTCGGGGTGACATAGCAAAAACAAAGAGGTGAAGGCTGGAAGGTTTAGACTGAATCTTAACCACTGGCATTGCTCAGGGCAACCCTCCAGACCATCGTTCTTCGCCTGCCAAGCCATTACAGAAGGGAAATACCATATGCAAATCAGGCTTGGCCCCACCCCAAAAGGGGCAGTCCAGCCCAAACTGCTAGGCCACATCCCTTCTGCTCGAGACCACAAGCATCCCCAAACATGTTTCACCCTTGTTGGGGCTCATCAGTGAGGAGTAGCTTGGCTCTCTAGGCCCAGCAGGCACGGGACCCACGTCTGGGCATACCCGTCCCACTCGGGGTGACATAGCAAAAACATGTGCCTAAAGTACAGGCACGAAAGGTTGCATTTCAGCATAAAAGGGCCGGAACAAGGCTCGCTGTACTTGCACATAATGAGAACATTTGTAGGGAACGAGCTATAACTGCAGACACTTCCAGTATGCTTCGTTATACCATGGCATTTAAAAAAGAAAAAAACAATGGGTGGCAAAGCCAATATTACAGCAGATGGAATTTGACTTTCTGAAAGATCTGATGTTGACTGTGCTAGCCATGCAAACGCAGAATATGTTGCCAGGAGCCAGTCTATGCCACAGAACTAATGTGGTTTGTCCTCCAAAACTTGAACTTATTGAAAAGTTGACTTTAGTATTAAAAGTGTCTTTACAATTTAATCGTAAGCAAGTTTTAATCATTTCTTTTATTTTTTGAAACTGTATTGATAAAAGAAAATGTATTTGTAAAGAAATTGAACTTTAAATATTTTTCAAATGTGTTTTTTTAATTGATGTACTATTTTTTAGTACATATTAGTCAGTATTTATTTCTGCTGTGACGTTTTCCGATATCAGCTTTTGCTGCAGAGGAAGGCCTAGGCGTGTACTTTTGATGGTTGTTGGTGGTTAACTAAAAGTACCGGGATGACCAGATGTGAGGATTGTACAGATTCCTTCTTTTCGCTCGACAAGTGGACCCCTACGTTTGTTTGGCATTGGAGTTTTCCGGGTTTTGTTCCTTTTCCTCGTTGCCATTGGCTGTCACACCAGCTATCTTCTTGGGGGGTTTTACCGGGCATTCCCGGAGGAAATGTCCTGCTCTTCCGCAGTATAAACAAGAGTTGTTGTTGTCTTCTCTTTTCTGTCTCAGCCTTGGAGATAGGAGCCCATAATCCCCCGATCTGCATTGGCTCGGTTTGTTTGTGGGTTTTAGTTTGGTTGTCCGGGGTCGCAGATAGACCTACCTCCCTTCAGTCCTTTTTTTTTAAAATGTGTTTTTATTATTTTAAACAAACAAAACCGACAAACAATACAGCTCTCTGGGACGTACATAATCAATATCAAACCGTCACTTTATACAGTGTTATTCTCCGTCCTCTCCCCACCCAGCCCATAAACTTGAGCCGGCTCATCCGTGTCATCTACGGGAGCGTTTTCGGGAATCACAATGCTTGTAGACTCGTCTGAGTCTTCTATTTCATGGTTAACCTAGTGGGGGTTCACCATATCAGGAGGCCCACTTCCTCCTCACCTCCCCTGGTAACGGCTTCAAACCATACTACTGATTCTGCTTCCGCCCATCTCAGGAGGTCCGCCCACCATGTCTCCACCCTGGGTCTATGGGCCGCCATCCAGCCCATTGCGATCTGCGCTTGGCCAGGATGTAAACCAGATCCTTCATCTTGCTTATGTGCTTTAGATTGCATGGCCTGGGAAAAATCCCGAGCATGCATGCCCAAGCCGACTCCCCATCCAGCACCACTCCCCCCCCGGCCATCTCAGTCTTTATTTCGTCCCAGAATATGTGCACCTCGGGACAGGCCCAGAACATGTATAGCAACCCCGCTTCCACCTACCCGCACCTGGGGCATTTCTGTGTGGCCGAGCCTCCAAACCTGGCTATTTTCCCGGGAGTCAGATAAGCCCTATGGGTGACGTACAACTGGATCTGTTGGAGTCTCACATTTCGGGACACCTTTTTATGGTGCCTTTGAGCTCTCTCCCATTGCCCCTCTGTCATGGGTCCTCCTACCTCCTCCTCCCAGTCCTGCTTCAGTTGAAGCAGTTCCTTCCCAGCCTTAGCTCTCAGGAGCTCGTATACCCTGGATATTTTGTGCCCGCCCTCCGAAACATCATACATCGTTTCCAGGGCGGTATCAGGTTCTTCCGCCAGCATCGTCTCAGGCCACCTCTCCCTCACCTCTTTCATGAGTCTGGTGTAAGTTATATATTGGCCTCTGTGCACCCCTGTCTCCTCCTGCAATCTCTGGAATTCCAATACCTCCCCCTCCTGCCATATATCCCAGAGGGTGGCCAAGCCCATCGGTTCCCAGTATCTACGGACTACTTCAAGTAATTGGGAGTCGTTTCCACACAGCGCCACCAGCGGAACCTGCTGGGAGAGCGGATCCGGATCACCCACCGTTCTCCATGTCCTGCGCCAGACCTCCCAACCCAGCTCCAATAGTCTCCATCTTCCCACCAGTTTACTCTTTTGTAGCCACACCGTCTCTCTCAGAAAGTATGGAGCCAAGTCGCCCACCTCCCTTCAGTCCTTGTGAGATTTGTCTGTGCTATGAGACAATTAAAAGTAGCGATATAGGTCAGCAGATCTTGGTTTCCCTGCCTGAGTGACAATAGTTCATTATCCAGGGCTTGTCCTTGGGTGTGTCTTGCAAACAATTTTTCCATCTCCCGCTGGAATACCCCAAAGTTTCGGAGTAGAGGATCATCCTGGTTTACTAATGGTATTGACCAGTCTGCTGCACTGCCTCCTAAATATGAAAGAACAAAGGCGACTCTTGCGCTATCATTAGGAAAAGCCACAGGCCGGCACAAAATGTGGAGGCGACATTGGTTCATGAATATAGTGTACTTATTGGGGTCTTCGGTGAAGCATTCGGGCGAGGCCAGTGGCACTGCACGTGGAAGCACCACTTGAAGTGGTGGTGATGGCTGTGGCATCGGAGGATGGACAAGCCCATGTAATGGAACCTGACCTGCGTGGGTCTGAAGCATTTGTCTTGCCAAGTCGTCAGTTCGTTCACGAGCTACAATAAGGTCCCTTCTTAAGACATTGGTTTCTTGTCTGGTGGCATGAACTTCTGCCCGTAGTTCCCCTAGTAGTTGGGCCAAATGGTCTGTTTCTGAGGTTTCCATAATGCCCAGGCAGAGATTTGGAGAGGCTTCATGTTCTGTTATGCTTACCTGGTCTCTGCGGGGACGTTGGGGAATAGTTGCAGCCCTCCCTGGTACTGGCTCCGCTTGGTCAGGCCTCTTCCCCTGCTCCTGTGTTGTGTACTGCACTGGTCGTTGGTACTGCCCCTGTTTCATTATGATGGCAAGCTCTCCGTCCTGCTTCTCACTGCAGGGGCGCTTTTAGATAGACCGAGTTTCTTCACTGGTCCATGTGCGTGGCAGCCCAGACCAGCTTTGGCTGAACCACTTCAAAGGTAAGTGTCCTTCAATTATGATTATGGTCTGTATCTTCTTGTAATGTATTTCCTTTTCCCCAATAGGTGATATGAGGCCCAGCGGTAGTTGCGGTGCAAGAAGCGAGCCCCAATGGAGAAAAAGTGAGTTCACGAGTTTGGTTCTTAGGTCAAGCGTGAGGATTGGTTTGAGCGTGACCTTAGGGTAATGTCTTTATAGTTTTTCTAACCTTATTTTGTCCTTTTCTCTTGCAGGGATAGCCTGGCAAAGTCAGACGGGAATGCTGTTATCTGGAGATCTGCCGGCGGGTGAAGGATGCCTGAATCCGCGATGAAGCTGGCCGAATGTGGGCTCCCGAGTACTGTTGTAGCTGGTAGCCGTAATAAGGTAAGGATACGCTCCAACTGCGGTTGCTGCTGGAATCAGGTAAGAATGCGTTCGGACTGAGGTTGCTGTTGGAATCAGGTAAGGATGCGCTCTGACTGCGGTTGCTGCTGAACTCAGGTAAGGAAGCGCTCCGACTGCGGTTGCTGCTGAAATCAGGTAAGGATGCGTTCCGACTGCGGTTGCTGCTGGAATCAGGTAAGCTGCTGGAATCAGGTAAGTTGCTGTATCAGGTAAGGATGTGCTTCAGGAGGCAGTGAGCGTTACGCTGTTGTAAGCAGACTAACGCCAAGCGCCTGCATGCGGGCAGGGCAGGCTTAAATAGCCTGGTCCCGGCCACGTCCATTTGTTCTGACTCGTGGACCCACCCTGCCACTGCTAGAGGATGCTGCACGTGCAGCCCAATTAACTCTTATGGCCACGCCCGACCTGGAGGCACGTGTTATTCTCCGTCCTCTCCCCACCCAGCCCATAAACTTGAGCCGGCTCATCCGTGTCATCTACGGGAGCGTTTTCGGGAATCACAATGCTTGTAGACTCGTCTGAGTCTTCTATTTCATGGTTAACCTAGTGGGGGTTTACCATAGAGGTCACTAATTGTCGCCAGGCTATCAGGGGGCCCACTTCCTCCTCACCTCCCCTGGTAACGGCTTCAAACCATACTACTGATTCTGCTTCCGCCCATCTCAGGAGGTCCGCCCACCATGTCTCCACCCTGGGTCTATGGGCCGCCATCCAGCCCATTGCGATCCTGCGCTTGGCCAGGATGTAAACCAGATCCTTCATCTTGCTTATGTGCTTTAGATTGCATGGCCTGGGAAAAATCCCGAGCATGCATGCCCAAGCCGACTCCACATCCAGCACCACTCCCCCCCCCCCCGGCCATCTCAGTCTTTATTTCGTCCCAGAATCTGTGCACCTCGGGACAGGCCCAGAACATGTATAGCAACCCCGCTTCCACCTACCCGCACCTGGGGCATTTCTGTGTGGCCGAGCCTCCAAACCTGGCTATTTTCCCTGGAGTCAGATAAGCCCTATGGGTGACGTACAATTGGATCTGTTGGAGTCTCGCATTTCGGGACACCTTTTTATGGTGCCTTTGAGCTCTCTCCCATTGCCCCTCTGTCATGGGTCCTCCTACCTCCTCCTCCCAGTCCTGCTTCAGTTGAAGCAGTTCCTTCCCAGCCTTAGCTCTCAGGAGCTCGTATACCCTGGATATTTTGTGCCCGCCCTCCGAAACATCATACATCGTTTCCAGGGCGGTATCAGGTTCTTCCGCCAGCATCGTCTCAGGCCACCTCTCCCACACCCGTTTCATGAGTCTGGTGTAAGTTATATATTGGCCTCTGTGCACCCCTGTCTCCTCCTGCAATCTCTGGAATTCCAATACCTCCCCCTCCTGCCATATATCCCAGAGGGTGGCCAAGCCCATCGGTTCCCAGTATCTACGGACTACTTCAAGTAATTGGGAGTCGTTTCCACACAGCGCCACCAGCGGAACCTGCTGGGAGAGCGGATCCGGATCACCCACCGTTCTCCACGTCCTGCGCCAGACCTCCCAACCCAGCTCCAATAGTCTCCATCTTCCCACCAGTTTACTCTTTTGTAGCCACACCGTCTCTCTCAGAAAGTATGGAGCCAAGTCGCCCACCTCCCTTCAGTCCTTGTGAGATTTGTCTGTGCTATGAGACAATTAAAAGTAGCGATATAGGTCAGCAGATCTTGGTTTCCCTGCCTGAGTGACAATAGTTCATTATCCAGGGCTTGTCCTTGGGTGTGTCTTGCAAACAATTTTTCCATTTCCCGCTGGAATTCCCCAAAGTTTCGGAGTAGAGGATCATCCTGGTTTACTAATGGTATTGACCAGTCTGCTGCACTGCCTCCTAAATATGAAAGAACAAAGGCGACTCTTGCGCTATCGTTAGGAAAAGCCAAAGGCCGGCGCAAAATGTGGAGGCGACATTGGTTCATGAATATAGTGTACTTATTGGGGTCTCCGGTAAAGCATTCGGGCGGGGCCAGTGGCACTGCACGTGGAAGCACAACTTGAAGTGGTGGTGATGGCTGTGGCATCGGAGGATGGACAAGCCCATGTAATGGAACCTGACCTGCGTGCGTCTGAAGCATTTGTCTTGCCAAGTCGTCAGTTCGTTCACGAGCTACAATAAGGTCCCTTCTTAAGACATTGGTTTCTTGTCTGGTGGCATGAACTTCTGCCCGCAGTTCCCCTAGTAGTTGGGCCAAATGGTCTGTTTCTGAGGTTTCCATAACGCCCAGGCAGAGATTTGGAGAGGCTTCATGTTCTGTTATGCTTACCTGGTCTCTGCGGGGACGTTGGGAAATAGTTGCAGCCCTCCCTGGAACTGGCTCCGCTTGGTCAGGCCTCTTCCCCTGCTCTTGTGTTGTGTACTGCACTGGTCGTTGGTACTGCCCCTGTTTCATTATGATGGCAAGCTCTCCGTCCTGCTTCTCACTGCAGGGGCGCTTTTAGATAGACCGAGTTTCTTCACTGGTCCATGTGCGTGGCAGCCCAGACCAGCTTTGGCTGAACCACTTCAAAGGTAAGTGTCCTTCAATTATGATTATGGTCTGTATCTTCTTGTAATGTATTTCCTTTTCCCCAATAGGTGATATGAGCCCCAGCGGCAGTTGCGGTGCAAGAAGCGAGCCCCAATGGAGAAAAAGTGAGTTCACAAGTTTGGTTCTTAGGTCAAGCGTGAGGATTGGTTTGAGCGTGACCTTAGCGTAATGTCTTTATAGTTTTTCTAACCTTATTTTGTCCTTTTCTCTTGCAGGGATAGCCTGGCAAAGTCAGACGGGAATGCTGTTATCTGGAGATCTGCCGGCGGGTGAAGGATGCCTGAATCCGCGATGAAGCTGGCCGAAAGTGGGCTCCCGAGTACTGTTGTAGCTGGGAGCCGTAATAAGGTAAGGATACGCTCCAACTGCGTTTGCTGCTGGAATCAGGTAAGGATGCGTTCGGACTGAGGTTGCTGTTGGAATCAGGTAAGGATGGGCTCTGACTGCGGTTGCTGCTGAACTCAGGTAAGGAAGCGCTCCGACTGCGGTTGCTGCTGAAATCAGGTAAGGATGCGTTCCGACTGCGGTTGCTGCTGGAATCAGGTAAGCTGCTGGAATCAGGTAAGTTGCTGTATCAGGTAAGGATGTGCTTCAGGAGGCGGTGAGCGTTACGCTGTTGTAAGCAGACTAACGCCAAGCGCCTGCATGCTGGCAGGGCAGGCTTAAATAGCCTGGTCCCGGCCACGTCCATTTGTTCTGACTCGTGGACCCACCCTGCCACTCCTAGAGGATGCTGCACGTGCAGCCCAATTAACTCTTATGGCCACGCCCGACCTGGAGGCACGTGGAGGCCCTGTAGGGAAAAAAAGGCACGTGCACCAGAATAAAGTGCGCAGAGCACACTTACTCAGGAGCCTGGCACCAAAGGCGCCAGGACTGGGTCCAACTGGACCTTTTATGTAGTGGAGCTTGTGGTCCTTGCCCAGTGGCCATGACAATTTCTGATAGGAAAGGTACCTTGACTTCATTAAACCACCATGTGTACGCAATATGTTCATTGGGTTTAGGCTAGGCATACTTAGGATCACCTCATTTACAAAATCCTGGGGTGATAGAACGGGAACTTGCCCTTTGTGTAACATGGGTGAGGAAATAGTTGTGCATTTTATGTTTATCTGTAGTGAGTTAAGTGTTGAGATTATATTATTTAAGACCTCTTCTTAGGACAATAGGGAACTGCTTAATTGAGGATGCAATGAGCTTTTGCAGAGGGTGCACAGACCCGCATGTTGTGCTAATAGTGGGTAATTATATACATAGGGCGTGGCTCTGCAGGAATAAAATGATAGCATTGTAAGATTGCAAATCTACGTCCGCTAATGACAGCTCCTGTTAATAAGGCGCTGTTGTGGATATCCCCTGATTTCCATGACGCAAATTACTTGGATGTAATTTACTTCATGGAAATTACTTCAAAATCACTTCATAATGTACATATATATGTAGATGTTATACAATGAAACTAAAACCCAGACTGAGTGCTTGGTCTCCCCAGATGCCTGGAAGCAAACCAGTGATAACCGGCCTAGCAAACGAGCTGGTGCTAATACGCCGCTGACATTTTTTAAAGGGCCGGTTCTCCTGGGAACTGTAGTTCACAAGAACCACATTGTGCGCCCGCAGCTCTACTACAGGAGAGCGAGCTGGGTTGATGCTGCAAAGCTTCAAGGAAACACGGGTAAGTGGTCTGCTAAATGCCAACAGTACCTAGAAAGTCAAATCTAGATGTTATGTACGTCCAACACAAACTATGATTAAATGTGGCAAGCCTAACAAAATAGCGGCAAACTAGCAGTCCTCACTGCTTGGAAATAGTGCTTCAAAATACAATCACGTAATGCACTGCAGTTTTTAGATATGCACAATAAATGTATCTTGCTCTGAAACAGTCAAAACACACACAAGGGGAGTCTGAACAGCACACTACACTCAGTCATGCATACCTGAATGTAAGCAGAGTCGGGAATCTTTTATTCTCTGGTGATAACCGGCCTAGCAAACACACAGCCAACGTCGTTTCAAGGGCTGGTTTTCCTGAGAACTGTAGTTCACAAGAACCACACTGTGCGCCCACAGCTCTACTGTAGGAGAGCGAGCTGGGCTGATGCAGCAAAGCTTCAAGCAAATACGGGCAAGTGGTCTGCAAAAAAGCCAACAGTACCCGGAAAGAAAAATCTAGATGTTGGGTACTCAAACACAAACGATGATTAAATGTGGCAGGGGACGTGGCTTGAGCAGCCATGGAGTAGGACATGCTTCCTGTGTAGCTCCGGAGGATCCGACAGATGATCCGAAAAAACTACCTTTGAAAATGCGCCATTGGTTCCAGAATTGATCATACACGCACGGGAATGTAGGCTCTGCTCATTGTGTAAAGATTGAGAGAATATTAAGCGGAAGTCTGGAGGAATTGCTCAGCGAATGACGGCGGCAGTTCAGTCCATTGTCACACAAGATGGCCGACAACAAAGGAAACTACACTGGGGAACCTGAAGAGGACGAATAGAGGCGGAGGCCACGGGGAAAGAACGGCAGTGGCGAGGTGAAGACAGAACAAAACCCCTGGGGGCTGTGGGCCTTGGGTTGTTTGGGGCTGGCTTTGGGGCTGGCCCGGACGGCAGGGGCCCGAGGGCAACAGAGGTGTGAAAATGCAGGCTACACCATGACAAGCACGAGCGGCGCTCGCTCGGCATTGATCAGCAACTAGCAGCGGCAAGAGGATGTCGCGACTGCCTGGAGATCACTACGACAGTTGGTAAAGAGCGGAAATTACGGTTGGGAAGACACTCGGACGCTAGGGAGACCCAACGGAGAGCGGAATATGGCGGCGCAAGGGGCCGTGGGTAAGAATAAGAACAAACAACCCACGATGGATATTTTTGCGAAAACACAGCAGTCTCCTGCGGCCAGTGCAACCAAAGGCCCGGTGGCACAGGCTGAGGGCGCTACAGCGGCTGATAATCATCAGATTTTAGAAGCCATCACGGAGCTGAAGGAATCTTGGGGGGTTGCGATGATGGACCTACGCACTTACCTGGAAGCTAAAATTGAAGCAGTGGGCATCAAAGTCTCCCTGCTGAGACAAGATGTAAGGGGACTGTCGGAACGCACAAGCTGCCTGGAGGGTGCGGTGAAATCTAACACGGACACCAGCACCAACAATTCAAAGGAGATCCATGTCCTTAAACAACAAGTGGCCAACTTGGAGTCTCGAGCAGAAGAAGCAGAAGGGAGAGCGAGGAGAAACAATATTCCCGTGGTGGGCTTGCCGGAAGGTGAAGAAGGCCAGGACCCGACTGATTACATTGAGAAGTTACTCCTACAAGCAATCGGGGCCGGTACACTCTCACAGGGTTTTGCGGTGGAGCAAGCACATAGGGTCCTTATGAGGAAGCCGAGACCAGGGGCCCCTCCACGAGCGATAATTGCTAAAATACTGAACTATAAAGACCGCGAGAAAATATTGGAATATTTTCGGAAAGGCGGAACAATTGAGAGGGCCTCGAGCACTATCACGGCATACCTGGATTACACTATGCTGGTCCAAAGGCAGCGGTACAGCTATGTGACTATCAAAAGGAGGCTGCGGGCAGCTGGGATAAAATATATGCTGCTGTACCCTGCGAAACTGAAGGTCGTGCATAAGAGCAAATTGCATTTCTTTAACACCCTGGAAGAAGCAACAACATGGCTGGATCTGCAGGGCTGCCCGGATCAAGAGACGGAAGAGATACAAAATGGACACGAAAAGTGACTCAAATACGGTATGCATATTGCTATGGCGGTGAGCAAACATCCCGAGGGCGCCTAGGCGAAGGCTGAGAATGATGGGCCTGGCTGTAGGAGGCTGATGTTCGATTACATATTGCTGATTGTGAGAGACTTGATGGACTGGAATATAGTGGCAGTTATATACACTTAAATTGTTTGGCAATGTGTAGTTAATTGATGTGTTATTGGAGCGCAGGGCGGAAGTACCCTACCCCCCGAATTATAGTTGTAGTTGTAGTAGGTTGGCCACTAGGGCTGCCTCACCCTGCGGAGCTTCGAGTACAGGCGTAAGCCGGAAAGAGCTAGATGCGGGGGAGCCTGAGATCCAGGGATGGAGCTGGGCAACAGTTGGGGGGGAGAGTGTTGGGGAAGGGATGGGAGGCGGGGGGGAGAGGGAACGGGAAGTTTGGTGTGTTTGTGGTTAAAGGTGTTTTAGAGTGGGATGCGAGCCTATATGGATTGGATTGGAACTTGAAGCTAAATGACACCTCGGGGGGAGGGAACGGGACCATACTAGGCCTTGGGGGACCTTAAAATACTCACATGGAATGTGCGGGGGCTTAATAGCTATTTAAAAAGGAACAAGGTTATACGGTGTCTGCGCAGGCAGAAAATAGATATTGCATTGCTGCAGGAAACCCACCTCACACGGGAGAGGATGGACATGATTGCGGGAAAATGGAAAGGGGTGTTGGTGGGCTCATCTTACTCAGCCTACGCAAGAGGAGTACTTATATGGGTAGCGCCACATGTCCCGTTTCAGCGGTTGCAAGTGGTGGATGAGACAGACGGGAGGAAGGTTATGCTGAGGGGATTGGTAGAGAACAGGGAGATAAGTATTGTTAACACGTACGCCCCAAACCAGAACACAGCGGCGTACATTAGGACACTGAGTGCGAATCTGAGTGTGTGTGTGGGTAGTGTGGTGATCTGGGGAGGGGACTTCAATTGCGTTCTGAACCCGAGGGTGGATAGATCGGATCGGAAATTAGATAGACCAGCCCCTGCAGCCAGGGCGCTACAGACACTGCTAGATGACTTTGGGCTGGAAGATGCATGGAGAGTGTGGCACCCTGGGGAAAGGCAATATTCACATTACTCGGCCCCACAGCAGTTATCTACGAGGCTGGACTATGTCTTTGCATCACCTGAAATGATAGCGGAGATGGCACATATAGAGTACAAGGCCAGGGTCCTCTCGGACACTTGCCCCTGATTCTTGCATGGCAATACTGCCCCCCGAGGACAAGGATCCCGACATGGCGCCTACGAGCGGAGGCATTGAGGGACCCCTTTTGTAGAGAGGACTTGCGAGAGGAGATAGTAAACTATTTTGAAACCAACACTGGGAGTGTGGACTCGGCAGGGACATTATGGGAAGCCTTTAAAGTTGTCATGAGGGGGGCGGCCATGGCGAAATCCAAGGGCCTACAGGGAGGGGTTTCGGCTGAACTGAGGGAGACGGAAGCAAAATTGGAAGAGGCCTTAAAAGCCGGTGACGATACAGCGGAGAAACTAGATTTGATACTTAAGCTACAGCAAAAATGTGCGGAATACTGGGAGAGGTTGTGTAACCTTAATTATAAAAGGTAGATAGAGAGACAGCATACGGGAGGCGATAAACTGGGGAGACTTTTGGCGTGGTTATATAAGAGCGAGACCCCCAGAGCTATAATTAGAACTATAGAGAGGGAAGATGGTAACGTAGAGGATACCCGGGAGGGAGTTAATCAAGCGTTTGTGGATTATTATAGAGGGTTATACGGGGAAGATGGGGAAATCAGCCGTGTAATGATAGAGGAAACGCTGGAGGATATGGGGCTGCCCAAGATAAGCGAGGGGGAAAGAGAGGAACTGGACTCCCCGATTACCCTGGAAGAACTGGGGGAGGTGGTGAGGCAGTTGCCTACTAGTAAGACCCCAGGGACAGATGGGCTCCCGAGCGAATTTTATAAGGTATATATAGACGAGGTCCTCCCCCCGCTGCTAGAAATGTTAAACAAAGCATTCGAGATGGGCCGCTTACCGGAGTCACTGAGAGAGGCTGTCGTCATAGTACCTCTCCCTAAACCAAATAAACCTGGGCGTAGCTGTGGTTCCTTTAGACCTGTGTCAATGCTGAACCAAGACGGCAAGATATTAACTGCAGTCTTGGCGAATAGACTGAAGAGGGTCATCAGCAAGTTAATACATCCGGATCAAACGGGCTATGTCCCCCATAGAAACATCACCAATAATCATAGGCGACTCCAGAGGATCATTGAGTTTGGCAGTGGAAAGGATGAGGAAATGGCAATCGTGTCCTTGGATGCGATCAAGGCCTTTGACTCCGTCAAGTGGCCGTGGCTGCTGGCGGCCCTGAAACACTATGGGTTAGGGCCTGGCTATGTGAGGTGGGTGAAGATTTTGTACAGTGAACCGCTGGCTAGAGTTAAGACAGGATCTGTGATATCAGAGAGGTGGCAGTTTAGCAGGGGCACTAGACAGGGTTGCCTGTGGTCTCTTATGCTCTACATACTGGCCCTGGAACCTCTTGCAATCTATCTGAGGCAACAATATGACACTATTGGCATTGAGGTGAAAGGGGAGCGGCACTTGATTTCCCTATACGCAGATGACATGCTGCTGTACCTACGATTCCCAGAAGAAAATCTCCAGTACATCCTAGAAGTGATGGAGAGATACGCTGGGTTGTCTGGTATAGCAGTGAATCCCCAGAAGTCCAGCATGTTCCCATTGGGGGGGTACAAAGGGATTCCATCAGAGTGCTTACCTGTATTGCAAGTACCATGGGCGGTTCGCACGTTTCGGTACTTGGGGATAAATATATACCATACTGTAGAAGAGGAGCATAAGTGTAACACAGAAGTAGCCATCAGGAACATTGAGAAGTGCATGCGGTTTTGGGCAAAGCTGCCTCTGGCGATGATGGGGCATGGAGCGATGCTAAAGATAGTGGTCCTGCCGAGGCTCCTACATTACTTTGGGAATATACCATACTTTATTCCTAGGGTTTTTTTTACCAAACTAAATAGCATGTGTAGGGACTTTCTGTGGCACGGCACGCGAAACAGAGTGGCGTTATGGAAGCTTCAGAACTTCCATGACGAAGGGGGAATTAAGCTGCCCAACTACGAGGCGTACTACGTGGCGAGCCAGTTGCAGTATGTCGCCAATTGTTTGGGCTGGATTGTGCACCTTTTTATTTGAAAGAAGTCATGTGGGCACCCAGAGCGGAAATGGTGGGGCGCCCTAAAATGATGCTACTAGGGTGGAAGGTGTGGCGCAGGGCATGCCAAATGATTGGGGACCCCTCCCCATGCTCACCGCAGATGCCATTGGTAGTATTGACAGGGGCGGATGCTCAGATCCGGCTGATACTCCGGACCCAATGGGAGCCGGCTAGGGTGGCAACGATGGGGGACATCTGGCAGGAGGGCTCTAGTGTTACTTTTAAGGGGCTGCGGGAAGTAGCTGGGTTGCATGAAGGCCAGTACATTACGTACCACAGAATGGTACAGAGGATTAAGAGAACATGGCCTGAAACTGTGCTGGAGAAAGAATTGGATGCCACCATAGATGTGATATATGATATCGCTGAGGGGGGTCATGAGATTTCCAGACTGTATGAGATGTTGATGTCTAAAGTGGGGAAGGAGGTCACACAGCTGAGAATGGACTGGGAAACAGAGGTTGGGGCCCAAATGGGAGATGGGATGTGGGAAAGGGCACAAGGGTATCATAAGAAGGTGTTTAGAAACGCGAGGCAGAAACAGATACAGTTGTACATAACACACAGGGCTTACATGACGCCTTGAAGGATATTGAGGTTCGAGAATGCAGGTCGGCAAGCATGCCCCAAGTGTGACAAAGAGAAAGCGGGCATGGTGCATATGTTCTGGTCATGCCCGATCATAGAGAGGTTCTGGAGGGGTGTAAAAGAGAAACTAGAAGGAAGAGGGGTCAAGATTGTAGTGGATACGGTGTGGGCCTGTCTGCTGGGGGTGTTCCCAAGACCACGGAAACTCAGGCACGTACGCAAACTAAGGGACCTGGCTTATATGCTAGCAAAAAGGAGGATTGCCAGAGGATGGAAGTCATGCCATGTGCCGAGGATAGAGGTCTGGTGGAAAGACCTGCAAAAATGGGCAGAAGCCGAAACCATGTCATGGCAATAAGCGGGTAGCAATGGGGGGAGGAGGAGAATGAGTCCCTTATGGCCTGGAAATCACTGATAGCCGGACTGTTTGGGTCATTAGACGACCCGACGGAGCCTGTGGAGGAGGTGACCGAACCACAGGGTGTGGAAACTGAAGGTTCAATGCAATAGACTCACAAGGGGGGTGGGGTAGAGGGAGTAGTGGTTAGGAAGTTAAAAAAGTGTATTGTTGTTTGGTTTATTGTTTGTTTGTAAAATTTAATAAAAACCTTTAAAAAAAAAAAAGATTATTAAATGTGGCAAGCCTAACAAAATAGCGGCAAACTAGCAGTCCTTGCTGCTTGGAAATAGTGCTTCAAAATACAATCATGTAATGCACTGCAGTTTTTAGATATACACAATAAATGTATCATCCGCTGAAACAGTCAAAACACAAAGGAGGAGCGTCTGAACAGCACACTACACTCAATCATGCGTACCCGATCATGCGCAACTCTCCACATTGCAGCCAAAGTAGATCCTGGAGGAGGAAGACGATGCTGGGACAACTGTCTAGAGTTGAGCATTTGTCAGTCCGGAGAGGGTCTTTGCCTCCAGAAGCCTTACTTGCAGAGGTCACGCAGCGGGAAGCATCAGAGATGGAAGCTTTCCCCCTGCAGAACTGAATTGCAGAGGCTGTGAACAGGAAGCAAACGTTTAGACAGCTTTGCCCTCAGTAAGGCTTTCTCCGTTGGCATGCGAGCACTGGAGAGCCTTTGGAGCAGAGAAAACTGTGAGTGGAGTGTGCAGCAGAAGACTGAAAGCAGCCGTTTGCCGGACAGTGAGAAGCAGCTGAGGCAAATATTGTGACACCGGAGCGCTCCGTAACTGCCGGCTTGCTTAAAGCAGGTGCTTTAACATAAGAAACAACACACATAGAGGGAAATACAAGCAGAAAAGTACTTTTAAAAAAATAATAATTATTTGGTTTTATTGAGTTTTGTTCTCTGCAAGTCACATTACATTACAAGGAAATACGACCTCTAGGTTACATGACACAGCCGAAACTTCTTACACATCCACCTTTTCATACCTCTTGTCCATTTGTTCGACCTTGGACTGTAACAGGTAAACATAACCTCCCTTACCCCCTACCCCCTAACCCCTCCTGGGTCAAGCAAGACATCATAAGGGTTATTTCAATTTGTATCAATGGTTCATCGCGATTATATTGGTGAGGGGGGTTTCCCCTTTGATGAGTTTTAAATGTCTTGACACACAACTCTTCAGGTTGTGCCAGTTAGATTCCGACCCTGAGTATCAGTCAGATTGGTTTTCTGTTACTCATGAAAGATGCTTATTTGTATAGTCCATCCATAAAGCCTTGCATTGTACGGATCTTCCGTGTAGGGATGTTGTTATCATTTCCATTGTGCATATATTGGAAGCGACATTGATCCATTCGTTTCTACTCGGAACCACTCTAGATTTCCACTTTGTCACCAGTGTGGCACGAGCAGCTAGCAACAATTGGGGGCCAGGCCTCCAATCTTGTTCCATTCATCTTCATCCTTCTCAAGTCCAAATAGTACAAGGTGGGGGTCGGCGTCCCTATGTATACCGTCTATGTCTTTAATCCATCCCAGGACATCGTCCCAAAATACTTTCATTTGGGAGCAACCCCACCACATATGCCAGTAATCGGCGACCTCTCTGCATTCCCGCCAGCATGTCGGGCGGTAGTTTGGAACATTTTAGAGAGTCTAAGGGGGTCATACTGCCATCTGTGTAACAATGTAATGGTGTGTAGTTTATATTGATTCGATATGGATGTTTGTGATTCCGCTTTACACATTCTTCCCCACATTTCAGGACTTATCTGCTCTCCTAAATCTCTCTCCCATCTACTTCTCAACGATTCTGTAGTTGCGCCTCCCGCTTCTATCAATTCTTTATACATTATTGATATTAGGCCCTTCATCTCCGTCCTGGAGTCTAATATTTTTTCAAAGGGGGTGAGATCTCTCATCAATTTGGTCTTCCATGCTGGTTTTGTTAAAACACCTTTTATCTGTATATAGTGGAAGGTGGACAGTGGGCCTATTCCCAGGGCTTCGGTCAGTTCCGGTAGTGGGACAAAGTGGTCCTTTTTCAGTAATTGTCCCACTCTTTCTAAACCGGCCTCATACCAAGTTTGGAATCTTTCTACGTTGGGGATGTGGTCATTGATGCCCGGGGACCATAGGTGACTCAGCGGGGACGGCCATGTGGTGATCTTTTGCATTTCTTTGCTGTTTCTCCATATTTCCAAATGGTTTTCAGTATAGGGTGGCCATTAAGTCTCTTTTGGAGTTTTTTTCTTGGGGCCCATGGCCATTAAGAAACTGTGGCTGGTAGTGTTTGTCCATGGGGATCCATTGGGGGTCTTTTCGGTTGCGTAGATGAGGGATTAGGATGCGGAGTTGGGCCGCTTCATAATATTTTCTTAAGTTAGGGAGCCCTAACCCTCCTTTGTCTTTAGGGAGTGTCAGAGTGTCGTATAAAATTCTCGCCTTCTTCCCTTGCCATAGGAAATTTACAATGGCTTTCTTGGCCTAAAAAAACTTTTCGCTATCTTGATAGCTAGCATTTGGAAAGGGTACAGGAACCGGGGGAGGCAAAGCATTTTAATAGCATTTAGTTGTCCTAACCAGGAGATCGTCAGCTTGTTCCATCTATTGAGGTCGGCCCGGAACCGTTGGGGGAGGGGGGGTTAGCTTCATATAGGCCAGCCAGGTCTTTAGTCATCTGTCTCCCCAAGTATTTCAGTTTGTGATGTTCGATCTTGAGGCCCAAATGGGAGAACCTAATTTCATTTCCCCCTATCAATCCCTGTAGAGGAAATAGGGTAGATTTAGTTTTGTTCACCTTGAACCCGGAGAGTTGACCATAGTCTTCCAGTAACTGAAGGGCTCGTGGAATGGATGTCATAGGGTTTGTTATGCGTAGGAGTATGTCAACAGCGTAGAGAGCCACCCTGTATTCTGTTTCTCCTAAGCGAATATCTTCCACCCCAAGGTCGGCCCTCATTATCTATGCCAGGGGCTCCAAGGAGAGTGCAAAAAGAATTGCAGAGAGTGGGCATCCCTGTCGTGTTCCGCGTTCTAGTTCAAACCATCTGGAGTACTCTCAATTCACAAGTATAGAGGCTCAGGGGGACGTATACACTGCTCGTATTCCCTGTCTAAACCTCGAGCCTATCCCCACCTTTTGTAGTACTGCACTCAGAAATCTGCACTCTACCCTGTCAAAGGCTTTCTCTGCGTCAATCGAGAGAAGGACCAGTTCGTTAGGTGTATTCTGGGATATATGAATAATATGGAGGGTTTTGCGCATTGTGTCCGCTCCCTGCCTCCCTAGTATGAATCCGACCTGGTCAGTGTGTATAAGTTGGGGCATTCATTTCTCCAGTCTGGCAGCCAGGACTCTCGTGTACATTTTCGCGTCCAAGTTAAGTAGGTAGATGGGGCGGTATGAACTACATTTTCTGGGGTCTCTTCCTTCTTTGGGGATTACTGTAATCAATGCACAAGTAAAGGAGTCTGGGGCTAAGCTCTGCGAGAAATGGTATTAGTTGTGCACTGAAAGATTTATAAAAAACTGCCGTATAGCCATCTTCCCCCGGGAATTTGCCCAATGTCAACCTCTTTATTGCATCTAGGACTTCTTGTTCGGATATGGGGGATTCTAGTAGCTCTGAATTTAGGCCTGACATCCTGGGCATATCAGTGGAGGATAGGTAAGTTTCTGTATCTGTTTGGTCCGGGTTCGTTTCGGAGGTGTATAGTGTCTCATAGAAAGTAGCAAAGTATTCCGGGATAGTGGGGGGCGTATAGGTTGGGTTGGGGTTGTTCTCTATTATTTCCAATACTTTTCGTTCAGCTCTCTGTTCTCTGAGTCTGGCGGCCAGAAGTGCGTCAGCTTTGTCCCCCTTTTCATAATATTTCTGCTTGAGGAGCCGAAACTTGCGCACTATCTGTTCGTGCTCTAACAGTTTTAGTTCTTCCCTTTTCCTCTTTGCTTTGTTAATTTTGTCGAGATCGCTCTCTGTATCTTTCCTAATATCTCCCTCTATCTGGCAGATTTCAGTCCTTAGTCTACTTTCAATGATCTTCCGCTCTCTCTTCTTGTGGGACCCCTCCTGTATAAGAATACCTCTCCAAGTGGCTTTCCCTGCTTCTCAAACTACCTGTTTAGATACCTCACCGGTATTGTTCATTTTGAGGTATTCATTAATCTCAGTCTCCATTTCGGTCTTAAAGACCGCATCCTTCCAGAGGCTCTTGTGGCATCTTCATTTCCCACCCACAACTGGTAGATCCTCCCACCGGATATCCGCCAACACTGAGTCATGATCTGACCACGTGATTGGGACTATCTCTGAGTGTGTTGTGGTGTTGGTGAGATCTTCAGACAAATATATATAGTCAATTCGGGTAAATGTGTTGTGCAGGTTAGAGTAGAAAGTGTAGCCTCCCTCATTCGGATGCATGTCCCTCCACACGTCTCTCATTCTATATGTGGCCATCATCTCTGCCAATTCTGTACCTTCACCCCTGGTCTGATCTCTCGTACCGGGTTTACCAGGTTTCCAATCTTTGGTTGGGTCTGCCCACTGATTGAAGTCCCCACCTAGGATGTTGTGACCTGAGGCCTCTAACATTATTTTGGGGATGGTTTTGGCAAGGAATCTAGCCTGTCCTGTATTGGGGGAGTAGATCGTGGCAATCGTGACTTCCACTTTTCCAATGTTTCCAGTTACCATTAGGGCGCGCCCTTGTACATCAAACCATGTTTTGGTCATCACTAATTCAATACCGCGTCTGATAAGGATTCCCACTCCTCCTTTCCATAATGGTCCAGATCCCCAGAATTCTATCCCCGCCCGTTTCCCAAGGATTTGCCGCTCTTCCCCTTTGGCGAATTTTGTCTCTTGTAATAGGAGGATATCCATTTTAGTTCTACGAATTCCCTTGCTACCAGTGATCTCTTGGTCGGTGAGTTAAGTCCTTTTACATTGAGTGTCCCCACCCTTAGGGATTCCCTCCCCCTTATTTCAGCGGTTGTTGCCATTGAATGTTTTATGGGGAGATAGCTTGCTCTTCCTAAACAGTTATTTGCTTGCCCATTGATTTTCACCCTTTACTGAGCACTTTGAACCAATATAGATGTTGCCTAAACCTCGTCCCTTTGTCTGCCCCTCCCCCCTGCCCTCTCCCTACCCTTTCCCGGTTGGTGGCGTTTGATCAAGCCCGGTTGATAGCACTACTCTTGCATTGAACCACCTGTGGGGCCATTGCTTTACACCCCTTGACCTAATGTGATACCTCAATCTTGATTGAGCCCCTCCTGTGTCCCCCCCCAATGTCCGAGTTATGGCCATAGTCGAGTTCTTAGCATAGGTACCTCATCAGGTCACATTCTATACAGTGGAATCAGTCCCGTTTTACCAAGTTCAAGATTGTTCAGTTGTCCCCCTCCGGGGAGATGTTACCTCTCCGGTACTTCCTCAAGCCTTTCACACACTTCCTCCTGGGGCCTTGAATGCGCCATCCTCGGTCTTCTCTTCTCTGCTCTTCTCGATTGTCTTCCTCTTCTTGTGGGCCAATTATCTCAGAGATGCATGCCTTGATTTCCTTTTCGGATCTCAGTCTTATCTTGTTTCCTTCGTATTGGAAGGAGAGGGAGAATGGGTAACCCCATCTATACCTGACATTCTTTTCCATCAGCCATTTTGTGAGAGGCCCGCACATCCACCTGAGTGCGAGTGTCATAGAGGATTAATCTTGGTATATTGTTATTTGAGCGCCTCCTAGAGTGATTGCCTGACTGCTTCTCGCTTTTTCGAGCACTCTGGCCTTGCCTCAAAGCAATGAAATTGGGCGAGGACCAATCTTGGGCCACCCGGGGGGCCCCCAGCCCTGTGGATTCATTCTGTTTTGGGTTTGTCTATTACGTCATCCGCGACCAAGAGCTTTATGTTATCATGAAGCGTTTTCCAGAGGTCGCTTTCAGTTTCTCCGTCTCGTTCCGGAATCTCAAAAATGCGTAGATTATTCCGTCGTTCGCGGTTTTCCAAGTCATCTATCTTGGGCTTGAAGTCCTCCTCTCGTTGTTCCAATTCTGTTATTCTCTGTTCGAGCTGTGCTTCAAGAGTGTCTATGGACGCTTGTTGTTCTCCACATCGTCAAGCCTCTCTTCCATGTTATCTAGTCATTGTGTGATTCTGTCTATTTTACCTCCTATGTTGGCCCACATATTCTTGATTTCTCCCAGTAGGGCTGCAATGTCACCCTTTGTGGCCGCTACTTCGTTCCCGGTGGTATCTGAGGTTGCCATGTCGGGATCGCCGACCCGGGTAGATGTGGAGGCGTAGGCAAATGGGGCAAATGTTTGTATCACGCTCATATGGCCTTGAGGGGTTGCGTTGGGGGTGCGTAGCGGTCTCAATGAAGGCAAGTGGGATTATCCTCTTGATGGGGGTTTTGACTTGATAGTGCCACGTCCCCCTGAGCACTAGAGGCTTGGGTACTTAGTTTCACCCCCCTTCCAAGACACTTTGGTGTTGCTTTACTGGGTTGTCCGTTATGTATACTGGTGATCAGCGTGAGGGATGGTTCTGTTACGCCTGTGTAGTGTGTGGCGTAGTGTCCAGCTGCCCGACACTGCTCTTTCCCCTTCAGCCTTTTGTGTGGTGTGTTGGGTCAGACTCCTTACCGTTTATTCAAAGAGGAGTCAACCTACAAAGTCACGTTGGTTCAAGCATATGGCGCGTGTCTTCAGGGTAATTCCATGAGAAGATGGCTATGTTGGGGCTTTGCTGGGGCCACTCCTAATGCATCCATCTATACATTTTAATATCCTTGGTATGTTGTTTGTTGTGGGGGCAATCAGGGGTAATGATGCTTATGGGTCTGTGACGTGGGTTCTCATCCAGTTCTGTCCGGGTGATCGGACTAGGTGAGGGTCGTTGTGTGATGACTTTGACGTGCCTGCTGTGAAGAAATGTCCAGCGCACCAGCCTCACGGTGCTGAGTTTTGCTGAGATCTGCAGGGGTTTCAAACTATGGTGCTAACCGGGGCATTTAGGTTTTCCCCTCTGGTGCTTCATCGTTGAGTGTAGATTGGTTTATTCCTGCATTCGTCTTGCAGGACCAAGTCCTAGTTTGCTGTCTCTTTAACTGCCTCTTACTCTGCTCTTTGCTCAAATTGGCAGCTTTACACGGCTGGAATATTCCTGTGCATCTTATGTTAGTTGAAGTTTTCAAACTGTGCTTCCGGAGTTGTTTGAGAGTGCATTTAGGGTGTTTGCACATGAAATTCGGCAGGGGTGTTGAGGTGCAGCGGTGGGGAGGTCCTTATATGTCTGCCTCACTGCCTGATTGTGACTGCTTGACTCATGGGGCGTTCTTCCGGGTATGTGCCCTGAGGTTTTGAGGTTGTGGCATGAGTGGAGGAGTGTGCTGGAGCGCCGGGAGACTTTGGTGGATCACCACCTGCGCGCCTCAGGTTGGGTCCCCCCAGGCGTTCTCACCGCACGGGTTGGCCCCTTGCTATGTAGTCCAAGCGGGGGAGTGCACTGGGGTGCTGGTGGCCCCAGGGGGACCGCTGCGTCCGAACCTCGGGCGGGGAGGCCCCCAGCTGCTCCGGCCGCACGGGTCCACCTTGTGTGCTATACCGTTTCCTCCAGCAGGATAGCAGATGGCTAGGACCAACCTTGCGGCAGTCCCTTTATGCGAGGGGCAGGTCACGAGCAATGGAAGATCCTACTCCTCAGAGCCAGGGGCACCCACCTCCACAGTTGATTTTTTCTTGGCAGGTTTTGCGGGTTCTGCAGCAGCTCGCCCCTGCACCAGTGTGCCGTTACTTAAGGGGCCCTCCGCCTCAGTGCATGCACGTGTGCCTCTGTAGTTTTGTTTTCGGGATATTTGCGTCTGGCAGGCTGCAACTTCCGAGAGTGATTTCAGGTGGATTCCGGGTCCGATTTCTTTCGGGATTTTTCCCACATGGGGGGGTTGTTCCGACGGCAGCTATTCGATTCTTGTCCACGGGGGGGCCACAAGTGGGGGCTCGTTCCACTTTGCAGAGCCGCGGCAACAGAGCTCACACAGAGAGCATGCTTGCATGTGCGCCCCCTGGTGGCCAGTCCAGAAAAGTACTTTTTAATACCGAAATGACAGAAAGCAGATAAATCGGTATCTTGTAAACCAAACTGACTTTGAAGGTAGCAAGTGGACTGATAAGAGCTTGGTTATTAGACCAAAGGTGGGTGATTATATGCATGCGGGTCAATTTAAAAGCCAGCAACAAGATGGGGTAATCATTCAAGAACCCAATACAAAGGACTATTGACAAAGCCAAAAGAGAATTGGAACAAGGCAAATTAGAAATAATAACGATTGCCAAAGTCAAGAGGGGGGAAAATGAGGATCCAAATGTTTGTAAAACCTATTGCCCATATTTGAAGAAGTCCATAAAAGTAACTGGTTTAAACCCACATTGCCAAAGCCAAAGAAGAGTCAGAGTGAAAGAGAATTGTTAGTATTTGGTTAATGAAGAAGTGGGGAAACAAGAGTGGCAAGAAGGCTCCCCTTCTGGGAAAGGATACTCAGAAGGAGTGGTGTATAACTACGCAGTGTGTGTGGAAATTACCAGTGTATAATAAATAGCACCAATTTGAATCTTGTTTTCGCTGAAGAAATTCTTAAACATGGTGTTGTGAAGCAATAGACATTGCTAAATTGTTGGGGCCTCATTACGACCCTGGCGCTAAGTGAAAAACGATGGCGGTAAATGGTTACCGCCATCGTTTTCCGCCAGGTCCGATCATGACTCGTGACCGTAAACTACGATGCCAATAGCGGCATCGTAGTTAACGCTGCCGCTAACTGCGCTAAGGGTGCGCGCACGCGACCGCCCACACCGTACTTAGCGCCATGGCGGAAAGGTACGCAAATGCCGACCCAAGCGGACATGCACCTAACGCCATCACCGAGGCCGCTAAGTACCTTACCGCCATGGTGCAAATAACGCCATCGCGAACCAACCGTAAAGGGCCATGTCAAGTGAATGCAGCTGCCACAGGTGCACAGAAACAGCACAGGTGAAGGCAATACAGACTCAGGGGAGTACAAAAAGAGCACACCCCACCCCTACCCACACCCAGTCACACTCCACAATGATGCCAATACGACTAGCAATGTTGGGGCTGGAGGACCTGATAGCAATGCATGTGCTACTACAACAGCAACAACAACAACAGGCAGCACAGAGGAGACGCAGGAGGAGAAGGAGGGCAAGGCAGGCCCAGCAAGCCCCACCAGCACAGCCAGTGCCACCACGCAGGCAGCCCCCAATCCCACGCATCAGAGCCAATCCAAACAACCTCACTGCTGAGCAGATCCACACCCTGTACCGTTTGGACCGGGACACCATCACCGCCATCGTAGACATGACACACAACGACATCGTCAGCATGATAGAAAGTCCAACCGCCATCCCCCCCCTACTGAAGGTAGTGGCTGTACTCCACTTCCTGGCCACAGGCACCTACCAGCACACAGTGGGGCACCTGCATGGCATTTCACAACCATTATTCTCACGAACACTCATCCAAGTGCTCGATGCCCTCCTCAAGCACACAGACGACCACATCTCATTACCACGGACTGCCCAGGAGATTGCAAACACCAAAGTGGGTTTCCATGCACTAGCCAGCATACCCGGTTGCATTGGTGCCATCGACTGCACCCATGTGGAATTGGTGGTTCCACGTGCCATGGAGGTACCGTACCGCAACCGGAAACAGTTCCACTCTATCAACGTGCAAATGGTCTGTGACTCCAACAAGATCATCACACATTGTTGTGCCCGATTCCCCGGATCAACCCATGATTCACTGGTCCTGAGGAACTCCACAATACCACGCTACATGGAGCGACATGCAGGCCCAAGATCCTGGCTACTCGGTGAGTGCAATGTCATGGAAGTGGGCATGGGAATGACGTACCAGTGCATACTCCACCTGGCAGAAAGGGGGGGGATGATGCATACTCCACCTGGCAGAAAGGGTGGGGGGATGATGCATACTCCACCTGGCTGTGAGTAACACAGAGAACGGAGACAGAGGAAGGGCACTCACAATGCACACAACCCCTCTGCATACATAGGGTGATGGCATGCAAAACAGGCCATGGCAGCAATGAGCATATACTGGTTGCATTGTGTGAATCAATTAGTGCATGTAGAAGTGAGCCAAGGTAACAGTTCCATGCCAGCCATGGTGGAACATCATGTTCCTGATCAGACAACATGACTGACACATACATTCTCGCCTACATACAGGTGATGCAGCCTATCCCCTGAAGAGGTGGCTCCTCACACCAGTCCGGAACCCGCAGAACCAGCACGAGGAGGACTTCAACCGTGCACATACACGTACTCGTGTGGTCATAGAGCAGACATTCGGCCTCCTGAAGGCACGGTTCCGAAGCCTCAGCAGGTCTGGTGGGGCACTCCTGTATGGCCATGAGAAGGTGGCAAAGATCGTCATGGCATGTGTCATGCTGCACAATATGTGCGTCAGACGAAATGTGCCCCTGCCCCCTGACGCAGAACTGCAACCACCTGACGATGAGGATGAGGAGGGTGCAGATGGGGCGCCACCACATGGAGGAGGCGATGCACAGGAGGGGCGTGCCATGCGCCAAAGTATCATCGACCACTGCTTCTGGCACACACGGCTGGTGTTTATCGCATGGAGACTGCACTTGGGGCACTGTGTGTCTCTGGGACATGCACACTGTGGACTGTACACCAATAAAGCACACATACGCAATGAAAATGTCCACACATTTCTTTTTTTGAAAGAAAAAAGTGTATTGGAACTATGAACTGTCGTGTCACACCCCCTCCCACCTCCCCCCTGCACACCCCAACACACCCCCTCCCACCTCCCACCTCCCCCCTGCACACCCCAACACACCCCCTCCCACCTCCCACCTCCCCCCTGCACACCCCAACACACCCCCTCCCACCTCCCACCTCCCCCCTGCACACCCCAACACACCCCCTCCCACCTCCCACCTCCCCCCTGCACACCCCAACACATCCCCTCCCACCTCCCACCTCCCCCCTGCACACCCCAACACACCCCCTCCCACCTCCCACCTCCCCCCTGCACACCCCAACACACCCCATGTAGGTGTCAACAGATGCCTGTGACAGTGTCCACAGGCCGTCACAAGCCCCCTCTCCCGGCCCCCGGGGCACCCCTGGCTGTGGAGCGCAGGTTGCGTCCGGAACGTCGCACGGGGCTGCTCTGCGCAGAACTGGCAGTGGAGGATGTCCCTGGCTGCCCCTGTGCATGCAGCTCCTGTACTGTGTGGGTGAGGTCAGTGACCGCACGACGCAAGCCCGCAAGTTCGGCACAGATGTCCCTGGACATGGCCTGCATGGCATCCCTCAGGGTGGCAGTGCTCTGCGCCACTTCGGCCCTTAGTGTCTCCGTGGCCTGTTCAATGCTAAACCTAGCCCCCACACATTCCGCGGCATGCTCATCCAGCATTGCGGACAGTTGATGCTGCCGTTGAGTGATGTCCTCGAGGGACTGCTGGCCGTGCTGGCCCATGGCCAGTGCAGGTGGAGTGATGGAGGGGCTGCTCCCCTCCTGTGGAGTGTGGACAGGGCATGGGGTGGAAGGCCACTCCTCTGCCTCAGTGTGCCCCTGTGTGTCACCCTCATGGGGGCTGGCGTCTGAGAAACAGGGGGAATGTAGTTGGTCAGTGGGGCTTCTGACCTCCTGCTCCATGTCCGAGTCAGAACATGCAGCTGTTGCAGCTGTCTCCCCGATGTTGCTGCTGGCCGCTGACCCCCTGCCTTCTGTGGCAGGCAATGTCGGTGGAGGTGGAGCAGCTGCTGCTGGCCTGCTGCCAACAGGGGTGCTTGCCGGTGGGACCTCCGGTATGCCTGCAGTGGGACCTGCTTGTCGTGGGGTCTGCCTCACTGCAGCTGAGGTTGAGGGTGCAGGGACGTTGTTGTTGGACTTCGCTCTCTTCGGCGCAGGGGTGTCCTGGTCCTCTGGGTGTGATTCTGTGCCTGTGGTGGAGCAAAGGTGGGAGGGCGTTATTGATGGGTCTACGGACTTTGGAATGACAATGGTTGACATTATTTTGGCCAGTGGATGAGGCAGATTTCAGGCAGTGCCATGCAGGTTGTCTCCTTTTAGTGTGGTATGTGGATGCAGGTATGCGGGTGCCAGCAGTGTATGCAGGGTGGTGCTCGCATGTGGCTATGGGCAGTATTGATTTGTGTTGCATTTACACTCTAGGGCAACCTTGTGCTACACATGATTGGACTGCTGTGACTATGGCATGTCTTGTATGAGGCACCTACCTTCATCGCCTGATGTCGGGGCTCCCCTTTCCATCCCTCCAACGCCTTCGATGGATTCCATGCCGATGGTGGTTGCACAGATCTCCTCCCACGGTTGGAGTTTCAGGGGGGATTCCGACCCTCCACCGGTTCCCTGGGCAAGGTTGCGGTTTGCTGAGATGACGGCTCTGACCCGTATGCGCAGGTCATCCCAGCGCTTCCGGCACTGCTGTGGGGTGCGGGGTACGGTCCCCACCGCGCTGACGCGCTCAGCCACCAGGGCCCAGGTGGCCTTCTTCTTCCCGATTGCTGTCCTGGTCATTTCAGGGGAGAAAACAACACCTGCGTTGTCCTGCAGGGTCTCCGCTAGCATGCAGAGTTCCTCCCGGCTGAATCGCTCCTGGCGCTGGCGGTCACATGCCTTTTTCATGGATTTTGGCATTTTCGGGAACTTGGATGGGTGGGTGTTTGGTTGGGACAGGTGTCAGGGTTGGGTCTGGTGTTGTTTGGTAGGATGGCGATGGATTGTGTTTTTAAAGATGGCCGACGGGCTGCTTCCCGTTCCGGCGCGATGACGCTATTTCCGGTTTGGCCTTTTACGGCCGCCGCTAATTACGGTGGCCGTAAATTACGGTGGCCGCTACTTACGCTGGCGGAAGGGCACCTTGCTCGCTTAGCGATGCCGGTAGGGGCCTTTTCCGCCATGGCGTTAATTGCATTACCGCCATGGCGTAATGCTCGTGCGCGATGGGTCGTGATGTGGCGCTCTTTACGCCATCGTCCCACGGCGTAAACGCTCATTACGCCATGGCGGTAATGACGGGCGATTACCGCCAGGGTCGTAATGAGGCCCTTGGAAGCTGATCTTTACTACAAAAGTAATTTGTACTGTAATTTGGCCTGGCAAAAGAGCACACCAGGTCAGAGGTTGTTGTAACACTTTGTGCTGTTCTGGAAGGAGAGTACACCAGAAAAGTCAACATTGAATTAGTAGGCCTGGCATGTCAGTAGATCAGGTGGAAGTTGATGAAGTACTGCGAAGTTGTGTTGCCAAGTCATAAAGAAGAAGTGGGTAGAACCACTGATATGTTTTGGTGATATATTACAGAACCATCCTGACAAACTTTAATTGCAGAAGTAAGTGTTGTTTAAACTGCTGCAGAAGTATTTAACATTTTCAGAACAAATACGTTGTTTCAGAATAATCCTGACAAAGACAATTTGTTATTCCTGATGAACAAAGGAAGTGTTCCTGGTTTATGCAAAGAAGGTTCTTTTGAGTTCTTAGCATCATAAGTAGACGAGAAAGAATCCTTGCTGAACAATTCTGAATTGTTTGAACTTTTATTGTCAAGTGGGAATAAAAAAGAACTGCATTGGAACTTGGTTGCAAGACAGGATTTCCTTATTCTTTTGGAACTGTTGAACAGAATCCTGCTTGAATCTGGGGAAAGGGAGTTCGCCCAGATTAAATGGAGAGACAGTTATCAGACTGTGAACTTAACTGTTATATTTGTTGCTTTTGAAATGCTATATATAATACCTTGTTGAATTATTTTCATAAAGGAGAGGGACAGAAACCTTTTGTTAGAGTTTATCCAACCTTTTCAGTCAATAAAATTGCATCTTTAGAAAAACCTTCACAAAGTTGTCTGCCTCACATTTCTGACACCTCACAGCACGTTTAACCATGCTTTTTTAGGCTGAGAAGTGGAACCTAGTTGCTGCAACCACCCCCCCCCTTGAATCTAGCTTAATATTTGTTGCGTTCACTTCCCTGTTGTTCCCCAGCCCTCCCTCTGCCCCTGATTGGCCCTGCCCTGCTGCCGAGGACTGTCTTTGATGAGGGTGTACCCTTGCTCGAACTCCGTTTAGCCCACTTTCAACCATGCTGTTTTAGGGTGAGTACTAGAACCTTGATTTATTTATTGTTTGTTTGTTAGGCGCTTATAAAGCAAATACATTCTGTTTCAAAGCACCCACAGGGCAACAAGGCGAGAACATCGGATTGTAGTACAATTAAAATATACAAAACAAATACAGTTGTGGAAGGACCGAACGAACCTACTATGCCTTGTGAGTATTCAGAACGTGCAAGCAGCAAGGAAGAGGGCAGTGGGATAGGTGCTGGTGTGTCCGTGCTCATGGGTGAGCCACAGATGAGGTGCAAGGTATGGTAAGTGCTATGTGGCCAGGAACCGTACTGGGTGGAAAAGGGTGAGTCTCCAGTGCAGAGGGAGTGCTGAGGTAAGTGCTAAAGGTAGACAGAAGGTGGCAAGATTGGGTGTGAGTGGTCAGAGGCCCAGAGGATGCATAATGGTCCAAGACACCAATCACAGCAACTGTAAGATTTGCAGAGGAGTGAAGAAGGGAAGGACAAGGAAAAGAGGAAAGTCTTGAGGTGCTTTCGGAACTTAACAAGGTCCTGCTCAGAGGGAGGGGAAGGCTTTTCCATAGGAGGGGGCCAGCTGAGGACAACTAACAACCTCCTGCTCTCTGTTTAGTGAAATGCTTTACACACAGGGAGTTGGTGCCATAGGAACATAGAGGTCTAGAAGGAGAGTATTTTGTAAGAGATAGTTGCAGATATTGTAGCCCTCGGCCTCAGACAGCCTTGTGGATTATGCAGAGGGCTTTGAATTGATCCGTGCAGCGACCGGGAGCCAGTGGAGACTTTTTACGGCAGGAGAGATGCGGTCCCTGGACCTAAGGCTAAAAATACACCTTGCTGCTCTATTCTGAATTAGCTGAAGGAGTCGCAGAGTGGAAGAAGGTAGATTGAGGAGGAGGCTGTTGCAATAGTCAAGCCTAGAGAGAACCAGGGCTCGGGAAACATTGAGCTTCTGGGGGAAAGTTAGAAAAGGGAGAATTCCTTTGAGAAGGAAGAGTTGAAAGTGGGACTTCTTAGCAATGTTCTGTGTGAGGGAGGAAGGAGAGAAATGAGTCAAAGATGACTCCAAGGTTTCTGGCTTCAGAAGAAGGAGCAGGGGGCGAGCCCAATGTGGGAGGCCAGAGATAAGGGAAGAATGAGGGAGCAGGGGTCCCAATCGGAAGGATCTCAGTTTTGCTGGCATCGAGGCAGAGATCATTGGAAGTGCACCAGGCCTGGATGACAGATAGGCAGTCAAGGATGAAGGAAGGTGCAAGTGAGTCAGCAGGAAGTCTGAAAAAGAGTTGAGTGTCATCTGCATAACACTGGAAGTTGAGGAAGGAGGAGGAGATAAGGCATGCCAGCTGAGCAAGGTAGATATTAAAGAGCCAGGGCGATAAGATAGATCCCTGGGGGACACCACAGGTGGAGAGGAAAGTAGGTGAGGAAAAGGTGCACATGATGACTTGGGAAGAGCAGTCCGTTTAGAAAAAGGCCAGCCACTCCAGTGTCCGTTCCGAGATACCAAGGGTATAACAGAGCCTTTGTAAGAGGATGGAATGGTTGACAGTGTCAAAGGCAGATTTCGATCCAGTAGGATGAGGACAGCTGGGGAGTTGGAATCCAGGCATGCGAGAAGTTCTCCACGGGTGTTCAGAAGAGCAGTTTCCATGCCTCTGGATGCTTGGAATCCAGATGGATGATCATGGGGACACCAACAAGGGGCAAGTCCAGCTTCTCCAGCAGTTTCCCTAGGAAGGGGGTGATTGAAATAGGGCGGTAGTTGGATGGACAGGTAGGGTCTGCTGAAGACTATTTCAGGAGCGGGCGCACAAAGGAGTGCTTGAGGGAGGATGGGAAAAATCCAGCAGTGAAAGAGTGGTTGCAGAAGTCAGTGAGTGCGGGGGCAAGAGAGCCAATGTTGTCCTTGATGGTTCTGGATGAGCAGGGGGAACCTGTTTGGAAGAAACCTTCATAGAACAGACAACTCTGATAACTTCTTCATCGTGACAGTGGTGAAGGAGGAGAAGGCGGAAGGAGTGGGTGAGTGGCCAAGGGAGGCAAAGGGGTGTGGGAAGGGTTTGGCAGGTGAGTAACAAGGGTATTTAGGATGTCCTGCGTTTTGGTGGCAAAGTGTGTGGCCAGAGCATTGCAGAGGGCATTGGAAGAAAGAGGGGAGGAGGAGACTGCGGACGGGTTGGCTAGCACCCTGCAGATTTTAAAAAGTTCAGGCAGGTTATTGAATGCACCAGATACCCGTGCCTGAATGTGGGCGCTTTTCCTGGCACAGAGGGAGAATCTGTATTGCCTTTGGAGCAGGCAGCAGGCTAGTTTGTCAGAGGGTGAACCTGATGTTTGCCACTTCTGTTCCACGCACTGCACTTTCGTTTCAGGGCTGCAAGTTCAGAGTCATCCCCGGTGTTACTCTTAGAGGTGGGTTTCAGGCGGATCCTCAAGACTGGGGGAAGGATGTCAAGAGTATTGGAGATGGCAGAGTGAAGGTTGCTGAGAGCAGAGTTGGTGGTAGAGTCTGAGGTAGGGGGTCAAAGGGGATGAAGGTAGAAGCAAAGGCAGCAGCTGACACTCGTTTCATCGGGCGGATGTCCGAGAACGAGGTTGGCAGGGCTTTTGAGGGTACGATAGCAGGGATGTCATTTCACCAAAACGCCTGGGGTAGCGGAAGTGCCATCATACGACCCTTGACCTCTGGTGACATCACAGGAAGTGATGTCATTTGACCCAAACACAAAGTGACATCACAGGAAGTGAACAAACACGATCTTTCGCGCCTTGATGAAACAGTAAGGGGCATCACATAGCATTGTTCCTACGTACACAACGAAAAATATGTTTACGATATCACTATAATGTATATACATTTCATATAAGAATGGATCACCATATGCATCATTAATATCAGTGTCTATAGGCCCATATTACCAAATTACTATGAATGCAAGCAGACATTTGGCCAAATGATAATGATGTGTTATTATAAAGCACTTAGGCTTAAGCGCTTTATATAGAACAAATATACATACAATATCACCCAACCAGTGTTTGTACTCATTTATCAACCTCAGAAAGATGGAAGGCTGAGTTGAGATGTTTACGAACATACTAAATCAGGGACTTACCCCTGGAAGTGTGCCTGAAACAAACCTTTAATGAGTCTAGCAATTATTGTATAGAATTCCAGAAAGACACATTATTTGTTATTCCTATTCTGTCTTATTTAGGGTAACTACTCAAAGTGTTACACTAGTGCAACCCCTTTTTTTTAAGAGGCCTGCACAAGAAATCCAGTCACTCCAGAAGCAAAGAGCCACATGGCACGGGCCATTGCCAGCCCAGGAGCTACCATTAAAAGAAAATAATAATGAAAAAAAAATAATAATAATTTTCAGGGTAGCAAGGGAGACCTCAGGGGTCGCAATTGCGACCCCTGGTGACACTCAAATGATGTCCTTGTACGGTAGGAGGGCTGAAGGGTCCTAGGTGAGAGGAGCGGAGAGAATGGCCTGACAAAGAGAGAGGGGTGACCAGAGGTGGAGCAAGAGAGAGAGGTGCTAGTGGATGATGCTATCCAAGGTGTGTCCAGCCTAGTGGGTTGGACCAGAGGGGAGAATGGAGAGGGATAGAGAGGCGTAGAGGTCAATGAAAAGAGAGGATGCTGAGACAGGGGAGTCCAATTGGATGTTGAAGCCACCCAAGAGGAGGAGGTTGGAGGTGGTTGATAGTAACGGTGAGCAGAAATCCGCCCATTCAGAGTGGAACAGGGTGGTAGTGCCTGGAAGCCACCGGTAAATGGTAGCAATGGTCATAGTGGAGGAGGGAGAGATGACCAATTTGCAAACCAGGCTCTCAAAGGAAGAGTAGATTTGGGTGGGTACGATGCAAGAAGGAACCCACTCAGGATAGATTAAGGCGACCCCACTTCCAGCACAGTGAGGTTGAGGCCTGGAAGTGATCTTGAAGCTGTCAGGGAGGAGGGAGTCAAATGCAGTGACTGAGCTAGCACTGAACCAAGTCTCTGTGAGTGAGAATGTTGAAGTCAGTGTCTTCAAGAAGGAGGCAGATGTCAGCAGAGTATTTGTTTGCTGGGCAGGCGTTAAGAGTCACCAAGTGGGGAGGCCACCAGGGGGCGCACAGGCAATGGCTGCCTGATTCCCGTGCTCTGCCAACGGCCAGGTCTTAACCGGGACTGAGCCCCCCCCCGAAAGCCCCCTGCGGTGAGAGTGTGGGCCGAAGAGCAGGGTGAACCCCTGGTGCCCCCACGGAGCGAAACGGCGGGGTCGGAGGACCCCCGGAGAGCAAAGATCCGGGAGCGCCGCAGAGGGCCCGGGCGGCGCGAAGCCGAAAGACAGAGCCACAGCCCGCCGACACAGGAGGTCGGGACGGGAGGGTCCATCCTCCTACACCGCGGCGGACACCCATCCCCCACGGCGCTGACACATAGAGCGGGGACCTGGGGAACTCGCCCTGGTAGGCGGTCTGCCTGTGCCTCCCAGGCGAAGACGGCGCGGACCGCGTGAGAGACGCGCCCGACCCAGAGACGGGAGCACCGGCCCGGATAGGACACTGGAGAGGCGAGAGTGGCGATCCGGAGCGGACCCGGGGGCCCCCCGTGGGGGATAGCAGGTCGCCCGAGAGGCGGGCGGCAGCTCTTCCGCCCCCCCCACCCCCATAGTGTGCCTCAGGCAGCGGGGAGGTGCCCCCACAACTAACACGTGCGGGTCGCATCCGCGGCCTGCCACCACGCGGTGACCGGTGCGGCAGCCGAGCGCCCCTCCCGCGTCAAGGAAGTCACAAAGGGCGCGGAAGGCCCAGAGGACACTGGGTGCGATGCCTCCGCCGGGGGCTGGCGGGGCGTGTGCCCGCCCAGAAGCGGTCCCCCAGGCACAGCGAAGACCCGTGAAAGGAGAGAGAGGCGGCCTAGCCCCCCGGATACCCAACCCCACCACCAGAGATGGCTTCGGGCACAAGCATCATGCTGGCCGGGTCCGCGGCCCACCACCAACGCGGCAACCAAGCACTCCTACCCCCTTCAAGGAGGACTTAAAGGGCGCGGAAGGCCCCGAGGATACCGGGTGTGAGGCCCCCGCATGAGGCTGGCGGGGCGTGTGCCCGCCCTTCCGCCAGTGGGGCACAGGTGGACCCGCGAAGTGACCCGCGAAGTAAACCAGGAGCCCCCCACATTCAAAGCATACCCAACGGAGAGCCCAGGGGGGGACTGAATGGACTGGCAAAGGAACTTGCAGAAATATTGCTACCGAGACCCAGGCCCCTACGAAAAAAGATCCGGCCCAAGTCAGAGAGATGGCCCAGTCAGGGGCCACTGCCCCCTCAACGGAGGCGATGGAAAAGGGCTTTGCGTCCATCTTGCAAGAAATTAGAGACATGGGCTCCGACATTGCCCAGAAGTTCGAAAAGATGGACCAACGGGTCGATAAAGTTGAGGACAGACTCCTACAGGTCGAATCCAATCAATCCTCCTCAGCGACCCTAGAGATAGAGACTAATATGAGGTTATCAGCCTTGGAGAAGAAGGAGGAAGAGAGGTCGAGACAAATGGACGATTTTGAGAATAGGGAACGAAGAAACAACCTCAGGTTTTTGGGGTCCCGGAGGCGGAGGGGGAAACGGAGAGAGAGCTCACCCAAATGGTGCGGAACATAATCGCCCACCTCTTTGAAGAGGAGATGACCACCGAACTCACGTTTGATCGGGTACACAGAGCGGGTGGACGAGCAGGGGGTCCCCGATCGATTCTGGTCTGGTTCCACTACTATCTGGAGAAGACACGGGTACTGGAAGCAGCCAGGAGAGCCCAAGAGATTACGTACAACTACTCACAGGTCTCCATCTTTCAAGACCTCTCCGCATACACATTATCCAAACGCAGGATGTGCCGCCCCTTCACACAGCTGCTGAAAGAGAAGGGAGTACAATATAGATGGGGTTTCCCCTTCTCCCTAACCTTCGAATACCAGGGCCAACGGACGACGTTGATCACGGAGGAAGACATCAAGGGAGCCATCCAGGACTACGTGGTGGACCCACCCCCCCGAAAGGGGGCCATCAGGGCCGGCAACGGGCGGAGAAAGTGGCCCGGGCCCGTCGAGCGAAAGAAGAAAGAAATCTGGGGCACGGAAATTTAGGAAAATGAGCACACCCTCGCCAGCGAAAGAGGCAGAGCGGAATGACTCGAAGGGATGACCACCAAGGGGTCCCAGCCAGCACTGGTGCGAAAGAGTGGTCTTCTGGGACGATCGAAGTTAGCTAATTACCTACAGGGCGGTAATCCGGGGAACACCGAAAGGCAAGAATGGTGCCAGAATCCTGCTGAACAGCAAGTAAAATGGGGGCAATTACGGGGACGAAATCGGGGGGGGGCTCATAAGAAGGGGGTTTTGCAATGATCGCCTGGCCGAGAGGGGCAGGCTGGTGGTCCGGCCAAAATACCAGCAATGGTGGAACTATCTGGCTGGATGCCGGGGCAGGGGGTGGGGGTTCACAATCTAGTTGGGGTTCGTTTGTTAGGGAAAGGGTTTGGGGGGCAGTTGGGGGAACATTTCAATAGCGTCCAACCGGTGAAACAAGGGGAGCGTGAAGGGAGAATCGATGCAAAGTTGTTGACCAGCAGGGCAGGAAACACTGATTATGGCTGACAGCCGCCCGGCCCTGGGAGTGGGTACCCTAAATGCGCGGGGGCTAAACACCCCCACAAAAAGATCTCTGATTTGTAGAGAGTTAAAGCGGGCAAAACTAGACCTACTATTTGTGCAAGAAACACACTGGGCAAGGCGGAAGGAGCCCAGGCTGCGGGGGGGAGGAATCGAGGAGGTCTTCCATGCATCCCACAGGACTAAGAAAAGGAGGGTGGCCATACTGATAGGAAGGAACGTAGGGTTCGAGAAGGAGGCGATCCTGAAAGATCCCAAAGGCCGTTACCTGCTGATACGGGGCTCCCTACAGGGGTCCCCCCTTACCCTGGCAGTGGTGTATGGCCCGAATGAGAGCCAGGCCCAATTCTGGGAGGAAACCAGGGACAAGCTCAGACTATTCACGCAGGGCCCGCTGGTGGTGGGGGGTGACTTCAACATGGTCCTGGACCCCTCCATAGATAGGAAGCGGATGGGCCCCCTCAACCCCAGGCCCACAGAAGAGGCCATGGCTCAGAGCTTTCGGAGAGTGAATGAGGACCTGGGCCTGATAGATACAATCCCGACCCCCAGAACAAGGATCCCCTCCTTTACTTATTACTCAGCCATACATGATTTGTTTTCCAGGATAGACTACATCTTAACGGATGAAATTCTTCGTCCGTACGTAGCAGGCTACAGGATAGACCCAGTCCCCTGGTCAGACAACGACATGGCCCGAGTCACCATCGCAATGGGCTGGAATAGGGAATGCAGAGGGCGTTGGAAATGCAACGATGCCCTTTTAAAAGATGAGGTCATTGCTCAGGAGGTCTTGGACTCCATAACAGAGTTCTTTGAACTTAATGATAACGGGGCGGTGGCCACGTATACGCTCTGGGAAGCCTTCAAGGCAACCCTATGAGGGGTCCTGATAAAAATAGGCGCTCTGAAGAAGAGGGAGAGAGAGGCCCAGGAGAAAGCCCTGCGAGAAAAAATAGCCTGTCTCCAACGGGTGGATCCCTGACACAACCCCTAGAGCGTGACCGGGTGGCCGCACTGGAGGACTATAGGCTCCAGCTAAAAGATCTCCTCCTACACAAAACGGAGAGGAGCCTTCAAATGGTAAAACAAAAATATTATGAGAGAGGGGACAAGGCGGACAGGATCCTAGCCTGGAAGTTGAGGGAGGTACAGAGAAGCAGGAGGGTGAAGGAGGTGAGGGACGCCCGGGGACTCCTTGGCTGCGACTCTCCCCACATAGGAGAGGCTTTCCGACAATACTACAGAACCCTCTACTCTTCCGAATACGATGGGGACGACACCCAGATAGAAAACTTTCTGAACTCCATACAGATTCCATCCCTCTCCAGGGAGATGACAGAGGGGTTGGAGGGCCCGATAACCGAGGATGAGGTGGACAAGGTGATTAGCGGGATGAAGGTGGGAACTACCCTGGGGGAGGACAGCTTCTCTGTTCTCTTCTACAAGAGATTTCGCTCCTCACTGGCCCCATACCTAGCGAGGGTCTTCAATGCGGTGCTAGAGGGGGACATCCTCCCAGAATCCATGATGGGAGCCGTGATAGCGGTCTTGCCCAAAGAGGGAAGGGACCCAGCGGATTGTTCTTCCTATCGCCCCATATCACTATTAAACATTGACGTTAAGATCTTGGCCAAGGTGGTGGGGAGGCGGCTGGAAGGTATAATGCTGAAGTTAGTCCACAGAGACCAGGTGGGCTTTATCAGAGGAAGGCAGGGGTCAGATAACATCCGCAAAACAATAGACCTGCTCCACTTCGCTCAGTCGTCGGAATTGGATGCATATGTCCTTTCCTTGGACTCGGAGAAGGCCTTCGACGGGGTGGAGTGGCGCTACATGGAACTCCTCCTCCGCAGGATGGGCTTTGGAACTCACATCATGCTTTGGATAGCTGCCCTCTATAGAGCCCCAACGGCAAGGGTACAGGTGAATGGGATATGGTCCGAATCATTCCCCCTCTCCCGCGGGACGAGGCAGGGATGCCCACTCTCTCCCCTGATATACGTCCTCACGATGGAGGCGTTGGTAATAGCGGTTAGAGCTCACCCGGATATCAAGGGTATTAAAAGGGGTGAAGTTGAATTCAAGCTCTCCCTGTTTGCGGACGATGTCCTGGCCTACCTGGTGGACCCGGGCTCCTCGCTCCCCCCTTCCTGGCCCTGGTTTCGGCATTTGGACGCTTTTCTGGCCTAAAAATAAACAGTGGGAAATCTGTCATGCTACCAATGAGAACAATAGACCCAGTGCTAGACCCTCTGGACAGGTTTCACGGGATTAAGGTGGGGAAGGTCGCCATAAGGTATCTGGGGGTACTTCTCACCAGGGACCTAACGAACTTGGGAGCAGCTAATTACGACCCCATGATTGCGGTGATCACTTCAGACTTGAGGAGATGGGGGAAGATGATCCTTTCTTGGTACGGCCGAATGACTGCAGTTAAAATGAACGTACTGCCACGGCTCCTGTACCTCTTCACTGCACTCCCGACTAAAGTCCCAGCACAGAGCTTCAGAGATCTACAGAACGGGGCACGAGACTTTGTATGGCAGGGGAAAACCCCGAGAACCGGAAGGGCCACGCTGACACTGCGAAGGGAGGAGGGGGGATTCGGGCTACCGGACTTCCACCTTTACTTCTGCACGGCCCAACTGCGTGTCCTCCTGGAGCACATGAAAGAGGGGCTGGGAACGTATTGGTCTTATCTAGAGGACATGGACGCCCACCCCCTAAGGGTCCGAGACCTCCTATGGGCACCACGCAGGACGATCCCGAAACACCTAAGATCCCATCCGACCCTGGGAGTCCTCTGGGACATCTGGAAGAGGGCCCCTGCACCGCTCACGTTACCACATGGCCGTCTCCGATGTCCTCTCTCTGGGGCCACCCTATCAACCTGGGAGGACAGGGGTTCAGGCACTTTCAGATCTGGTCAGATAGGGGACTGGAGTGGGCTGGACAGATGTTCAGAGAAGGCGAATTCCTGTCTTGTGAGGACCTGAAAGACGCTCTCGGACAAGAATCACTTTCCATCTTCGAATACCTCCGCCTGAAGGGCATCCTCTGCGACCAATCATGGGGCCCAAAACTGAGGAGGCAGTTGACTCCCTTTGAGAAGCTCCTTGACTCAGCGATGTCCAGGAAGGGGGCGGTGTCTAGTATGTATAAAATATTAAATACCTACAACTTACAAGGAAGAAGGAGCTTCCGCTCGTTCTGGAACGACCTGGCAGGCGAGGAAATCTCTGAGGACGCCTGGGCCAAAATATTCAAGATAGCATTTCACGGGAACCTATTCACCTCGGACATAGAGCACAACTTTAAGATATTACAGGGGTGGCACAGAGACCCGGTAAAACTGTCCAAAATGTTCTCAGGGGTGTCACCAAGGTGCCCGAGAGGTTGTCGGCAGATGGGATCTAGAAGCCACATGTGGTGGTTCTGCCCAAAAGTACAGACCTACTGCGAGTCGGTGAGGGACTGGATAACGGAAGTAACAGAGGACAGCCTGCCGCTAGACCCCTTAACGATGCTGCTGGGCCTCCCCCCGGAGGAAACGGAGCTTCACCAATATCCAAGGATGTGGGAAACCATGCTGAGAGCGGGCTGAGTTGCCCTGTTCCAGAAATGGAAGAGTCCGGAGGCCCCATCCAAGGAAGACTGGCCGAAAAAAGTAAAAAACATGTTTCTGATGGACAAACTAACTGCCATGGTGAACAATGACACTGGCTCATTCCTCACAGACTGGTACGGGGTGCAGCAATCCTGGGGATGGGACGTTCATTGAATTTAAGGGAAGGTGCCCATCCATAGGGGAACGGGTTTAGCCCCGCAAGACAGGACACCATGAACTGGGTCCCCACGACCTGGGGAACGGAAGCATTAAGTCAGCTGAAGACACGGTCACAAATCGCATCGCCCTCGAGGCTCAGGAGACGGAGCCAACACATGGAGTCTCCCATGAATAAGTCACTGGAATGGACACGGGAAGGGGGAGGTGGGAGGGGTTTGGAGGGGGGGTTACTAAGGGAGGGGGGGAAGAGGGGTTGACCAGTTCTTTTTGTTGTTTGTTATATGAAAATGTAAATAAAAACTAAAGTTTAAAAAAAAGAGTCACCAAGTGGATGAGGTCTCTGCCTTTGAAGGCTTTCTGAGGCGGAGTACAAGGGTATGGTACTCTGGTTAGTGGGGGAGGGACAGTGAGAGTGGTGGGGGGAGAGGCAGCAGAAGGAAGGAAGTTAATGAGGGAAGTCATGATCTGGTCAAAGAGAAGGAGGTTGGGTTGAGGACCCTGAACCAGGATAGTGCCAGTTTGGATAGTGGTAGACATTAACGATGCAACGTGAGGATCAGAAGCCAGTAAAGAGGACTTCCCAATTGATACCACAATTAATGGGAGAGGAAATGATGAGAGTTGAAATGAGATGTGGGGGTCCATGGATCCGGAGAGGGGACAGAGAAAAGGATATCTGTGAAGACCTCCCTGGAGGTTGCCCTGGCATAAGTGTCTGCGATGGCAAGGCCAGGGTTTGCACGCAAGAAGTCTTCTTTCTGCTTTTTCATTCCAGACTTAGTGAGAGAGGAGGGGTAGGAGAAAGAGTGGCAATTAGAGAAGATGGGAGAGATGGTGAGTGCCATTAATGTGGCAGAGGGAAGTTGAAAGGGGCAGGGTGGCTGCACTGCACAGCTCTGGCCTAATCTCACTGGTGGCCTAGTAATAACAAAGGGAGAACAAAAAGCAATGCAAATTAGGGTGCATGATGTAAAATACACACAGCTAAAATCGGTTTTCAATGAAAAGGCATAAATGCAGTGAAATTAGGGTGCAGGATGTAAAATATACACAGCTGGAATCGGTATTGTGCAAAGAACACAAAGCAGAGAGAGTAAACAAGGTGATGTGGATAAGTAGAGTGAGATAGGCACAGATATAAATGAGGGTGCTAGTGGAGAAGGCAAATGAATAGTTCAGACATCACTCAAAGGAGGTTCAACAGATAGTAGCGGTGCTGTGGCACAAGTTCATGGGAGTGTAGGATGTACACAGCAGGCAGCAGCATAGTTTGTGGTGGGGTGAAAGGGTGGGGTCCCTTCCAGCCCTTGTATGCCCAGAGAGGTCCAGAGAGAGGTCTTAAGTGTAGATATTGGGAGGGGGCCGGCATTCACCTGCTGGCTCCCGTGATGGGACTACAAGAGAAGGGGCAAGACCAATCACGAGGCAGGGCAGTCAGGCATGGCATGCACTCTGGACCATGCTTTTTGGCTTCAGCCATGTTAGAATGTGGTACAATAGCTGGAATTAGTGGCGCACTGGCCTCTGTGCATCTAATCTCCCCCGAATGCCTGTGTGTTGCTGTTGTATTCGGAAAATAGCAAATGAGGATGACGTTAATGAAAAATACATTTCGATATTTTTTTTCTGAAAAAAATATTTCATTCTTTTTATTTCTCTCTCTCAATTGCACTTGCTGCTCCAGATGATGTTATTGCCAGCAAACAGTCAGATCAGCCATGCTCAGAGAGGCTTATCTAGTAGGTGCAGTGACTACACAGCTCCGGTGTCCTCGAGTCGGAATGGGGACAGCTGGTCTTTCCACGGTTGATGGCGGGATGAATGGGAAATGGGGCCAAGTGTGGACCTTGGGAATGGGTGAACCCCCTTTGAATCGGGCTAAATATTTCTTTTCAAAAAGTTGAAATCTTCTTTGACAGTCGAGCTTCTTCCCGAATCCCCTGCATTCACTTGCCTGTTGTTCCACAGCCCAGCCGCCTCACCCAGCCCTCCCACTGCCCTTGATTGGCCCCTGTTGCCCTATTAGGACATCCTTCCAGGGCAGCCTTTGCCCGGGCAGACCATGGCTAAGGGCCTCACAGCGAAGTGCAGCTCCAGAAGAAGCAGCTCCACTCAGTGTTTGCCCCCTGGAAAGCCTGCAGCAGTCAACCAGCAGCAACGGATAAGGTAAGTGTGGTCTGGGCGGGGAGTACAGCCATTACTGTACTCCAGTAAAGCCCCACCACGCATATTATCTACTATAACGTAGCCCACCTTTGTTAGTCAGCTAGTAATTAGCTGTCCGATAATGGCTGTGTTTCAAGTTTAGTTGTCTTGTCCATTACTGCTATGTCTCAAAAGTAGGTGTTTCTCCCTTAACTGCTATGTCTAAAATGTAGGTGTTTCCCCTTTTACTGCCATGTTTCAAATGTAGGTGTTTCTCCCTTTCTCGATGTGTTTCAAATGTACTGCTATGTCCCAAATTAAGGTTTTGCCCATTACTATTTCACATTTAGGTGTTTCTCTCTTTACTGCTGTGTCTCAAATTTGGGTGTTTTGCCCATTATTGCTATGTCTCAAATATAGGTGTTTCTTGCTTTACTGCTGTGTTTTAAATGTAGGCGTCTCTCCCACTGTTGTTGTGTCTCACATCTAAGGGCCTTTGCCACTGCTGCAGTGTTTCAATTTCTAGGCATTTCTCCCATTACTGGTGTACCTCAAATCTAGGCGTCTCTCCCTTTACTGCTGTGTTTCAAATCTACTTGTTTCTCCCATTAGGTGCATCTTCCCTACTGTGCCTTCTTAATCCTAAGTGCATTCCCCTGCTTGATGCCTTCAATTCTAGGTGGCATTTCTGCCCTGCTGTGCCTCTAGAATCTAGGTGCATCTCCACTGCTTTGCTCTCTTTAATCTAGATGCATTTTGCCTGCTGTGTTCTCTTAAATCTAGATGCACTTACCCTGCTACGTTATCCGTAATCTGGGTGCATTTTCATTGCTGTGTTGTCTTGAATCTAGGTGCATTTTGCCTGTTGTAATCTCTTGAATCTGTATACATTTCAACTACTGTGTTATATAGAATTTGGGTGTCTTTGCAATGCTGTGTTTCTCTTGGGTCTAGGTGAGTTTGGCCTGCTGGGTGTTCTTTAATCTGGGTGCATTTCCACTGCTGTGTTTTTGCAGATCTGGGTGCCTTTTACCTGCTGTGTTATCTTAAGTCTGGATGTGTTTCCACTGCTGTGATTGGTTGATTCTGGGTGCATTTTTCCGGTGGTGTTCTTTTAAGTTTAGGTGCATCTTCCCTGCTGTTCTCTCTTGGATATGGGTGCATCCTCCCGGCTGTGTTCTCTTTAACCTAGGTACATCCATCCCTCTCTGGTACCTTGCTATGTGTTGATAATGCTCCATTGCACTATAAATGTTGCTGTTGCATCGCAAAAAGTGGTTACAGGCAGATATCCTTGACAGGTGTGCTTATTAGACTGCTTTGGTTAACTTTTGTAGAACATGGGGATATGTAGTCACACTTTGAAGGTAACCTGTCTATTGCACTCAGATAATCCAATTAGCCTTGTTCTATGGTAGCTGGTCTGTCCCTCTGACAAAATGCTCTACGACACCTAGTCTATTGCATTTGGTAGACTAGTAGGATAGGCTATCCATAGTGCCCAGGAAGTCTACAAGGGTAGTTGGCTTTTTCTCCTCCACAGAAGATCGGATGTCACAGCAAAGATGAGCTCTATCTGAGCTTAAGTTATGTGTAAACGCATCACTTCGGTGGACATCCGCCGCAGGCACGGCTATCCATCCACACACTCTAGAATGCAGCTACGACTATGTCAAATTCGGTCTAGCTGGTCACATAACAGCTTTGCACTGAAACACCAGACTTGCCTCCACACCTCTGCCATTAGAATACAGGGACAACTTATAACAAAATTCGGTCTAGCTGGACACACATCGAATCTTTCTGTTGTGACCTCCTGCAGCACCACTCCACATACCTCCTAACTCCTAATATTGGCCAAAAGCACACAAGCATCTTAAACCTCCTCTTAGAACTGTCCCATACCTGGACTTCGGTCCCTGAGAGTGTTCCTATCACAAAGCACATTCAGGCCATACAAATAGGGAAATGGCGCTATATAAATGATGTCTAGAATACAATACAATACAATAAAACTGTGGATAAAATTGTCATTGTTACTGTAGGACACTGTTTGAATTGGGTTAAAAGAAGTTAGTCGTTATTGATTGTACCTAAATACATTTGTTCTTAAAGGCAAGTTATAATCTTTTTGCATTGTGAAACTAGCAGACCACAAGAACACTAGCGTGTGCATGTGTAGTCTTGGATGTCGAAATTATTAAAATAATTCAACAAAGTTAGATTAAGAATGTTTCTATATTTTATTTGTCCCTGAATCTCTCATACTAACAATTTCAAGGACAAAATGTGGCAAATAACCAGAAAGAAATTATAAGATTCACTGTAATGAAACCTAACATACATAATTGAAGTTTCTATTCATAAGAGCTGTCGAAAAAGAAATTGCTACAACTTTACATTGCTATAATGGAAAATCAGCAAATAATATAAGGAGACTTTAACATAATATTTATGCAGTTGAATGCTTGATGATAAACAATGTGCTGCATTGATATTCAAGTTGATGCAGAGACTAGACATCACAAATGTAAAAATTACCGAAAAATTCATTTTTTATAAAAATGTTGATTTATTGTCAACTTATTTTTCAAATTTGGTACTGATATATATTTTTGCTTTCCCAGTTTACATAGTTACATCATTGGGATGTGAGTGTGCCATGGATACAATCTTCCCATGCTTGGGCTCTTTAACCAGAACTGGAGAATAATCATCAATAACGGAACTGTAATATCCATGTTCAGAGACGATCGTTGGGCACCTGTTTGCTGATTTGCATTGCCAGTGATCCAGAGCAGCAGCCTCTGTGGCATGAAGACGTACAGATGGCAAAATGTTGCATTTCAGTGTAAAAGGAGACCTTTGTTATCACAAACGGAACACCATATGCTTCGATACTATATAGATGATGGAACACAATTGCATTAGATTTTCCCACACAGAACTTTGACTTCACAATTCAAGTACAGGGATTAAAAGATCGATGAACGCAATCTAAAAGATTTGATGGAATGCGACAGTCGACCTAAACATTGCAACTATGTCTTGTAGTAAACAATGTTTTCTTCACTCATTATGTTCGCAAAGATTTTCAGTGATTCCTTGGATGTATTCTTCTGTTTTTAACTTGGATTAAAAAATATAACGACTTGATCATTTCCCAACTAGTAGTATTTTATTAAAAGTGTACGTTGTTTTCTTCTTTTTGTGAAAAGAAAGTAAACTTTTATGCTGGGTGTGTGTGTTGATCTTCCTGGATGTGCGTCGGGTAAAGTGATGACTTAGGTGATGACAGGGTACATTTGGATAAACTGTGCACCAACACCGTGAGAAGAGGTGGAGCATATCAGTTTGCCATGTTGCTGTCAATTTGAGGGGCAGGTGGCATCTGATGTACTGCTGTTAGGGCACTTGGACTTAGAGCGATGGATCAACAGATACGGTTATGTCAAGAGTTTCACATGTGGAAATATGAGAAAACCAAAGGAAAAATGCAATGGAAAATTAATTTGGATCAATCGATATGTGCTCAAAAATACATGCCCGATCCATTGTGCCAATAACATTCCGGAGAGAACTTCCCCTTTAATGGCATACATACCCAACACTGATCAGCCAGTTACGGAGTACCGCAAGGTTCAACCCTCTCTCCTCTGATATGTAACATTTATATTACATCACTGCACGAACTGCTTCATTTCTTGAATGTAGGTTTAATTTGCTAAACCGATAATGGTCAACCTTTTTCCAAATTTTACTGGGATTTATCTGCAGTTTGAAAAGTCCAGGGTATTTGTCACCTCTCCCGTATGGGGAGCCAACCCCTTTGTGACTGGAGAGGTGGGCCTGCTAACCTTAAACCCTAGAAGACAAGGCAAGCAAGATCCCACTGGGGATGAATGACCCACCTTTGAGGACAGGAGATTCAAAAAGGGATATCAGTAATCCTTCCTATTCTGAAGACCCCAATACATTTGTTGGCCTTATGAGACTTAAAGTATGAGAAGGGTGAATCAGACCATTCTCTTACAGAGGGATTGATAACGATCCAATCAGCAGCAGAGATAAGAGAAGAGAAGCCTGCTAAGCTAGAGAAGCATGAAGACAACATACAAGGAGGCATGGCAGGAAGAGTGTATGCCAGACAGGACTGCAGCCAAGCCTTCAGAATGCCTGAAGCCCTAATGGTGCAGGAGCCCGAAAAACCTGACCCAGAGGAGTGACATAGAGCACCCGCCACCTAAGAAGTGGCAGACTGGTGTATTTTATACCCTGGTACATTGACACCACTGAAGGCCAGCTGGAAGACAGGAAATCTCCGCCCTGCCACGCGAGAACCAAAAAGAGACAAAGAGGTGACCTTGTGGTTGCTGGGGTCCCAATACTCTCCCATAGGAACAAAGGTACATGGTGGCTCCAGGGAATCTGAAGAGGGGAGTAAAACCAAACCCCAAGGCAGGATGAGCTAGACTGAGCCCCAAGGCGGGTGAGGAAACCAACCCCCAAGGGAGGGCAAAGGACCAGAGACCCCAAAGTGGAGGGAGTAAAACCGTTCCCCAAGGTGCTGTGAGCAAAACCAAACCCCTACGCAGGCTGAGAGACCAGTGACCTCAAGGCATGGTGAGGGAATCCAAACCCCAAGGCAAGGTGAGGGATGAGAGGCCCCAGGGTGTGGTAAAAAGCACCAAGACCCAAGGTGGGATAACAACCAAGAACGGCCTAGCAGGATAGAACGCCAGGAACCTTCTTGAGAAAGAATACAAGTAAATCAGTTGGATTGGGGGACACATGCCAGACTTCCCCACGTGAGAGGGAAGACCATAAGAGATTAACTGAATTGAATGGAATACTACATACAAGAGGAGGCTGTATGACACTTAGCCTACAGGGTTAGACTGCAACAGGGCGCAAGCGCCCCTATTGAGACAGACACACAAAGGTTTGGGTCAGAAGCCAACCACCATTCACTTTACTTGCGGCCAAGTGTACCTTTGCTGACTTTATTTGTTTCTTTTACAATCGTAGGGACAGAACACAGGTAAGCATAGGATTCTGGACAGAGGACTTTGTTTTCTAAAGGATATCCTAACAGGTACCCTTTTATACTTTTCCTTTATTGAATGGGACCAAGAATGTTAGATTTAGGAATAGCAGGCTTCTTTTTTTACCTTAAAGAAAGGTTCAACCATAATGCCACCTATCCGTCTCCTGATTCTGATCTCCCTCAAGTGATGTCAGTGTGGGATACGGGTGACCGAACACAGTCTGACACAACTTACTGCTACATGTCCAAACTCATTGGCAAACTACCCCTATCGGACAGTGTGGTATTCAACCCTCCTTAGTTGGCCCCAAAAAGCAATCCTCCTTAAGAAGTGAAGCCCAACAACCTACCCCGACATCCACCCCCTTGACTACTGATAACTTTGTCAGAGCACTAGAGCAAAGCATATCAAGTTTGAAAATGGCTACTGCCTGTCTTTGGAATCACACCTCGAGAGAATTATTGATAGCCAAAAAAAAGCAGGTAAGAGACACCAAGAGAGACTTGATGGAGTAGGTGGATTCCCAGGTATAGTCATGCTACAACCCTATTGTGAATGTGAGGATTTGGCCACCTTCTTTATCAACTTCTAACGTTTAGCTACCCAGTTTAACTGGGCTGACATGCTTAAGAAATGTTATTTGGCTCCACTACTTAACGGCTAATTGCAGTCAGAATAACAAACTGTCAATGCCGCTGGAAACAGCTCTTTTAATGATGTAAAACAAATTGCAGGGGATACCAGAAGTCCCTGATACAAGGGGAAAACCTATCCTTCACATCCAACCCACCTGTTTCCCGGGTGGAGAAAAGGAACATTTTGTCCAAAAGATCAACCTGAACAGCCTATGGGAATAGGATGGTTGGATGCAGACGAATGAAAAGAATGGAAAGAGAGCAACAGGGAACCATCAGAGACCAACTTTCTCAAGTGAATGACCAGCCTCTTCCAGGGCCGAGAACATATTTGAGTAAAGCAAACTTAGGCCAATGCTTTAATTGACTTGGGTAGCAAGCAAACTGCCGTTGCCCTCCGCTTGGACCTGGTCTGCCCGAACAACTTCGACTTTGAAAATCACCTGCATCCATGAAGCTGCTGAAGAATATCCTAAAATACCACTCACCTTGAAAGTCTAGGGATCTCCAACTCCACTAAAAGTAGCAGTTATCCCCGGAATCCCAGAGGAGCTAATTATTGGTGTGGATTCCCCAAAATTCCCAGTTTCCTTCAGTCTCCCCAAGGGAGAAACCAGGGAAATGTATTCCCCCTTATCATCATGGGAGGAATTTCCAGAAGAACACTCAGATTCCACACGGTTTTGGCAGAAAGGTGTGCTCACTCAGATGATAATCCAGCTGGTGGAGTGCGTAAAGCCAAAGGTGGGGATATGTGACAAATTCATCCCCTCTTCCCAGGGGGGAGCCATCCCCTTTGGGACCAGGGAGTTGAGACCACTAAGCTTAGCATCCATTAGGGGACAGGACAAGCGGGATCCCCCCCACCTCCTTTGACAACAGTAGTAATCATCCCTATTCTGAAGACCACAGCATCTTTGTTGGCTATATGGAACTTAAAATGTGTAATGACTTTAAACTTTGTGTAGGAATGGCTGTTATGGTTTCTGAACATCAGTGTGCACAGTAGTCGCCGGGAGAGCTGGAACAGTGGAACATCCTCCCCCCACTTTACAAAGGGATAGATTAGGACTGAATTAGCAGTGAAGATGGAGAGAAGAGAAGGCCGCAGGGCAAGAGCAGCCTGGGGCCTCCTCCTAGGAGGCATGAGAGGAAGAGAAAGAGCGCATGCCAGATATGGCCTAGGGGACTGTGCCAAGCCCGTAGAAAACTCATAGCCCAGCCGGATCAAAAGCCAGAAGCTCCCAGTCCAGAGGAGCAATGTGGAGCACCCGCCATCAGAAAAGCAGAGGAATGGTGTACCGAGACATAGGCACACCAACCCCCCCACAGGAGAACAGGACATGCTCTGCTTGGCACCTGAGACCCGAAGAGAGACAAATAGGTTGTTCTGTGTTTGTCGGTCAGGAGCACAGAAAACAGCCTTGTGATTGCAAGTTTCCTTCGCTCTATGTATTTCTTTGGTGCGTAACATTTTCATTTTAAAAAGAACATTTGATGCATCACAGAAATACACAGGCTAGGATGCCAACCAAGGCCACGTGGCTGGAAGGGATAACCCTTCACTTTTAGACCACACAAGTCCCTGTCAAAGGACACTGGCAATCCCGCCCATTTGAAATGAATAAACAACGCGTGTTTGCCTTGTACGAACATTCATAGGTCTGCACCGTCCTATGAATATTACATTAATACAGCATGTATTAGTGTAACATTCATAGGACCTTATGAGACCTTTCTGGCATTTCAAAGCACAAGCACTGCAGGATATAGTGTTTTGTGGAGATATTTTGGAGGTTATCGACATGTTTTTTGAGTTTAATGCAGGGTCGGTACGGTTTGGGAGACATTTAAAGTATACCTATGTGGCATTGTATTGCCCTTGAGAATGGGATTCTCAAGAGCTTAAGAAGACAGCTGGCTAATTTAGAGAATGAGTGGAATCAACTGCACTAGCAGTTAGGGCAGATTGGTTTCTATTACGTCTGTGCTGGACTGCTTTAGAGCGGAGGTGGATAGGGAAGTAAAATATCTTGCTGTCCCCAGATTGGCCTGCAAATTTGGTGAGGAAGGTAGAGCAGGTTGTCATTTAGCTGATATACTGAATATACTGATATACTGAAGTGTGAGAATCGCCCAGTGAATGTCACAGTGGTTATGGACAATGAAGGGACTCAAGTGACGGATTCTGATTTGATTGTAGGGGTTTTTCCTGGTTACTATGAGACTTTGTACGCAGCCAGGGAACCACTCGACCTAGGCGTCCTGTATGTATTTATGAATCATATCACTTTGCCTACATTGGATAGCGTGATGAATGTTATGGACTCCTCACGCATTTCCTGCCTAAAGTCTCCTCCAACGTGGCCAATGAAAGGCAGATGCATTCTGATCCTTGAGGGTGGAGGGAGGATCACCTGTGAGAGGAAAAGGCTCAGGGGAATGAGAGGACTCTGTGGGATGATACACAGTATTTGTTTTCCTCTAGTGAGGGTGACTGCGTAATACCAAAGTGTGTAACGGCTTGTTGTAAAACCATCTTGCTGTATCATAAAATACACATATAAACAGGGGCAAAAACACCCATGAACTCCTAGGCCTTAGAAATAAAAGCCCTGTCAAAGCCCCAGAGACTGGAAAAATAAAGACCTCTGTTACACCCAAAGGTACAGTGAAACGGAATTTGTGGATAATAATGACCTAAAAGAATTGCCTTTTCCTCTTCAATCCGGTTTAGTGCCTAATCTTCATGATATTCCTTTAAAAAGGTATAGAAGTGAAATTCAAATAAGAAAACCTAACATCATTAGGGACTTCAAGTCCCATAATCCTCTAAGTACTAGGACAAGGAAGATGGCTGAAGAGGTACAGCATTACAGTAGTCAGATCATTAAAGCAAATTACCCACACCTGGGGGAGACAGAGAGGCTTAAAAGGCCCCCTCAAATGCAAGTCATGAGAAAAGGAGAGAGGAGAGCAACAGGAAGCAGAAGCAGTGTGGTTTGTGCAGGCAGCCCAAGCAGAAGCTAGAGGAGAGAGAGGACCACTGTGTGGCAGAAAACAACTGCCAGTCGTGAGAGGGTCTGTGCCTCTCAAATCCTGAAGTGCAGAGGTTGCGCAGCAGGAAGCGTTCAAGAGGGAGGCTTACCCTCTGGCGATCTAATCTGCAGAGACTGCGCAATAGGAAGTGAAGACGAGGGAAGTTTTCCCTTCCCGGAGGTCGTCTCAGGTGGCTGCATTCACCAGAGAACCTCCGGAGTGAAGAGGGCTCCAGTTGCAGGTGGTGGGGACGGCGGCGATCTGAAAGAAGAGGTTTGCCAAGTCGTGAAAAGCCACAAGAAGAGAAATCCTGCAAGTGGCTAGTGGAAGAGAAGAGCACATTTTACCCAGTGAGCTCACAGTCTGTTTGTGACCCCAGAGTGCTCCTTCCCTGCTCGGGTATGCAAGGCAGGCGTTTGGCATGTGAGGGACAGTCGTTTGTGAATGAAAGTGACTTCAAAAGCATGTTTGAATCTTGCACTACTGAAACGCAGCAAAAGCAGCACTTGTGAGCGAGAAACACGGAATTTCAAAGTAATCATGAATACCGAAATAATAAAAATGAGGGAACCCCGATTATAAGAAAGTCAAAAGAAGTGTGTGTCTATGGAAACAGCAACTACCAAAAAGGACATATTGTTAAAAGTGAACACCTACAAGCATTGCCCAAGACAAGCGAGCCAAACCAAGGCAGTTACAATCTAGTAGACATTGCCAACAGCGGCAAGGGGCTATTGGAAGATGCATAAGCAGTGAAACCTGTTGCCCATACTTTGCACAACCTGTGGTGAAAGTTGGTATAAACTCAAATTACCCAAGTCAAGGGAAGAGAAGTAATAGGCCCGTTTCCTATCAGTCACTGGTTACTTGTGTAGTGGGGAAACAAGAGTGCCAAAAAAGGCTGTCTTTTTGGGAAAAGAGATCCAGAAGGAGAGGAGCATTATTTTCAGAAGAGTGACAAAGAGCACCAATTAAAATCTTGTTTCCCTGAAGAGTTATTGGGAGTTTTGAAGCTGCAATTTGTTGAACATTATGAAGTTGTGGTGAAACATTTATCAAATGATAGTAACACCCAAAGCACTTGTGATTGTGAAATGATGTTTGGGCAGAGGAGTATACCTGGGCTGCAAACTGCTGGAGGAGTGGGACTGGCATTGGAGTAACCAGGTGGAAGTTGAAGAAGTGCTTAAAAGGGGTAATGAAAAAGGCATTTTATGTTGCTTGTGATGCTAAAGGTATTTGTGGCACTAAAGGTATACCAAATTGAGGTGGAACTTTCTGTTGACAGGTTGAAGCTGATAAAGGTATTTGTGGCAAATTATTCTGACCAAGACAATTATTTTGCTATTGATAAACTGAGAACTTGTTCAAGGAAGGGAAAAACCTTCTGTTTTCAGAGTTGGACCTTCCTGCTGACAAGTTGAAGCTATATCAAATTGAGCTGGAACTTTCTGTTGACAAGTTGAAGCTACACCAAACTGAGTTGAAGTGGAAGCAAACTGTGGTTGAACACTGTTGGAAATCAGGATTTCCTTGTTTTCTTTTCTTGAACTGTGAAACAATCACGTTTGAACCTGGAAAGGGGGAATTCGCCCAGGTTACAAAGAGAGACTGTGGTAACATTATAAATTAAATCATTACTGTTTGTTTGGAATTGCTATGTATTTCCTTGTTTATTTGTTGTATGGATAAGTGTGAGGGGCTGAAATCCTTTGTTAGCGTGTTTCTTTTAGTTTATTTTAGACAGGGAAATCCTCATCAGGGTAGGGATAGTGAGGTGTTCATCCAACCTTATATTTTAATAAAATGCTATTTGTTGAGAAATCTTTACAAAGTTGTCCACCTCACATTTCTGACACTAGGGACGCTTGTGAACTTCTTGATGCTCCTATTACAACTGACGGTATACTTGCCGCCATTAAGGCATTGCCACCCGCTAAAGCTCCTGGCTCTGACGGTATTACAGTTACATTTCTTAAAGAATATGGGCAGAATGTGACCATTTATTTGCTGCAGGTGTGGCAGGAAGCATTGCATATTGGTAGCTGCGTGAAGCAGGATTCTCCTTGATTTTAAAACATGCTAAGGAGTTGGCAGAATGAGCCTCCTACAGGCCAATGTTGCTGATAAACCTAGACACTAAAAGCTTCTCCTCGATTTTGCGAGATCCGCTCCTTCCCTATCTCACCTATATTGCGCACCAGGACCAGTCGGGGTTTATGCCGGGGCGCTCCCCGGCTTTGAATTTGAGGTGACTATTTGTGGTCCTTGCTGAAATTGACCCTGAAGCACAGGCTGGTGGAGCACTGTTAGACGTTGAGGAAGCGTTTGACTCGATATTGTTGGAATATCTGTTTACTATTATTCCGCATTTGGGAATCCCTAGCTACTTTTTGCACTGTGTGAAGTTATTATATGCTGGTGCCTCTGCGAGATTCCGTTTATATTGTAAACGTTCGGGCCCTTTGCAGCTGGATTGGGGACTCTGCAAGGATGCCCCCTGTCGCCACTGTTGTTCGCTTTAGCTATGGAGCCACTCACGGCTCAATTGTGGATGTTGCATTGAAAGCGTGGTTTGGCTTTAGGGGCAGTGTGAGAATTGGTATCCCTGTACGCAGATGATATCATATTGTACATTAAAGATCCTGAAATGAACCTACCTCCCCTTACAGAGGAGTTTGAAGAGTTTGGTAAGATCTCTGGACTAAGAATGAAAAGGGCTACATCCATTTTATTTCCATTAAACGATAACAGATCTAGACTACTGGAGTGTGATTCATACAGGTGGGAACAATTGTCCGTCCAGTATTTGGGCATTACTGTGAGTATAACTCTCTCCTCTCTACTAAAGGATAATCATTTTGCATATTTGCATCGCCTTGAGAAGAAGATTGAACATTAGCTCACTCTCCCACTTTCCCTGTTTGGACCTATTGCGATTGCTTTACTTTTTTCAAAATATTCTGGCATGGCCAGGTACTACATTCTTTGTGCAACTTTGGTCGTTACTAGTGAAATTAGCATGGCACTGCAAGGCACCCAGAATCAAGTGAGAAACACTTGCCCAACCTCATGGTCTGGGTGGGTCAGGAGCTCCTGATTTGGAACTATATTACTAGTGTCTCTTGTGTCTTTTGAGTCTTTTTGGATGCCCAGCTCACTGCCTTTTCTGCATGTTAGGATTGAGAGGATGTCGAACCAATCCTATTCTCTACAGGGTGCCTTGGTATCCATGACTGTTAGTGACAAATGCAAATTTGATCCGGTATCTTGTACAGTTGATGCATGGAGGAGGCTTTCTATGCATTTGCAGATTCAATTTCCATATACACGGAAATGCGAGTGTGTGGAGTGTGGGGACTTCAGAGCTCAGATCTGGCATATGATGCTACTATTATGAGGCTTTGGTCTTATTTATTTGTCTGTTTCTTATGCGCTGCAGGCATCAGGGCACGGAGGGGACAGGTGAAGAGGAAGAGAAAATTAAACGCAGGGCAAGTCTACAAGGCAGAGTGTGGAGACCTAAGAAAATAGAAAGTCTTCAGTGTTTTCTTAAAGACAGACAAATTTCCTTCGCAACTGAGGTTTTTCAGCAATTTGATCCATGCTACAACAGCCTTCACAGGGCACAACCATTCTTTTCCCTTGCCACGTCTAAAACTAGGGCATGTCAATCGCATAGAATCTTTAGATCTGTTGGTCCTAACAGAGTTCTGAACGGTGATGCATGCTTTAAGGTATCTTGGTGCATCTCCGAACAAGCACTTGTGAGTCATATAGTATTAATTTTGAACTCTATTATAGCTTGTACAAGAAGCCAACTCAGTTCCCTTTTGTATAGTGATATGTGCTCATCTTTAGGAACATTTTTAATGACTCTAACTGCGTCATTCTGCAAAGTGTGCAGTTTTTTAGCACATGATTTACTGGCTCCACCTAATAAGATGTTGCAGTAGTCTTGCCTTGGCATAATTAGGGTCTTGCCTTGGCATAATTAGGGCTCTGACCAAGGTATCACAGTTTTTGTCTGAAATGAAAGGCTTTACCAAACGCAAAAGTCTTAGGTAATATTGTACATTTTTTGTGATATTGGTGACTTCATCATCCGCATTGAGAGATGCCTCAATTATGACAGTGTTTTACCTTATTTACAGTATTTATGAGATGTTGATTAATGCAGAAATTTGCATAGGCAGCTCCGAGTTTTTCCCTTGCTTGGGCCGATCCAACGGTAAGAAGCTTAGTCTTCTCACTGTTGAGACACAACCCATGGTCTGTCATCCAAATTCATATTTTTGCATATACGGACATGATTAGGTCAGCATCTTTTATGTAGTCTCCACTCATCTTAAATACTAGCTGAGTGTCGTCAGCATAATTAGTGAAGTGTAGCCCAGTAGAATCTAAAAGATCACACAGTGGATGACAAAAAAGGGTGAAATGTTGGGGGATAAACATGCCCCCTGAGGAAATCCACATGTGATATGTTCTGGGTTTGAGGAAGCATTTCCCAGACAATTTTAGACATTCTGTTACTAAGAAATGCCCGGAACCATTCAACTGTATTAGTAGAAAAGTTGTCTATTTCCTGGATTTGGTATAGAAGCTTAGGATGGTCCACGAGATCAAAGGCTGCTGAAAGATCTAAAAGCATCAGCAGCCCTGGTCTACTTTCATCTATAACATGTAGCACTTCTCTTTGTAGGTCTAGCATTGCAGTCTACATCCCATGTAAGCTTCTAAAACCTGATTGTCGTTGGTGTAGTATATTTGACTTCTCCATATGTTTTTGTAAGTGGATAGCAGATACTTTGTCAACCACTTTCAACATAAATGGGACATTGGTGATAGGTCTGAAATTGGAATATATTGCAGGATCTAGGTTAGGATTTTTCAGTAGAGGGGTACCTGTTATGTTTTTTAGGGAGTCAGGCACATCGTTGTCAGAAAAACAAGCATTTATAGAACGGGTTAGGAAAGGCACAAAGATATCATCTGGGTGATCGAAAACAAGAAGGAAGGATATCTGTTTGATGGGTAGTAGGGCACATTTGTTTAAGGGTTTTAGGTTTGAGTAAGATAATCCACAGTGATCGTTTCAAATGAAAATAAAAGAGTTCTTGTGTTTGATGCTTAGAGGTTGAATTTACATTAGTTTCTTTAGTACTAGTGATACTGCGTTGTGCTTTGTGTACATTATCAGCTATGGCTTTTTGCACTGCCGCACAGTCTAGTTTTTCCAATGTCCTGACAATGTCCTGACAATCTCAAATAATTTCTTAGGGTTATTTGCAGAGTTCGAAATTTTAGAGTCGAAGAAACCTTTTTTGGCGCGGAAAATTTCCATCCGGTAATTTTTCTCAATGGCTTTCGACTTTTCTTTGCTATCTTGGGATTGTTTTTTTGTCCATAAACGTTCGGCTTTTCTTTTTTCCTGCTTCAGGGAGGCAAGATGTGGGGTGTACAAGTTTTGGTTACTTTCTATTTCTTTAACTTGCCTCTCTTTCAGCTGTGGTATCTGGCCAAGCATCTTGCAGATACATTGAACATAGCTAGATGCCAGTGAAATAGATGAATATTGGTTAGAAGTAGAGGTTATCAATTCGTTAATATATTTCTGTAGGTCCTCAGGTGTAATTTTATTGAAATTCCTACTAATTACTTTCTGTAAGTTATTGATTCTAGGGATCCCCGGGGGTCACAGTATAATGCAAGGTTTGATGTGGAGCATTTGTAGATGTAGGTTTCTAGCTGCAACCCAGTTAAGGGCTTTGCCATGTGTATGTGTCGGTTTTTTGTTAAGTATAGTAAAATCATGACTCTAGAGCAGTTGCTCCAATTCGGTAGCTTCTGGGTCCTTAGGATTCCACAACCATTTATTAAAGTCTCCAAGTATGATAGTATGGCTATGGGTTTATAAAAATTTGATAGGATACCTGATATCTCATCAATAAATGTAAGCAGCTTGGTCGGCAGGTGATAGATCAAGATAAGATTTAGGCAGTCATTGGGGGTGATTATGGCTTTCATAAGTATAATTTTGCATCCTGTGCATGAAATGGGTGCTTTAAAAAAGTCTATTCCCTGTTTTTAAATAATTGCCACTCCTCCTCCCCTACCATTTTCTCTGTGTTCTCTGTGAAATGTGTATCCATCAGGAGTAGCAAGACTTATATTGGGCCCACTTGAATCTTTGAGCCATGTTTTCGGTGATACACATAATATCTATGTGTTCATCCGAGACGTGATCCACAATGCTGATAGCATGTTTCTCCAAAGACCTACAATTAAGCAAACATATCTTGAGGAATTGATCTATAGTTTGTGTTTCACATGCTGTATCGTCCATAATGATATCGAACGTAAGATTTATGGAGGCCTCAAGGATCAGTTACTTCTCTCGAGTTAGTATTCGATTGAAAATAGTCAAATAATACTTAGAGATGCAGCCGATTTTGGCCAATGGCAAAATAACTCCTGTTGGAGTGAGGTTGACTCAAGGCTGATAGAGAATTAGATGTGTGATTTTTACCTTGTGGAGATTTTTGTTTCCAGAGACCAGGTAGTAGCAAGGTTGGGACAGCACTTTAGATTGATCTTTCAATATTTTCAACTGTGGGTGGCTTGTCGGGCCTGGATGCCCTTTTTTCTGCTAGAGTCTCCTACAATCCCCATTTGGCAGGACTTGGTGAATGGGGGAACTTTTGTGTAGATCAAAGTGGGCAAGTGATGCTGGGATGGTCCTCAATGACAAATTATGGTCTGTGACAGGGCCATCATTGTGGCCCTGTCAAGGAGATTGGGGGGAGCCCTCCCCAACCCAACACCGTGTGGAGCCCACCCCAAACCAACCCAACATGGTGCTGAGTGCAGGCAGGCACCCATCCCACCCCTCTTTACCTGCAGTGATGGTGGCCGCCGAAGCAGAGAAGCAGCCAAAAGAGACGTGCTCACCAGTGTCAGAGATCAAGGTGCCACCCCTGACAAGGGGTGCCGCGAAACGCACAACACCGGTCAGCCAATGACGCAGCCCAGCAGACCTGCAGAAGGGTAAGGGGCGACCGGGACAACACTGGTCACCGCAAGAGTAGAGGGAAATTAGCCCACTAGCCCACCATGGATGTTTTCTCAGGGAGAAAAGCCATATAATTCAGGGCTCTACTAAACCACCATGAGGTTTTGAGAGGGGGAAAAAGCTTCCAGCAAGACTTGGGAAAAAAGGTGGCCTCAGGGAGCCAGTATAGGCTGCATGTGAGAAATGCAGCAGGGGCCATGTTGGAAAGGGGCAGGGCTTACCAGCACTTTTAAGCCCTCCCATGGCCATCCCCTGTCACACCCGTTGGAGCCAGATAAGTGATTGGACAGGGTGAGAATCCAATCCCAGGAGGGTTTGGGGTATTTAAGGAGGTGTGTATGAGTGTGTAGATGTGGGTTAGTTGGGTGAGGATAGGAGGCAGTGGAGGACGTCTGAAAGACCAGCGGAGGCGAAAGTGATAAGAGTGCAAGGCTATTGTTAAGGAGGGGGTCTGTAGAGTGTTTGGGTGATGGAGGGAAGCGTGTGAGTAGTAGAAGTAGAGTAGGAGTAGGCGTAGCAGAGTAGTAGAAGTGGCAGGGGTAGTAATGGTAGTTGGGAGTGTGGATAGTAGGGAGCAGGAATTGTGGTAGCGAAATGGGTGTGCAGGGCACCACATCCCTGGGTGTCCCTGACGGCCTGACCAGGGGCTAGTGAGAGGGGGTGAGCAGGGCACGATATCCCTGAGAGTCTACCGAGACAAAGTTATAGATGGGTAGGGGTAGTAGCAGAGGGGGAATAACAACTGAAAGAGACTGGGAGAATGAAAGTGAGTGGGAGTGCAGGAGTAGCTATTGGTATAGAGTAAAACAGAGATTAGAATCAGAGGAGCAGTAAGGAGTGGGGAAGGAAGTAAGAGCAAAGGGTGGAGGTGGAAAGGCGGAGTGAGACTAGAGGGTCAATAAGGGGGGGGCTGATTTAAAAGGGATCGGGCACAGATATGAAAGTGTATGCAAAGAGTGAGCGTGAGACTGGGCGATTGAAGGCACCGCGTATTACTCCCTGAGAATACTAAGCGGGAATAAGCAAGGGAAAGTTAGAAGATCCCTAGGGAGCCAGACAGCGCGCGACTTAGGGAAAACACCTGAAGTGCAGAGAGAAGAAAAGACAGACATGGGTTACTGATCCTGTTATTGTCACGACCCTCGCCCAAAACCCCCTCTGGCAAACCCATTGGCCAGGTGGAGTCAGGACTCTGGCCTCTAGACCCTGGCAGACCCTGGCATCCTCTTCAAAAGCCCTCATGGGGCCAGTACTGGCGCCTATGGCGCCAGGCTCATACACCATGAAAAACAATGTGCTTGGGAACTACTTTATTGTATTGTCAGCCAACATGGAGGCATCCACAAAGCTTGGTTCCTAAGAACCAAGCTATGCTGTCTAGTGTTTTGGGTGTGGTAGCCTACGGACTACTTTACCTGGACTATTTTGTTGGGGCTATTTAAACCACACCCGAGCAAGATAACACGCTTTGTGTTACTTTGCAGCTTGCAACGTGACGCTCATCGTGTCCAGCTATTCCCTCGAATCTCGGAGAAGCAGAACCTGCAAGGAGACAAAAGGAACATCATTAGCAGCAGCATCTTACCTGCAGTCTTCATCTTTAAACACTCGCAGCTACTGAGAACAGCTTCCTCGAATCTGCACGCCTCCCGGACAGAACGACCTGAAAGTGGAAGATAGAGGCAACATTAAAGAAGGCAGTAGAGACATTTACAAATTACGAACTGCTCAAAAGGTTTACCTGGCTGGTCGCCTCTCGGCTGGCACCACTCCGGACATTCCACTCGCGCTGAAGAACACTGTGACCTACAAGAAAGGAAAACACAGGTTAGCAAAGGCAAGACTTCGCAGCGCTGCACATAGTGCTTACTTACCGCATCATAGCGCTCTTAATGCGCCATCATTTACCAGCGGGGCTCAACCAAGCCAGTTCGCCGCGCTGAAGCTCTGAATAACTAAGGGAGAAAAAGAGACATTTTAAACAAAGAAAGGCATGCAGGATAGCAACAAAACTAAAGAACAGCAATAAGACCTACCTGAACAATATCAAACGGGTCGGTGTCAGTGAAGTAACTGGACCGCACTCGCCCAAGAAAGACAACGCACCCCTGCAAAGAAGACAGGACGGAGAGCACGCCTAAATCTACCACAAGGTGAGGAGAGGGTGCCAAAGGGACTGAAATCACACGGGGGTGGAGGGAGGATACTTACCCCAGTCGGTCAGTCTTGAACACAGTCCTCCTGTATTTTCAGGCAGAACCTTCCCCGCAGACCACATCAGGGCAAAGCTGAGAAGCATACCAGCGAGTAACCCGGCTGGGTGGCGTCCCTGTGGATACCAGGTGAGCGTCACAGGACGCAAAGCCTACCATAACAAATCCACCTGGGCGCCATCGAGACATCAGAAATGGACCAATTGGCCCAATTACTAGGAGAGCTTCATGCTGAGGTTGATTCTGCCCGACAAGAGACTAATGCCCTCCGGAGAGACCTAATAGTGACCAAAGAATGCACTGAACAGATTAGCAGGCAATACTTGCAATCACAGACAGGACAGACGCCTCTACCTGGAAGCAATCCAACGATGCAAAACCCCGCCACACCACCCACTCCAGTACAGATCACGTTACCTGGAACAGTGCCCCTGGCACCACCAGAAAGGTTCACAGGCGACCCACAGAAGTATGCAGCATTCATCAATCAGTGCCGCCTTAATTTTCTTTGTAGGCCTGGAGCATTTCCAAACGACCAAGCTCGGGTAGCTTTTGTCTTATCACACCTGAGTCGTAGTGCAGCAGATTGGTCGGTGCCATTGGTAACCCATGACGATCCTCTATCATATGACTTTGGGGGGTTCCAGAGAGAAATGAAAAAACATTTTGCTCGAGGTACCCAGGAACAAGCAGTAGACAATGAACTCTTGTCCCTCTGACAGGGGAATCAGGACTTGTTAACGTACATTGCCACCTTCAACAGACTGGTTGCTGAAGCTAGGTGGCCAGAAAACAAAAGAACCACGTTATTCCATCGAGGCTTACAAGGCGAATTAAAGGACGTCTTAGCCAGGGTGGTTGATCCACCCAGAGACTGTGCAGAATTCATAAATCTGGTCGTGCAGCTAGACCACAGGTTGCAGGACCGAAAGGCAGACCGGTCTAAGACAGACCCTCGGACCGTGTATGTTCCACCAAGGGAAAACACACCCCGTGTACATGAAAATGCTGTAGAACCCATGCAGATTGGAGGGATATGGCCTCCATTAACAAAACAAGAGCGGGACAAAAGAAGACAACAACAGCTTTGTTTGTATTGAGGGAAACCAGGACATTTCCTGAAGGACTCTCCAGTAAAACCCCCAAGAAGAACAGTTGGGGCCACATAGAAGGATGAAGCTAAGGAATCGGAAAACTACCAAGCTTGACAAACGTAGAGGTCAGTTTGTCGAGTGAGAAGAAAGAGTTGCTGACCTCGCACTTTGCAATACCAGCGATCTTAATTAACCCCCAACAGTCGTCAAGAATGCATGCCATTGAAGCATACATCGATAGCGGAGCAATTGGAAATTATATTGATCAAGAACTGGCAGCAGAGATGGGGCTTCCTTTGTGTTCTAAGCCAACTATGAACAAGGTAACCACCGTGGATGGGACAGAAATCGCTTCCGGACCAGTAACCCAGTGCACAGCCAGGGTAACCTTGCTGTGCCAGGACAGACATCGGGAGTCTATTTTATTCGATCTCATCAAGGCACCTCAGTTCAGGCTAATACTAGGGATGCCATGGTTGGTTGCTCACAACCCTTTGATAGACTGGCGGGCACGAAAATTAACCTTCCCCGGTGACTGCTTCCCTGCCTGCTATTACTAAGAGGAGAAACCCGACGTCTGTATCCCCATGACTCCCGGAGCGACAGTATCAACCCTGGGAGCAACTAATACCTTGCCAAGTGAATACCATGATTTCCAGGATGTTTTCCGAAAGGACCAAGCCAATACATTGCCGCCAAACAGGCCCTATGACTGTCAAAGCGACCTTGTTCCTGGTCCACAAATCCCTTGCGGCAGGATCTACGCTCTCACAGAACCAGAAAACCTTAATTTGAAATCCTATTTAGACCAGTACCTTGCAAACGGATTTATCCGTCCTTCGATGTCCCCCGCAGCCAGTCCTTTGTTCTTCTTACTGAAAAAGGAAGGAGACTTGAGAACCTGTAATTACTACCGCGCATTGAACCAGATCACCGTGGAGAACCACTACCCCTTGCCACTTATCCCTGAGATGCTAGACCAAGTTAAAGATGCCCAGATTTATACCAAATTGAACATTCGAGGAGCGTACCACCTTGTCCGAGTCAGAAAAGGAGATGAATGGAAAACGCTCCTGCGGCATTCTAGTATTTCATGAATGACGTCTTAAGGGAGTTAATTGATGTGTGCTCATTAGTGTACATAGACGACCTCTTAGTATACTCAGCCTCGGAGCAAGATCATGTCAGGCACGTTCGTTCAGTCCTCACCAAGCTCAGTCAACATTGCTTGTTTGCAAAGCTTGAAAAATGCTTTTTTCACTTTTCCGGAGTAGAGTTTCTTGGTTTTATCCTTACTGCAGGAGGCATCAGAATGGACGTGCACAAGGTAGATGCCATTCTGAAATGGGCTTCACCGACGTCTCTGAAAGGGGTACAAAGCATGCTGGGCTTTGTGAACTTCTACCGCCGGTTCAACCCAGACTTCTCTCAGGTTGTGCACCCAATCACAGTACTACTAAGAGAAAACTATAAAAAAGTTTGCTTGGACCGAAGAAGCAGAAGAAGCCTTTCAGGAACTTAAACAAAGGTTTACCTCCGCTCCAATCCTGCAACATCCTCGTCCAGACCTCCCTTATGTCGTTGAAACGGATGCGTCCAGTCTCGCAATGGGGGCTGTCCTTTCACAGAGAGACCCGGAAACCGGCCAGCTACATCCTGTGGCCTTCTGGTCGAAAATGTTCTCACCTCCAGAGATTGATTATGCCATCACGGACAAGGAACTCCTGGCTATCAAATCTGCCTTTAAAGCCTGGAGGCACTACCTTCTGGGGGCCAGACACACCATTACAGTCATCACAGACCACCGAAACCTGAAATATCTCAAAACAGCCAAGGCCCAGTCCTCGCGCCAATTACGGTGGGCCCTTTTCTTCGAAGAATAAGATTATGTAATCACATTGCGACCAGGAGTCAGAAACGGAAAGGTGGATGCCTTATCTCGCAAGGGCATAGATGAAGTAGTATAACCAACTCCAGACCCAGTACTCATTATACCTGAAGACAAACTCTTGGATATCACGACAGCCTTAACACAAGCAGAACTATGAAAAGAAATCCAACGGACAATGAATCCTGATGCCTACATCGCATGGCAAACTCAAGGAGAACAATATACCATCAAGGACCATCTACCCTTTTTTAGGGATCGCCTATAAGTACCCAAGAATGAATTACAACAGCATATTATTCCAAACTATCACGATCCATTGATCTAAAGGCGTCCTGGGATCGCCAAAACCCTCGCTAAGGTGAAAGAGAACTTTTTGTGGCCTACCTAGTGTAAGGACATCGTTCAGTATATTCAGTCCTGCAGTGTCTGCGCACAAAATAAATCACAGAAACAAAAACCATCTGGACATTCCTCCAGTTCCAAGGCACACTCTTTCCCTTGACTTTATCACTGATCTACCTCCAAGCCAGGGGTTCAACACCATCCTTGTAGTTGTGGACTTATTCTCGAAGATGGCCCATTTTATTCCTCTCAAAGGCCTCCGAGACGCAGCCACTTTAGCAAAAGTGTTCCTGGAGGGCATGGTTAAGCTACATGGCTTCCCTTCAGTTCTGGTCTCTGATCGAGGCAGCCAGTTTGTTTCAAACTTCTGGAAAAAATGTTGTGCAATGGCGCAGATCGCCGTTCAGCTATCTACCTGTCACCATCCCCAAACGGACGGCCAAACCGAGAGAACCAATCAGATAATCGAGCAATATTTACGGTGCATGCTGCACCATGAACAAAGGAATTGGAAAGACCTACTACGGATAGCTGAATATGCATATAACAATTCTTTGCATTCAAGCACGGAACAAACGCCCTTTTATACCCTTTATGGCAGACATCCACGTACCTCTGAACTAGACCTTCCAGCCAGCTTGGAATTGCCAGCGTTAAAGACTCTACACACAACCATTACTCAGGCTTTCAAAAGGGCAAAGGAACACCTTATTCATGCCAAAGAAAAACAAAAGAGATTCGCCGACCAACACCGGAAAAAGGCCCCTGATTATCAAGTAGGAGACAAAGTTTGGTTAGCCGCTAAATTCGTACCCATCAAGGGAACCCGGACCTTTCATCCCAGATTCTTAGGACCCTATACCATTAAGGCAATTATCAACCCAGCAGCCGTGAAACTGGATTTAGCACCTAATCTATACATCCACCCGGTATTCCATGTGTCCCTCCTGAAACCAATGCAACCCGGCACACGGATTGGGACACCACCTAAGCCCATACTTGCTGATGGAGAACCAGAATTCGAAGTCAAAGATAACTTGGACTCTAAATACTCTAGGACCAAGCTATATTATCTCGTCGATTGGAAAGCATTTGGACCACAAGATAGATCCTGGGAGCCCAGTGAGAATATCCACGCACCACATCTAATCAGGAAATTCCATCGGAACTTCCCAACCAAACCTGGGCCAGACAGAAGGAACACGATGGGAGGGGCCTTAGGGGGGAGTGCTGTCACGACCCTCGCCCAAAACCCCCTCTGGCAAACCCATTGGCCAGGTGAAGTCAGGACTCGGGCCTCTAGAGCCTGGCATCCTCTTCAAAAGCCCTCATGGGGCCAGTCCTAGCGCCTATGGCGCCAGGCTCATAGACCATGAAAAACAATGTGCTTGGGAACTACTTTATTGTATTGTCAACCAACATGGAGACCTACACATAGCTTGGTTCCTAAGAACCAAGCTATGCGGTCTAGAGTTTTGGGTGTGGTAGCCCAGGGACTACTTTACCTGGACTATTTTGTTGGGGCTATTTAAACCACACCCGAGCAAGATAACACGCTTCGCGTTACTTTGCAGCTTGCAACGTGACGCTCACCGTGTCCAGCTATTCCCTCGAACCTCGGAGAAGCAGAACCTGCAAGGAGACAAAAGGAACATCATTAGCAGCAGCATCTTACCTGCAGTCTTCATCTTTAAACACTCGCAGCTACTGAGAACAGCTTCCTCGAATCTGCACGCCTCCCGACAGAACGACCTCAAAGTGGAAGATAGGGGCAACATTAAAGAAGGCAGTAGAGACATTTACAAATTACGAATTGCTCAAAAGGCGTACCTTGTTGGTCGCCTCTCGGCTGGCACCACTCCGGACATTCCACTCACCCTGAAGAACACCGTGACCTAAAAGGAAGGAAAACACAGGTTAGCAAAGGCAAGACTTCGCAGCGCTGCGCATATCGCTTACTTACCGCATCATAGCGCTCTTAATGCGCCATGATTTACCAGCGGGGCTCAACCAAGCCAGTTCGCCGCGCTGAAGCTCTGCATACCTAAGGGAGAAAAAAGAGATATTTTAAACGAAGAAAGGCATGCAGGATAGCAACAAAACTAAAGAACAGCAATAAGACCTACCTGAACAATATCAAACGGGTCGGCGTCAGTGAAGTAACTGGACCACACTCACCCAAGAAAGACAACGCGCCCCTACAAAGAAGGAAGGACGGGGAGAACACGCCTAAATCTACCACAAGGTGAGGAGAGGGCGCCAGAGGGACTGAAATCATACGGGGGTGGAGGGAGGATACTTACCCCAGTCGGTCATTCTTGAACACAGTCCTCCTGTATTTTCAGGCAGAACCTTCCGCGCAGACCACATCAGGGCAAAGCTGAGAAGCATACCAGCGAGTAACCCGACTGGGCGGTGTCCCTTTGGATACCAGGTGAGCGTAACGGAACGCGAAGCCTACCACAACAAATCCACCTGGGCGCCATGGAGACATCAGAAATGGACCAATTGGCCCAATTACTGAGACCTAATAGTGACCAAAGAACGCACTGAAGAGATTAGCAGGAAATACTTGCAATCACAGGCAGGACAGACGCCTCTACCTGGAAGCAATTCAACGATGCAAAACCCTGCCATACCACCCACTCCGGTACAGATCACGTTACCTGGAACAGTGCCCCTGGCACCACCAGAAAGGTTCACAGGCGACTCACTGAAGTATGCGGCAGCATTCATCAATCAGTGCCGCCTTCATTTTCTTTGTAGGCCTGGAGCATTTCCAAACGACCAAGCTCGGGTAGCTTTTGTCTTATCATACCTGAGTGGTAGTGCAGCAGATTGGTCGGTGCCGTTGGTAACCCATGACGATTCTCTATTACATGACTTTGAGGGGTTCCAGAGAGAAATGGAAAAACGTTTTGCTCGCCATACCCAGGAACAAGCAATAGACAATAGACAAGCAATAGACAATGAACTCTTGTCCATCCGACAGGGGAATCAGGACTTGTTAACGTACATTACCACCTTAAACAGGCTGGTTGCCGAAGATAGGTGGCCAGAAAACAAAAGAACCACGTTATTCCATTGAGGCTTACGAGGCGAATTAAAGGACGTCTGAGCCAGGGTGGTTGATCCACCCAGAGACTGTGCAGAATTCATAAATCTGGTTGTGCAGCTAGACCACCGGTTGCAGGACCGAAAGACAGACCGGTCTAAGACGGACCCTCGGACCGTGTATGTTCGACCAAGGGAAAACACACCCTGTGTACCTGAAAATGCTGTAGAACCCATGCAGATTGGAGGGATACGGCCTCTATTAACAAAACAAGAGCGGGACAAAAGAAGACAACAACAGCTTTGTTTGTATTGTGGGAAACCAGGACATTTCCTGAAGGACTGTCCAGTAAAACCCCCAAGAAGAACAGTCAGGACCACAGAGAAGGATGAAGCTAAGGAATCGGAAAACTACCAAGCTCGACAAACGTAGAGGTCAGTTTGTCGAGTGACAAGAAAGAGTTGCTGACCTCGCACTTTGCAATACCAGTGATCTTAATTAACCACCAACAGTCGTCAAGAATGCATGCCGTTGAAGCATACATCGATAGCGGAGCAGTTGGAAATTATATTGATCAAGAACTGGGAGCAAAGATGGGGCTTCCTTTGTGTTCTAAGCCAACTATGGACAAGGTAACCACCGTGGATGGGACAGAAATCGCTTCCGGACCAGTATCCCAGTGCACAGCCAGGGTAACCTTGCTGTGCCAGGACGGACATCGGGGGTCTATTTCATTCGATCTCATCAAGGCACCTCAGTTCAGGCTAATACTAGGGATGCCATGGTTGGTTGCTCACAACCCTTTGATAGACTGGCGGGCACGAACATTAACCTTCCCTGGTGACTGCTCCCCTGCCTGCTATTACCAAGAGGAGAAACCCGACGTCTGTATCCCCATGACTCCGGAGCAACAGTATCAACCCTGGGAGCAACTAATACCTTGCCAAGTGAATACCATGATTTCCAGGATGTTTTCCGAAAGGACCAAGCCAATACATTGCCGCTGCACAGGCCCTATGACTGTCAGATCGACCTTGTTCCTGGTGCACAAATCCCTTGCGGCAGGATCTACGCTCTCACAGAAGCAGAAAACCTTCATTTGAAATCCTATTTAGACCAGTACCTTGCAAACAGATTTATCCGTCCTTCGAAGTCCCCCGCAGCCAGTCCTTTGTTCTCTGTAACGAAAAAGGAAGGAAACTTGAGAACCTGTATTGACTACCGCGCATTGAACCAGATCACTGTGAAGAACCAGTACCCCTTGCCACTTATCCCTGAGATGCTAGACCAAGTTAAAGATGCCCAGATTTATACCAAATTGGACCTTCGAGCAGCGTACCACCTGGTCCGAGTCAAAAAAGGAGATGAATGGAAAACCACCTTCCGTACTAAGTACGGCTTGTTTGAATATCAAGTCATGCCCTTCGGGTTATGCAACGCTCCTGCGGCATTCCAGTATTACATGAATGACGTCTTAAGGGAGTTAATTGATGTGTGCGCCTTAGTGTACATAGACGACATCTTAGTATACTCAGCCTCAGAACAAGATCATGTCAGGCACGTTCGTTCAGTCCTCACCAAGCTCCGTCAACATCGCTTGTTTGCAAAGCTTGAGAAATGCTTTTTTCACGTGCACAAGGGTGGAGGATACTTACCCCAGTCGGTCAGTCTTGAACACAGTCCTCCTGTATTTTCAGGCAGAACCTTCCCCGCAGACCACATCAGGGCAAAGATGAGAAGCATACCAGCGAGTAACCCGGCTGGGTGGCGTCCCTGTGGATACCAGGTGAGCGTAAAAATTATTACTAACACTCCTTTAGGGATGTCTGGGTTATGGAGGATGGAATCAAGACCAGGACAGATGAGAGAGAAAAGGGCCAGCCCTAGTGCCAATTCCACAAAGGCCCCAGTAGGCCCAAAGAACTTTGACATTTAAAACCATTCTGAGCACTTTTATTTCAATAAACACCATTGGATTTTCTTTAAGAGTCAGCATGATACTTTGTGACTGGTCACCCTGTCACATGTGGTGTCAGAAGCGGGATACCTGACCCCGAAGCGGAGGTCAAGCCCACCCACCAAGAACGGATCCATTCAGAACTTGGAAAGCTGCTCCACTACGTCCTTGAAAGAAGAGACTGGAGAGCCTTAGCAAAGACTGACTTCTTCAAGGGTGAGATCAATAGTAAAACCCCAATGCTGGAAGGCATCACATCAATCAAGCTTTTTACAGACCGGACAAAGAGTATAAGGTGGTGTGGAAGAATCACCCTCGACCAGAGGGAAGCAATCCCTGGAGACGATAAAAAAGGGTCACATACGAGTACAACATGTAACGTACACACTGCACAGTAGAGACATATAGAATCCTGGGATGAGGAAGCAGAGTGTCTTCTCACAGTTGCAGTAAACCCAAACCAAGGGGTTGCCCCAACTAAGGATTCAGCAAAAATGGAAGATCTCCTACAGGCCTTGTTAGAAGGACAGCTGCACATCAGTAGGCAACCTCAGGAAACCCTTGCAAAAGACAGGAACAACCAGCCATTCCCCCGAGCATTCTCCCAAAAATTGGGCATGGGTGAGGATTTACCATCCTTTTTTGTCAACTTTGAGAGGGTCACTGAGACAGCTGGGTGGCAGCGAGACTAACCGGGGAAGGCCAGCAAGCCTTCCAAGCCTCAAATCCTGACAGACAAACCCCATACAAAGATCTTAAGAGGGGAATCCTTGATTGTATGGGACAAGATCACACACATTACCGAATGCCCTTTTTTCAATTTCATTTACTGCTAAAACAAGGAGAGACCCTGAAAGAAATGTCATACTGAGTGTGTGACCTGATAAATAAGTAGCTAGCGAATAAGAACTTTTAGCCCACCTTGGAGGAAACCATACAAACAGTGAATGCCCATCAATGAGTGATGTCCTTCTGAGGTCTGGGGGCGGATCCTAAGAAACAGATGGAAACCCACCCAAAACTTTGCTTGAAAGAGGACAACCCTTTCCTGTGGAAACTGCCTCCGGTCTTCCCACGCTCACCTGGGGCCCAGCCTAAAGTGCTGATAGCCATAGATAGCTGTTCTGAAGTAGCGGTTAACACAGACGGGCGGCATATGCCCTCCCCAGTCAGGCCTGAACCCACGTGAGGCTATGCCTGCAAAAGAATTGGCCACATAGCCCACTTCTGTACTTAGAAGCCACGGGAGGAATCCATGGAGATTGGATTTCTTAGCGGGAGTCTCAGCCAGAAGACTGCTGGAGAAGAGGTCTCCTTTGGATGAACTGTATCCTGAATATGTGGCTGTTGAATTCCAGGAAGAAGAAGAGGAGGATAGACAGACACCTGGGCTATCTGTACCACCGGGGAGAGTGGCCCAAAGTTCCCCATGTCTGTGCACATCAATGGGCGGCCAGTAAAAGCCCTTCCAGCTTCAGAGAGCAAGAAGAGAGCAATTTGTGATGATTTTGTTTCTGCGGAGGAGCTGGGACCGTGTCACACTCACCTGTGTCTCTGCAGGAGCGATGGACGAGCCTCCCTTGACCCCGAGTCTTCACTTCCCCTGTTTCAACCGGAGGAATACCTTGATCTTTAGTAGGATGTGCACTCCATCCTGCATTTGCAGGGGCGCGATTCACTCATGTGATTGGTGCTAATGTCTGTAGGCTGAGCTCAGATGCCAAACGCTGTTTTATGGCTTCACAGCGAGGACGAGAGTTCAAGGCGCCAGTTTCTTCACTGGCTAGAAAGTCCTTCCCACAAGTGAACGTTGTGCGGAGAATGTTGAGTGTCCAAAATTGTTTGTATTGTCTTTGTTTGCCGGTATTTTTGTGGGTGAGCAGCGCTGCGTGTAGAAGCTAGCTGCTGGTAGGTTTGCGCAGACCCTTCAATTCAAGCGCACCTGGTAATGTCTCTCCCTTTCCCTTGCAGGAGAAATTATGTGGTATTAGCGCCTCGAGTCTGGGTTCAGTGCTACTGGATGATTTGGTGGTTAGGTAAGTTTGCACGGAGGCTTTTGGTAAGTATGCACCGTGTAGAGAGAGAGAGAATGCGGTGAAATATGTGTCCGCGTAATTGGAGCAAGCACAATGAATAATGTCTCTTCTTTCTTACTGGGGTTTGTGCGCTCGTGCAACTAACCTGGATTCCAGCGTCGCAGGAAGATTCGGTGAGTATGCGCAGCGTTACTGATGTGCGTGTGTTAACGCTGTTCTTCTTGGTTCTTACAGGTGCCGGTGTAGAAGTCCCCTCTTGACTGGAGATAGCTGCGGCGTGGAGTAAGAACCAGGTAAGCTGAAGCAGAATGATCCGGAGTTGGTAAGCAGAAGTAGGATGATCCGGAGCAGGTAAGCAGAAACAGGATGATGTGGAGCAGGTAAGCAGATGCTGGCTGATCCAGAGCACGGCAAGTGTGTTGCTGATACAGCTCACAGTAAGCAACACAAAGCACTGGAAGAATCTTAGGTGTGGCTCATATAGCCAGCCACACCCAAACACTAGAGAGCTCATGAGTCATCATGCACTTCCTGTTTGGTAACCAGGAAGTTACTACAAACACTAGGAAGGAATGAAAGGAAGGATTTCTTATGGGTTCTTTGTGTGCCTATGCCAGGCCTGCCAAGCCTCCACCCAGCTTGCCCCAACTAGCTGCCTGATACCCATAACAGACCGGACTATCTTGCCTGAATAATTTGTGCCCATGGGAAAGGAAGTAAGATCAAAGGGTGGAGGTGGAAAGGTGGAGTGAGACACTGGAGGCTCAGTACGGGAGGAAGTCAATTTAAAAGGGATGAGGGTGAGGTACGAGAGTGTATGCACGGTGTGAGCGTGACACTGAGTGATTGAAGGCACCGCTCATTACTCCATCAGAATATTAAGCAGGATTAGGCAAGGGAGAGTTGAAAGATGCATAGGGAGGCAGACAGCTGGTGACTTAGGGAAAACACCTGAAGTGCAGAGAGAAGAAAAGACAGGGGTTAATGATCCTAGTATTTACTAATGCCCTGTTCGGGATGTCTGGGTTAGGGAGGTGAGAATCAAGACTGGGCCAAAGGAAAGAGAAAAGGGCCATCCCTAGCACCACTCCCAGTAAGACCCCACTAGGCCCGAATAACTTTGAGATTAAAAGCCATTCTGACCACTTGTATTACAATAAACACCCTTGGACTTTCTTTAAGAGTCGCGTATTTTGGCCTGATTAGGCACCTAAGTGACTGCAGACTCAGTCCAGACTCTGAGGTAATGGCAGCGGAACATGGGTGTTACGCTAATCCTTCCTCGTCTTGTTCAGTATTTTAGGGTATTGTGGTGACTTCCCAGAAGAGACCTTATCTCTTCGAAAAGAAGGGGATTTCCGGAGTCCGATCACAGGAACATAAAGCAGGATGTTTTCCGGCAAGTCCGCCGCCTCCTCATCAAGTGAGAGTGAAGGGGAAAGTTGTGAGAGATTGCAACGCCAATCTGACATGGCTACTGCAGAATAAGTCCAGGAACTGCTCTCCGCAGTTCAGGATTTGTCACTGGAGGTACATGCCTTAATGACGGAAAACACTGTATTCTGCCAGTTAGTGGCCACCCGTACACTCACCAGACTGACTTACCTTCCCTAGGAATGGCCTCAGGAGTTTATTGACAAATGTGTGGTGTACTTTACTTTCAGACCCATTGTGTATGCTACAGATTGCACCAGAGATTGAGGGGGGTAGGGGGGTGATTTCCAACATGGTGAGAAATGCGCAAGCCTGGGCAACACCCCTTGTGACTTCCTTCAATCCCGCACTCCAGGACTTTAATGCCTTTGTAGCTCTGCTTCTGCATACTTTTGAAAGACCTGAGGTTGTGTATGCAGCTGGCGAATCCCTCTTGGACATTAAACAGGGATCATCCGATCTGGTGTCCTACATCTCTTCCTTTAAGCTCCTAGCCGTTGATGTTGGAAGGCCTGAAGCAGTCCAACTCAAAGTCTTCAGGAGAAGGCTGCATGAACTTCTTGAGGATGAGTCGGCCTGCACCACTCGTCTGAACTCCTTGGAGGAGCTTTTCTCTTTAACATTTTTCGATAGACAATCGCCTTTTTGAACAACGTGCTGAAAGGAGATGTGACTGAGTGACCACTCAGTCTACCTTACCCATGACTTCTGACCGCTCAAGAAACGTTGTGTTCCAAAGAACCGATGAAGATCGGAACAACAAGGGGACCTTTGACTTCAGCAGAAAGGAAGAGGCGAAGGGAGAGGGGATTGTGTCATTAATGTGCATCGAAGGGGTACTTGTTGCAAGATTGCCCTGAAGTTCCCCCTCGAAGGTCAGGAAACAGAAGACCCCCGGTCTTAGGTGGGACCTCTAGATGGGGCATAATGACAAGTCCCGAAAGTTTTGATAAACCTAAAGCAGAAAGTTGGGATTCTTGTCTGATGGTGGTCAGGATCACCCTTCAATGCGAGAACCAAAAAAGATGGAATGTTACGGCCTTACTGAACAGTGGAGCCGTCAGTCATGTTCTAGATACCCAATGGGCTGAGCAGGAAAGGGTACCTCAACTAGTCAGACCTGACGGTCAACATGTAGAAGGTGTCGACGGTAGACCGTTGAGTTCTGGGCCTATTACCCATACTTCAGTGCTCTTGCAGGTTTCATATTTGACCATCATGAGAAGATATCCTTCGATATTATTAGAGCCGCCGACTTTCCAGTCATACTTGGAATACCTTGGATGAAATTACATAACCCTCTCCTTGATTAGACTCAAAATACTGTTTTGTTCCACTCAGAGTACTGCAAGTCTCATTGCTTTACCTTACCATCTAAGAACAAGGCTCGCAGTCTTCGTATCACATGGGATAACTGAAGTAAATTGCATTCCTTTTTAACACACAGAGTATAAGGATGTCTTTGAGGGAACTCCCCCCTCACAGACCCGAGGATAGTGCCATCAACCTAATACCAGAAGCTATGGTACCCTCTGGAAGGATGTACTCTTTGACTATTCGAGAGAAGAAGGCTCTTCAGGAATAGCTCAACAACAATCTCCAAAACGGACTTATTCGGCCCTCCAAGTCACTGGCAGGAACTTCTCTTTTTTTTTTTATTCCAAAGAAGGACACACAAGAATTAGGGCCCTGCACAAACTATAGGGGCCTCAATAAGGTCAGAATGTGTGATCGTTACCCCATGCCTCTGAGAAAGGATATTTTAGAAACTGCCCAAGGGGCTGTGGTATTCAGTAAGTTGGACCTACGGGAGCCCCTATCACCTGCTCAGAATTAGAACTGGAGATGAATGGAAGACAGCATTCTGCACCCCATATGGACATTTTGAGTACCAGGTGATGCTGTTTGAATTGGTGAATGCTCCGGTTATTTTCCAATGTTTTATGGACAGATTGTTCGCTGATCTTATGTACTTTTTGGTAATTCTCTACCCGGACGATATTCTGGTTTTCTCTCCCAGTTTAGAACAACATTGTCTCCACCCTACTGAAGTCCTGAAATGCCTTCGAACCCATCACCTCCTGGCTAAACCAGAAATATGCCTATTCAAGGTTTTATCAGTTCCTTATCTTGGTTGCATCTTGTCCGACAAGGGGGTAGAAATTGATCCCAGAAAGATCTCCTCCATCTTGAATTGGCCTCTATCAAGGACATACAAAGGTTTATAAGGATAGCAAACTGCTGTCATAAGTTTAAAGATGTGCTGTTTGTTTGGAATTCAAGTGTTGAACAAGCCTTTCAAGAACTAAAGAGCAGGTTTTGCTCTACTCCCATCCTCAGACAACCCAACCAGCCACCAACCCTTTATTATCGAGACAGACGCATCAACAGGTGCTGGTGGTACTGTACTTAAACAATCTGAGAAGGATGTGGAACCTCCCATTGCATATTTTTCTAAGACCCTAGCTCCCAGTGAGACCAACTATTCAGTGATTGAAAAGGAGTTGTTGGCAATCAAACAAGCCTGTTCCGAATGGAGACATCTGCTTCAAGGATCACTTAACCCTTTTGAAATCTTCGAGTTTTACAACAGATGGATTTGTCACAATGTCAGACAGGCAAGATGGGTATTTATTTTTGCCCAATATGTCTTCTCCATCACATACATCCACAGAACTGAGAACACTGTAGCTGACAGTCTTTCTTGATGTCCTTTGGTTTGCCCTGAAGTGACCCAGCCTCGGGAACACATTCTTACCGAAGACAAGTTCATCTTTACAGTCACCCCTTTCTTACAAAAAGTCAAGGGGACCAGATCCATGATTGTCCCTTCGCTTCCTTTTCAGCAACAATCCAGGTTTATCAAGAAAGATACAATGTTTTTTTTGGGAGACTGTTCATTCGTACCTAGTCGCCCTCTTCAACTCCAGATTCTCTCTTGGGGACACAATTCTCGTTTGGCGGGAAACAAGGGTACAGCTGCTACTATGGGTCTCATTACTCGGTCCTTCTGGTGGCCTTCCATAAAACAAGATATTAAACAGTATGTTCTATCTTGTCCGGTATGCACCAGGAGTACATTTTCCACTGCAAAACCCATAGGATTTTTGGAACAACCTGCATTGCCTGTTGAGCCATGGAGTCACATTTCTACAGACTTCGTTGTTGACCTTTCCCCACTCAGGGGTGTTCTGGGATAATGGTAACTGTGGATAGTTTCAGTAAGGCAGCCCATTGTCCCCCCTCAGAAAAGCACCCATTGCGCTGGAATTGGCTCAAGTTTCCTTAAAGACATTTTTCGCTGACATGGCCTTCCAGTTTCCATACTATCGGACCAAGGATCACAGTACACTTCTTTGTTCTAGAAGGCACTTTGTCAATTACAAGGAATTGAACGTGCCATTATGTCAGGATACCACCCTCAATCTAACAGGCAAACTGAATGTCTAAATTCTACGATGGAGCAGTATGTGAGGTGTTTCACCAACTCAGAACAAGACAGCTGGGTAAGCCTTGTAACGCTCACCTGGTATCCACGGGGACGTCACTCAGCCTGTTCTGACCTCTTACGACCTCAAACCCTTCCCTGGAGTCTACTCGACTGGAGACTCGGCCTGAAACACAGGATTGGTAGAGTTTAACTCCCTATTGTTTCTGTGTGCTTGAACCCCTTCTTCCCCGGGGTCCAACCCTTCCCTTTGATCCACAGCTCACCTTGTTTTCTTGGATAGTGTGCTCTCCGTCCTGCTTTCAGTGCAGGGGCGCGTTGATTGATGATTGAACAGTTCTCTAACTTCATTCCTTTCCTTCCTTAGATGATGGCTGGCGTCCGGGGATGGCGGCGTGCTGCTGAGATGAGTAGCGCTGAAGGTGAGTGAGAGCGCGATGTGCGGTGCAACCCTTTCGTATTTGTATTGAACTGAGTTCTTTTTCTGTGTCCTTTAGGCGCTGCAACGTTTTCAGCATGGATGCCGGTTATGAGGAAGAAATGCGGTGAGTAAGCGTGATATGCGGCGCCTCTAGATGTTTCCACGCTAACCTGGAGTGTCTTTTCCCTCTTGCAGATGGATGAGAAGTTCTGGAGACAGAGTTCCCCCAGAGCGGCTGGTATTCAGGTAAGCGTTTGAAGCTCGTACAGTCTTTAAAATAAGCAAAGATTTGCTGAATGCTTACTAATGCCTTTTTTCTGTTCTTTTCCCTTTTGCTTAGGAAGCGGAATAACAGTGCCGAAGATGCCCGCAGAACAGAAGGAGCGATGAATGATGGGCAGAAGCGCTGCAAGGTAAGGCTGTTCCTAACGGTGTTCTTGTTCTTGCAGGAGCTGAGCGCAGAAGAAAGATGCAGGCCTACTGGAGACCGATCCGAACACAGTGAGTGTCACGCTGCAGGTGAAGAAAACGCAAAGCGTGTTTCTCAGCCTGGGCGTGGCTTAAATAGTCTCTGGGTATCCCAGGTGTCTCTGGGCTGAACCACACCCAAAAGACTAGACTGCACATGCAGTTCTGGGAACCGAAATATGTGGGGGCATCCATCTTGTCCCCATCAATGCACTACAAGTCCAAACCCCAATGTTATCCTATGGGAGTGAGTGAGTCTGGTGCCACAAGCGCTAAGTCTGACTCCAAGTGGGTCTTGGAGAGGGATGGAGAGGCCCTTGAGGGCTATGTAGGTGATTGTGGCCTGGCTGCAGCCTGACATCTTGGAGGGCTGGGGACATGAGGGGCAGGAATCATGAGAGCCTTCTACCCATGGCTGAATTCGCTTATAATAATGCCATTCAATCAGCAATGAGGATGAGCCCTTTTTTTGCCTCTATGCTAGACATCTGCGAGCATTTCCATCTCATTCCCTTCCTTCCTCCCTCCAATTTGCCATTGGTTGATGCCTTACTGGTTTCCTTACTGGTTGGTGCCATTACCATTGCCCACAAGGAAGAATACAAAAACCTGGAAGAAAGCAAACAACAACGATATATAAGTGTATCTCATCGGAGAGACATTCTTGGTTGGAAGGTGGGATCACAAGTCTGGTTATCGACCAAATGCCTACCACGATGGGTCCGTCTATCCAAATTATCCCCAAGATATATTGATTCTTTTCCTATTACAGCCCAAATTAATCCAGTTGCGTTTAAGTTGAAATTACCATAGAACCCTCAATGCATCCATCCTGTATTTCATTCCTCTTTACTACGTTCTTACATTCCAGACAACTATCAAAGAAAGAGGAATCACCAAGACCTAATCAAGGATTCTTCGTCTGTGGACTACGAAGTCAAAAAGATATGTGATTGCCGGTATCAGAGATGTAGATTACAGTATCTTGTCCGATGAAAAGGGTATTCCTCTTCAGAAGACCCTTGGGATCCCTTATCTCATATTTAGGCTCCAAGATTGGTTCTACGTTTTCATCACCTATATCCAGGCAAACTCAGAACCCCCACCTATAAAAGGGGGCAAACTTTCACGAATTCTCATTCTTGGAAAGTAGGGAACTGATGGAATCACTGCCATTGATTTGTCCCACACGCTTTCCAGCGACGTGCCGTTTGCGGGCTAGGGTTTCTCAATATGGCTTCCTTCCATTCCCTTAAACACTTGTTGTGACCGCCCCGTCCTTGCATTGCAACCCTCATCTTCCTTTATGTCAGACGCTATTTTCCTGCTGTCTCACCTTCCTCCATAGCATTTTCCTCGCTACGGCGGCACACTGTTTACTTCTGTCTCATCTCTCCTGTTGCTGTATTCCTCTCCGCTTTGCTTCTGCAAGCTTCTCTGCCTACCTTCAGTTTTGCCTCGCATCCCATCTACATCTCTGCTGTGGTTTCTTCTGTCATTCACGACAGATCAAGACTACCAACACTCTTGACTTCTGAATTAATACAGGTTGTTTTATGCCTGATGGCTTTTTCCCTGTGAATGGGCTGTATCTAGGAGGAACGCCACTTTTCCCTTTTGTTTACTTATCTTAGGGCATTGTGATGACTTCCTTAAAAAGACCCCAAATCTTCGAAAATAAGGGTTTTTCCAGAGTCCAATCACAGGAGTGTAAATCCGGTCAGACTGCCTCCTCCTCATCAGGTGAGTGTGAAGGGGGAAGTTGTGAGAGAAGGGAAATGGTTAGACTCCTTCGGGAAGCGAACCATCTCCACAGCCGCAACTACCATCAAGGCAGCTAACGCTATGGCCTTTATGGCTATGCTCTCCCACTACGACAGGGAGCTATGGTTCATGATGTGTCAAATATTGGATTTTCTTCCAGACAACAAAATGGGTGAAGCTTTTGCCCTCTTTCACGAGGGTGAGGCCGCCTCTGACCACGCAATTTTCAGTGGTGGTTAATATTGCAGACACAGGTTTCTGGCAAATGGAAAACTCTGCTTTCCTGCGCCGTCAAGGTTGGCTCAAGGCCACACATTTTCGTCCAGAGGTGCAACAGAAAGTTGTGGACATACCCCTTGACAGGGAAGACTTATTAAGCAAGAAGGTGGATGACACACTTCAAACCATCAAGTCTACCACCGACACCGCCCACTCCCTGGGCACGATGCAGCAACGGCATCAGTCCTTTCGGGCCGGGAAGACATGTTTTTCACAGACCTCCCGTGATTACAGGCCTTCCTACCGGTCTCAGTCATACCGGTCCAGCGCCTATCCTGCATCTGACAACTAGAAGGGGAAGTCCCAGGTCTACAGGAGAAATCAGCGCTGTTGCAGCTCCTTGCACACTATGGGCCAATCCCCCAAACAGGCCGGACTACGCGACGCCTTCACCCCTCCACTTTCACACCCCAGTGGGAAGGGCAGCCTTCGAAGTTCATCGAGCAGTGGCGTTCCATCACCACAGATGATTGGGTGTGGTTGCTGATCCAGCAGGGCCACACACTAGAGTTTGTTGGGCACCCGCCCTCCGTTCCTCCCTTATCAATGATCGAGAAGCACTTGCCATTACTCCTGTGAGAAGTTCAATCACTCCTCACCAAGGGGACGATCGAGCACTTCCCCCTACAACAACAAGGACATAAAGTGTACTCAAGATACTTTCTTGTAAAGAAAGAGTCAGGAGGTTGCCGACCAATTCTCGACTCAGCCCTCTCAATGAGTTCCTTCAGCCTCAGACATTCAAGATGGTCACCCTTCGGCATATTCTAACGCAGCTGCAGGAAGGGGATTTCTTATCGTCTTTAGACCTAGGGACAGATACTTTCACATCTCAATTCATCTCCAACACTGAAGGTACCTTAGTTTCACGGTCGTAGGACATTTTCTGTTCATGGCCTTGCCCTTTGGCCTCCGCTCAGCACCAAGGGTATTTACAAAATGCCTTGCTCTGGTGTCAGCTCCTCTATGCCGTTTGGGGTGCATATCTTCCCATACCTCGACGACTGGCTGGTTTGGGCGGAGTCTTTTCCACAGGCTGTTAGGCACAAAGTCTATGATTCATTGCTTAACAATGCTAGGGTTCTCTGTCAACTTTGCCAAATCCTGCTTGACCCCATCGCAACACGCTCTTTTCTTAGGAGCTCAGCTGGACAAACTGGGCCTCATTACACGGTAGGCGGTGCCGGTAATCCCTTACCGCCCTACTACGAGGTCCCTTAGCGGGTCCCTTCCTAAACGCCTGGTTTTACCAGGCGTTAAGGAAGGGACCCGTTGAGGGACTTCAGAGCTAATAAATGGCCCGCTAATAGCGGGCCCGTTATTAGCTCCTTCCCCATTCCCATTGAGCTCTATTTGGGCTCAAATGGGAATGGGGAATGGTTCCCGGAATGGGGACTTACCGGTCCCGCCAGGGTCGGAATGACCTGGTAAGTCCCTATTCCAGGAACACGGACCCGGAATGCGGTAAGGGGGTAGCCATGGCGCTAGTAGCGACATGGCTACCGCCTACCGTGTAATGAGGCCCACTGTCTTACAACGCTATCCCTTCAGAAGACAGAGTAAAGGTTATCCTGGAAAAAACTCTACTGCTGTCGCAGAAGATGTCTGTGTCAGTTTGCATGTTGAAGTCCCTACTAAGGGTGATGCCATCTTACATCCCTTTAATCCAGCAGTTCAGGCTTCGAATGAGGCCTCTCCAGGACTTCCTCAATGCTCGATAAAAACAAGTTTCTGGCACATCGGGCGCCCCGGAGGACAGGATCCTTTTGATGCGCCCCCTTTCACGATGCTCTTCACTGGTGGATACTTTGCTCCAATCCCACCCAGGGTGCACCCTTTTGTCTTCCAGACCATCAGATCACGGTCACAATGAACGCATCCCTGGTGGGCTGAGGAGGCCACATGGGCCGCCTCCATTCTTGGAACCTCCTGTCGTAAAAGGAGAAAACCTTGCACATCAACATACTGGAGTTACGTGCTGTGTTCTAGGCCTTAAAGTCCTTTCTACCACAGCTTCAGGGCTGGTCGGTCTGTGTGTTTACCAACAACATGACAACAATGTTTTACATCTGCAAACAAGGCGGCACCCATCCCTCTGTTCGGTCAGCGGAAGCTCAGGCCCCATGAAGGTGGACTCTTGCTGACAGCTTCTTCCTCATCCCATTCCATCTACTGAGGATACACAACACAGGGGTGGATTCCCTCAGCAGAGTTAGGATCCTGCCACAGGTGAGAGCTTCTGGATGATCAAGTCTGCTACATCTTCAGAAGGTGGGGCACACCGGATGTCGATCTCTTTGCGACCAAGGAGAACTAGAAATGCATGGCTTTGGCCAGCAGATACCATCATGCAGGGAGCCCAGAGGGTACTTTCACGTTCCTGTAGGAAGGAATGCTCCTTTATGCATTCCCTCCAATTCCTCTTGTCCCTTGAGTGATCGACGTGTTCAGACGGCCTTACTGCAAACTGATCTTGGTGGCCCCTGTGTGGCCGAGGTAATACTGGTTCTTAGATCATCTTCTCCAGTCATCTGCACCCCCCACTGGACCCCCTCCACTTGTCAATCTTCTGTCCTGAGACTGGCGGGGCAGTGCTACCCCACCACTCTGCCTCCCTCAATCTGACGGCCTACCTCCTACTTTCTTAGAATCTGGATCTAGGGGGTGCTGCTGAACAGCAGCGAAGATGGCGGCATGGCCTCCAAACCCGGTCCCTGGCAAAATCTTGTCACTTGTAAATCCCGTACTGGGCCCAGCCATTCAGATTCCGCAATCGGGACAGCTGGAAGACTAGTGGAGCATCCAGTGGCGCCAAATCTGTCAGTGACGGAGGCCGGGTTGAGCAGCGAGGCAAGGCTGAGCAGCCTATGAAGTGAGTGCAGCTGAGCACCCACAGACAGGGCACCAGGAGGCCAGGGGTGTGTGTAACAGGCATACCGCAGCTCTGAATAGCCTAATTGGATGTCTGATTGAGAAGGTGGAGGTTATGAGGCTGTACAGGTGGACCCGCGATCGGCCTGACTTCCTCGCAGTGACTACAGAAACTCTGAATCAATGGAACAATGGAGACGTGCAGCCCCTGTGAATTTCTGAGGTGGTTGCCCCTCATCCTGGTTCTGCTGCTTGCCCCCCATGGTGGCTGCACCTCGAGGGAAGGATTTCACGCTGATCCGTACGCCACAGAGAGCGGAGGCTGCCCCAACAGAGGGAGGTGGCAAGCTCACATTGGGGTGTGCTAGGTGCTCAATTGGGGGCCAATCTGTCCTGTGCTGGTTTTATGTTTGTAGATGTGCAATATGGGCTTAATGGCGGTCGTGGCATGCAGTGAAATGGCGACGTATTGACTGCAGTGAACGTGAGTACAGTGCTGACTCGGGTAGCCCGCATAAAGATTGGGGGGAAGCCCGCTGGTGTACCAGTGAAGGAAGTGGAAAAATCCTGGGATCCCGAGAGAGATCCGATCGGCTCAATGGAGATGGAGTGGGGCCTGTACTAACGAGGCTGATCGTTCATGGGAGTGCTGGGAGATTGGGGTGGCATCCCACCGAGAATCCTGCCAACTCACCCCAGGCTTTGTAACACGCATATCCGACTCCCTGGGAGAGTCCTTAGCCGCAGTACGGTACATAACTTCCCCATTGAGTTACATAATGGATTGCCTGAGCTGGTGTAGGCAAGAAGGACCTGGAGTAAGTCTCAGACATGACAAGTGGGGCTGGGAAAAAGCACTGGCCCATGGATTCCTTCCTGTGGATGTCAGCGAAAGATAATGTGGCTAAGCCCGCTTCACAGAATTCTCTGGTATGTGAACCAATTTGTGCAGCACAAATGGAACCCTTCATGGCCACAAAGCGGCTTTGCATCCATCAACTATAGGCTGGTAAATGTTGTGGGGCATAATGGCTGCCGAGACACGAATCAGTGACCTGGATGGCCTGACTCCAGATTGCACCGAAACAATATGCGCATTGTTGGGGTGCCGGATAAAGCTACAAAGGGTCCCATGGAGCAATTTGTTGATGAACTATTGAACTCTCTACTTGGTGAAGCACAATTCTCAACACAATTCTTGTTCTTTTTTTGGGCAAGTTTAAAAGTTTTGGCAGATGAATTGTTCTTTGACTTGCAAGGTGGGGAAATGCAATGGTGGCCAATTAAGGGGTGTATTCGGAGTAATTGCTAATAGCAATACCAGGGGCACAGGTGGTCCTGTCACATTCCTCACAAGGAATGTGCGAGGGCCAAACAACCCAACAAAAGCAAGAAAGTTGCTTGCATACATAGAGCAGGACACCCCTAAAGTTATCGTGTTGCAAGAGACTCATGCGCTGGGTAAAGTATACAAGACATTTGCTAGGTGGTGGGATAAGCAGAGATATTATACAGGTTACTCGTCGCAGTCGATGGGGTAATGACCCTTATTCACTCCTCAGTTTCATTCCATGCCATGAGGACCAGTGTTGATCCTATGGGGTGCTATGTCATTACATAGGGAACCCTTGAGGGCAAATTGATTGGTCTTAATACATTTGGGCCCAATGTGGATGATCCAAGCTTTTATAGACAAATGTCGGCCATCCTGGCAAGGTCAACGGATATTCCCATGATCTGGGATGGGGATTTTAACACTATCCTGGACTTTGGCAAGGACTGATCAACTGATATCCCCCGTTCCTTCTGTTCAGCGGCTCAAATACTACTGCAAATGGCAGCCCATTTACAACAGAGCTATGTCTGGAGAGACATCCACCCAAAGGATAGGGGATATTCTTATTACTGCATGGTTCAAGATGCCATGTCCAGGATAGAGTATTGGCTCCTCTCCTCCATTTTAACACCAGACATGCAAAAATGCAAAATCCTTCCACGTACGCTTTCATACCACTCCCCAGTATGATTGTCCATTGCATTCGAATTGCAGCCCAATCCATGCCCTATGTGGAGGATGTCCCACTTATGCTGTTAGAAACGGATCTGTTGGCTTCACTGCATGACAAGATAGCTGTATTTTTTGAAAATAATGTGGGTTCAGTGGACCCCTCTACTCCACGATTTGGGAAGCATTTGAAGTGTGTATAGGGGGGTACTTGTGTCATGGTCAGTAAGGGCGGTCAAGACTGTCAGAACTGATTTGGGGAACATAGAAGATCAGTTACGGTGGTATGTAAACGCATACGGGGTGACTAAGAATAGGGCCTTGATTAGGTATGATTAAAGGCAATTTGCAGAAATGTCAGGAGCAGACGGAGAAGGAGGTGTATTACATTTCGCAACTGGTTCTCGCACACAAATAGGGGAGGCAGACAGACCTGGGAAGTCCTTGGCCCGAATTGTTAATTGTTAAGGCGGAGAGCACTTCATATACAATTGTTGGGATGACAGGGTCGGCTGTGTATGTTCTCAACACAGAGGGGGATATCAATCTGCAATTCAGTAATTATTATAAGGCACTATATGTGAATGCTGACATGTGTGCGGAAGAAAATGTGAGGGCATATCTGTGTGGCATTGACCTTCCACAACTCCCTGAGGAGGCACAGCTGGCTCTTAACCTACCTATAATGGCTGATGAAGAGGTGGCTACAATCACAGTCTTGGCGTCTGGCAATGTGCCAGGGTCAGACTGATTGGGGGTGGAATTTTATAAAGCATTTAAAGTTAACTTGGCACCACTTGCTGAAACTATGGAAAGAATCACTGGAACTGGGGGAACTTCCATCGCCCCCGAAGCCAAATAAATTGCCTCCTATTGGCCACTGTCATTGATCAATCTAGATGAGAAAATGTTTACCAAGATCCTGGCTACCCGGCTGTTGCCATATATGCCACTATTAATACATTCGGATCAGTCAGGTTTTATCCGGATCAGTCAGGCTTTTTACCGACATCATCCACAGCACTTAATCTGTGGTGCCTTTTCTGTATAATGTCACAAATAAACCCACAAGTGAGGGCAGAGGTAGTCTCATTGGACGCCAAAGAGCCGTTTGATTCTGTGTACTGAACGTACCTATTCGCAGTCTTTAGGAGATTCAGTTTTGGACAATATTGGTTGTGTCAAAGTCCTGTATACTGACCCCATGGCCAGAGTTCGTACAAATAACGCACTGTCTCAGAAGATGCAATTGGGAGGTGTGAGAAACCTGAAGGTGTCTCCCTAGCTAGTCCCCAGGGATCTGTCATCCAGGTGGACAGGACACGGCCATCGCTATTGGATCCAGTTACTGGGGGCGGACCAGAGAGGGAGGATCACCTGGATGGGAGGTCCTTGGGGACTGGGAGTGGGACACCAACAGGTGAGATGCGGTATCCCCCTTCTTTCAACACCTTTTCCCCATCCTACCATGTAAGATATTCCAAAACACTACCCCACCCCCTTTTCCAACACGAACACTTTCACACAACACCAAAGACAAAGGACAAACACCAGAGCCATTTACCTGACATGTCCCAATACAAAGGTCAGGCAAAGTCAGGCAATTGACCAGAATCACACACACCTGATGGCCCTTTCCCTTCCCCACAGGGATAGAAGGTGGAGCACAAGAGCACAGGACGAGCAAGGCAGACCGCACAACGTGAGAGATAACACAGCACAGCAGTTCAAGATGAGAAAGATGGCACAGACCGAGAGGGTGACAAGGAGAGAAGTGACCTTGCCCTTTCCGACCAAGGCTTGTGAAACCTTTGCAGAGGGAATCATAAGTCTGTGTACAATAGCCAGCGTGTGTTGCAGCAGATGTCTACGGTACATGAGACCCTCCTCTGCTGATAACTAAGCCGAGAAGAGACACGGGTCTCTTTGGTACCAACCTTAACTTGAAGGAGAAGAAAGCTAGGCTGTTCATCACAGCCGGTGAGTCGAGGGAAGAGCCAATGGGAAACCGAACTGCGCTGAATGAAAAATAGCCAACGGCTAATTTGAACCTTTGGAGAAGCTTAAAGATACAATTGACGAAAGAGGGGGAAAACCAGTAATAGATGAGTCCAGCACCACTATAGTGCTCAGGCAGGAAGCTCCGGGTGAAAACCCGATGGTAGAAACCACCGTAACCAGAAGCCCTTGGGACGAGACGAGAAGAGGTCAAAGTGGTCATACAGTGCTCTTATAAAATCATCTGTACCGTTGAATGTCTTTGACCGACAGATGATTGCGAAGCTAAGGGAAATGAGTCTCGTTTGGTGCAATGAGCATGGGAACAGTGTGTTGTAAAAGTTGGCAAGAGTGAACCCGGCAGAGGGAAGCAGACAAAAGGGGTGAAGCCCGAACAACTGTTTAAAAAGACATTAAGATTCATGAAAGTAAGAAAGCCACAGTGAACCCGAAGGAGGGAAGCTAACGTCTGAAAGGGGTCTGAGCCCAAAAGAGGGAGATCCGGGGGGAAGTTATCGCCCACATTTAATTGAAAAAGGAACTGTTTAGCCGATTTGTTGAATTCAATTTTATGAAGGGACTTTGCCCCGGAAGAGGGCCACCCAGCGGTGAAGCCATCACCCAAAGTATGCATGGAACTGAACTTTGTGTTTGTTTGTTGGATACATTAGGCCATGAAGGCAACAGAATTTTTATTGAAATGAGGGCCACCGAAGAACCCAATAGCTGATACAGAACTGTTGGCTTGTCCTGGGAAAGCTCGACCGTGTGCTCTGCTCAGGAGACCCACTTTGCCCCCTGCTCAAAACATGGGGAAGGGAGACCACTGGCAATTACATCCGGATGTATTATTAGTGAACACTTCTTTCTTTATTGAAACCATATCCCACAATCTTTCTGTAATTAGTTGTAAGAATTTGGTAATATCATTCTTTTAGTATAGGCCCTTTTATTTGACACAACGCCACTAGGACTGTCTTATTTTTCATTTGATGGTTGACACTTGCTCCCCGCTTAGATTTAGGTTAGGTTAGGCGTTTTCCCACCCGGCATTCATAGTTCAATAAACACCCTTGAACTGTGATCACTGGTGTCTGTCTTTACTTTTGCCACCGTGCATTCCTTACATATGGCGTCAGAAGCAGGATGTGACTCAATTAAAACGAATTGGGGAACCCTACAATTTCAAAAACTTAGTCAGAGAGCCTCTAGCCCTTCCATCGCCACAAAGGAATCAATAGGGTTTCATATCTGTAGAGAAGCTACAATTTCCCCTGGGAAAAGAGGAGTGATTCCTACAGACTTGGTTTTGATACCCCCTCCAGAATATTTACATTCGATTGGCCCCAAAATCTGGCCTAGTGTGGAAGTTCGGGATAGACGCCTAAGCAGGCGTCATGATCCAAACTTTAGGGGAGATGTGAAGGCTCTCTTACAAAACCATGGCGAGATCCATTTTGAGGTATGTCGCAGAGATCAAATTGCCCAAGGGATTTTGGAAAGAGCTCTATTTCCTCAGTTTAAAGAAAGTGAACCAGATAAAACAAAAAGAGGTAACTTAGGCTTTGGGGAAGCTGACGAATCAATTAACATCGAAGACAGGAAGGGAGAGGAACCCACCATCTATTCCGACCTAGCCTTTGCCCAGGGAAATGATCCAATTCTTGCTGAAGCGTTTTTACAAGCCATTCCAGAAGAAGACAGCTTAGAGAAGGGGAGTCTCTTTTTCTTTCTAAAACAAGGATTGCATTACCATAAAAAGAAACTTCCCCAGAAGGTATGGTAAAAATGCAATTGGTCATACCTAAAAGCCATCGAAAGGTTGTACTAGAAATCGCACATTCCCATCTTACCGGGGGGGGGGGGGGCATTTAGGACAATCTAAAACCCAGGCGCATATTGGTGGAAAGTTTTACTGGCCAGGTATCCACGCTGATGTAAAAACTTTCATACAAACGTGCGAAATATGTCAAAAGAACAGTACGCACATTCCATCACCTGACCTCTGAACCTGTTGCCGATTATAGAAATCCCCTTTTCAAGAATTGGTATGGACATAATTGGACCACTTGAAACCTCCAGATTAGGCAATAAACGTGTCCTTGAATTTGTGGATTATGCAACCCCAAATCCCGAAGTATTACCAATGCGAAATAATACCACCTAGCAGATCCTTAAACATCTTCTACTCTTCTACTGTATTCTCCAGGGTCGGTTTTCCCAAGGAAATACTAACGGACCAGGGCTCGAATTTTATGTGTAAGCTTATGTCCGAAGTCAAAGAGCTACTCCACATTACCACCTTGCAAACTTCTGTGTACCATCTCCAGACCGATGGCTTGGTAGAAAGTTTCAATAAAACCCTAAAACGAATTCTCCGAAAGCTGGTAGACAAGGACGGTAAAGACTGGTACTGAATGATCCCATGGGTACTATTTGCAGTGAGGAAAACTACCCAAGCTTTCACAGGTTTCTCTCCCGTTGAATTACTCTATGGAAAAGAGCCGAGAGATGTCCTGGACATGCTCTGAGAAACCTGAGAAGAACGAGAGGAGGCCCCTATTCCCATCTCACAAACCGCCAGATGAATACGAGAACATATGAAGTTGGTCCGAGACTTAGTTTGTACTCGTATGGAAAAAGCTCAGAGCCAACAAAAGGCCACTTATGACAAGAAAGTGAATTTAAGATCATTCTCCATAGGACAGAAAGTAATGGTCCTCTTACCAACCTCAGAGAACAAGCTAGTCTCCAAGTGGCACAGACCATTTGATGTAGGAGAAAGAATGGGAACCTGTACTTGTAGAGTAGCCCAACTGGATAGAAAACAGAGAATCCAATTATATCACGTAAATCTCTTGAAAGATTGGAAGGAGAACCCGTCAGCCACCCATGCCAAAGTCCTAGCCTGTCTGGTTCCTGAAGACATAGATCACTTTGATTTAATTCTTTCCGAGCTATCTACTCAACACCAACAAGATTTAAAAGATGGAGTAATTTCATTTCCTGATGTATTCTCAGAAAAATCAAGACGAATAAAAGGTACCTACCACTATATTAGAACACCTAAAGGTAAAGTGGTACACTTAAAACCATATCAACTCCTAGAAGTTTCTAAGCAGATAGTGATCGTGAAAGCCAACATTATTGAGCCATCCTCAAGTCGCTGGTCCTCTCCTGCTGGTCACTAATCCTGACAATTCCTGGAGATTCTGTATCAACTTCTGTCAAGTTAATGCCATATCCCATACCACGCATTGACGACGACCTAATTGATAAACTTGGAGCAGTGACCTTTCTATCTACCCAAGATTTAACCATGGGGTACTGGCAAGTTCCTGTATATAGACCAGATAAGGAAAAGACAGTGTTTTCAACGCTGCTAGGATTATTCCAATTTAAAGTCCTAACTTTTGGTCTACACAGTGCGCCAGCCACTTTCCAATGCCTCATGGATCAAATCCTACAATCCTATTCTGATTTCTGTGGAGCTTATATTGACGATATTGTCATTTATAGTAAGAATTGGGAGGATCATCTCTTCCATCTTTATACCAACATGAAAGTCCTCTGAAACGCTGGCCTAACTGCTAATCCAACGGAGTGCACATTGTCCCAATAAGCCGTAAATATCTTGGCTTCTTCGTAGGGAACGGAAATGTACAACCACAACATGAGAAGGTAAATGCTGTCTTAGATACACCAACTCCCAAGACCAAAAGAGATCTTAGAGCTTTTCACAGGTTAATAGGATATTACCAAAGGTTTATCCCTAACTTTTCGGACAAAACAACCCTGCTGACAGATAAACTTAAGAATGCTGAACCCCAGAAACTTCATTGGAATAACGAGGATGAGATATGTTATAACACCTTGTAGCAGACGCAGTGTCAAAACTCAATCCTAAAGGTAGTTGACTTCTCTAAGGAGTTTGTCTTGCAGACAGATGCCTCCCTTACAGGGTTAGGAGCCGTCCTGTCCCAGATTTGCAATTGATTGGAACATCCCATATTATTCACCAGCCGCAATCTGTTCCCACGTGAAAAGAATAACTGTTGGAACTGAAGGCCCTGGCTATCAAGTGGGCCATTAGCCATCTTAGGTACTGCCTAAAGGGATGAAAATTCACAACCGTTACAGACCACTCACTCCTAGTTTAGATTAGCCAACGTAAAGACTCCAACCCTTCGTTCATGTGATGGTTCCTACACCTACAACACTATTGTTTCACCATGGAACACCAAAAAGCAAAAGACCAGGGAAATGTGGATTTTCTTTCACGGTTCCCCAGTGAAACAAATGCAGCTACATTGCATGGATGACGGGTATATGTGAAACCTGAAGGTGTATCCCTAGCTAGTCCCCGGGGATCTGTCATTCAGGTGGACAGGGCACGGCCATCGCTATCCGATCCAGCTCCTGAGGGTGTACCAGTGAGGGAGGATCACCTGGATGGGAGGAGTCCTTGGGGATTTGGAGTAGGACACCAATGGGTGAGATGCAGTATCCCCCTTCTTTCAGCACCTTTTCCCCATCCTACCACGTAGGATATTCCAAAACACTACCCCCCCCTTTTCCGACACAAACACTTTTGCACAACACAAAAGACAATGAACTAACACCAGAGCAGTTTATCTGACATGTCCCAATACAAGGGTAAGGCAAAGTCAGGCACATGACAAGAATCACACACACCTGATTGCCCTTTCCCTTCCCCACAGGGATAAAAGGTAGAGCACAAGACGAGCAGGGCAGACCGCACAACGTGAGAGCTAATACAGCACAGCAGTTCAAGAAGAGGAGAAAGACAGCGCAGACCGAGAGGGTGACAAGGAGAGAAGCAACCTTTCCCTTTCCGACCAAGGCCTGTGAAAGGGTAGAGGGTATAATAAGTCTGCGAACAATAGCCAGCGTGCGTTGCAGCAGATGCCTACGGTGGATGCCTAAGAAGCTATCAGCAACTTGGGGCAGGTATAAACCTAAGACTCTTCTTGTGTTTGTCTAAAACAGACCAGGGAAAGCAAAACCCAATGTTACACTTTATGAATGACTCAGTTATTCTAGGTAGGTAAAATCTAATGAAGACTTATTCTGGACAGGCTAACAGCAAGTCAGTGGAAGCAAGACCCAGTTGGGGAACAGTCTTTCCCTTATTCTTGGAGCATGACTGTTCTCAGTGGCAGAAGGGGGTCACTGGGTTTTAGTGTCCAACAGGCAGTGTCAGGATAGGTTCTTAAGTAGCAAAAGTCTGAGTTCCTAAGGAAGACTGTTTAAACAGGTGGGTATTTTACTTTAGAGTTAGTTGAGGGTCCAGGGGCTTCACAAAAGACACCCTAGGAGGATTCCCGCAGTGAGCCCAGGTGAACTGGACGAGAGGCCTCCCAATCACAGAAAACACCCCAAACTACACAGAAATCACAAGAGACTCAAGGTAAGTAAATACCCAAGCCAGCAAAGTACCTCAGCACAGAAGAAGATTTTGCAGCAGGAGGACTTCAGGATCTGCAGCCAAAACCCTAGTCAGTGGATTCCTTATTGTGGTGACTGAAAACAGGATCTTGGAAGGGACTTTGTAGCAGGGATCAATGGGGAAGGCACTAGGCAAGGTTTTCCTTGTGGCTGGATGCGGCTTTGTGGATTAGGTGCTTTTTTCAGGAGCACAGAAGAAGACAGAATATCGCTGGTCAGATTCTCGTTGTTACAAAGGTCCAGCACTCTGGTGAGGGGACTTTTTCGGACTTGATTTGTATCTCTGGAGATCCAGCAGGATGCCCACAAAGTGTCAACGAGATTCAGAATTCATAAGACTGTGCACCGCAAAATGGCTTGAGGTTCCAGGGTATTGGAGCATTGCAGCCCACAAGGTCGTAGCACGACGTGTGATAGCTCAAAATGCAGGTCTCCTTGAGTTGAGTGGGTCTCACGGGCTCTGGATCAGGGTTGTCGTTTTCGGAGTCCCCAGGTCGATTGGAAGGAAGGGCTACAGCAGGCTCAGGTTACACAGCAGGCTCTCCTGTCCCTGGAAATCATCTCAGATGCTTTTCCTTCAACATCCTCTTTGGTTTTAGTTCCCGTGGTCGACTTGTCTTCAGCTTCCAGGTTTGGAGTATTTAACAGGAACCACAGCACAACTTCTGCATTCTCTCCTTGCATTTTCCATGGGGTGGTCTGGTTGTCCAATCAGGACAGCCAGCCCCCCACTGGGATTTGTCCCCATTCAGGCAACGAGGAAGACACAGGGCTGTGGAGTTTTGGACTGCTCCCTCATTTCCTGCCTACACAGAAATATTGGAGGCCAGGGGACTCCCGTCGAAGATAAAAATCACACAAAGGAATTTCCCACCCTGGATATCAGGGGAAGGAAGAAGGAAGTACAAGAAATACTAAAATGGTGAAAACACAAGACTGAGGCCATTTTGGTAAAAATAAGCACACTTGAGTTCCTTTACTAAAGCTATGAACAGAGCCTGCGGTAAAGGTGCAGAGAATTTGTAAAAGCTACCACTGCCACCAGCCATTGAAGGTAAGCTTGTCCCTTTAACAGAATTGTTACAGTTTTAGTGTGAAAGGTTATCTCCCCAGCACTCCACATAAGGTGGGGTGTGCTGGTTTCACCAAATAAAATGTAAAAGGGATCCAAAGATCCTTTTTACCCTTGGGAACTGTAGTTCTCTTAAGGTTAGCCAGAGAAAGTTAAACGGGGAGCACCTAGGGCAACCCTGCAACAATAGGCACTTATTGCCAAAAAGTTGTCTAAGATAATAACTTTTAAAAGACACTATGGAGAGTCTAGACAAGTACATCCATAAAAAGAGTAAAAGATTCTGTTAGTGCGGAAAAAGGTTCCTGCTGAGGTATAAGGAAAAATAATCTACCAGTAAACCAAAATGTTCTGGGGTTGACACAGGTCAGGAGGATTTACCATTACTATGAAAATCTTACCTAACACCAGAGAAGGAATTATCTGAACTTAGTTTGAAGGGGATATGAGCCCTGAAGAGGGGGATCCAATGATGAACTTTGGTTGTGTAAAGGGATCTGAGCCTGTCTGAGGGGGATCCAGGGTGAACACCCAAAATTGAATACTGGAAAAAGAAAAAGAAAATGTTTGTGTTGTTTTGTGTAGCAGGCCCTCTGAGTCAAGAGAATTGCGAGAATCAAAGAGACTTGGACTCAGAAGGTCTTGAACTGTGTAAATGGAACTGTATCCTCAAGCTGCAGAAGCCAGAATCTGTGCTTTGCTCGAGTGAACTGCCTTGTCCCTTGCTGAAAACGTGGGCAAGGGAGGCCAACGGTCCGAACATCCTGACTTATAATTTTGTGAACACTTCTTTCTTTTTCATGAACATCCCCCCACATTATTTGCACATTAGTAGTAAGGGTAGGCAATAGTTTATTTTAGTATAGGCTCTTTTAATTTGACAAGACTCCACTAGGACTGCATTATTATTATTTGATAGTCGTAGCTGGCTCCCATCTGTAGATTTAGGTTTAGATAGGTATCTATCTCACCCATGTGAACGTTCAATAAACACCCTTGAACTCCCATGCACTTGCGCGATCTGAATGACACCTGGCCTAATAAGATCGTTGTCTGTCTTCCCTTTGTGCCCTCTCCCTGCCTTGTCGCGCCTTGAAACACTTGTGTATAGGCGCTTTATAAATTCCATATCATATCATATCATAACTGTGGTCACTTGTCCGTTTTACTGTTGATAACATGCCTTCCTTATATGTGGTCAGAAGTGCGATTTTATTCAATTGATAATAATTGAGAATCCATGCTGATAATTGTCATACCACCAGGAGGGCAAAATAGAATTGTTGAGCTCCTTGACTCTGATCGTGTATCCACTCTTAAAGAGGTTTTGCTCTCTCAACTACATATCCCGACTAGTCAACAAGACTTGTGCTGTTCGATACTCTCCTATTATATTATCCAACAGTGGGATCGAATACTATTGAAAATCCAAACAGCCTTTACCTTCATTAAACCTAGTTCCCTAACACCCGCTCTCCACCCCATCTGCTGTCAAACCTTTTTTTTTGGTACCCAATTACCATTGGTCACAGGGCCATCAGGGTTAGAGACCAACCTCCCTAGACCACCCCCTTTGGCGGAATAAGACAACTTAAAAACGTTATCCGAAGGAGTCAAACCCAGTTTTTTTCTGATTCAGAAAAGACCGCAGAGGGAACCGTTACCCCACACCGGGAGAAATGGCTGACCTAGCAGCTGTCATAGCCCAGTTGGCGGTCTATCAAATACAGGCTGAAACTAGGCTCCAAGAACCAAGAAAACCTGACTACAGACTACCTACCAAATACTCAATCTTGCCCAGGGAGCCCCCTTTGTATCCATAAAAGAAGGGCTATTGAAGAGAGTGGGCAAAATGTGTAACTTCTGTCAGCAAAAATTGAGGACCATTCGCTTAAATCCTGGAGAAACCCCCCTTAAAATGGGTGAACGTGTGAATAATACTGTACCCCTTTGGATCAATAACAAATCCCTGGAGGAATTGACAGAAATGATTATGTTAGAACCATTCACCAATTCCTTACCCCCTTTTCTGCAAAAGGCGTAATACAATTAAATCGACCTACCCTAGCGGTGGCCATTGAAACTTCACAAAACCACTCGGATGCAGCCAAACACTTACACTCGGTACATCGAGGTGAGGAACGGAAAGATTACCAAGCTACCCACCGACCCCAACCTTAGGGAGTAGATAAACAAGGAGGGTCATATAAAATCAAGGAATGGATACCAAATGAAAGAATCGAATCCAAAAGATCTGACCCTAAAGGTAGAGACGAAACTAAGCGGAGGAACCTAAAGAAAGCAAGCCAACCCCCCCCCCCCCCCCCCCGTCCTCCCCTTATCTGCTTTTCAAGTAGAGAAACGTGGAATTTGGCCAGATACTGTTAGAAAAATGTAAAGGAAGAACCTATGGAAATAGGCAGTTTAAAGGGAGAAGAGTGGGAAGAACCCGAAGAGGATCTAGAGACCTTCAGAATATGTTTATGTCAGTCTTCTGCTGACTTCATATATGAAAAGGCTTGGGTGAATGGGAAGCAAGTGAAGGTGTTAATTGACTCAGGCAGTAAACAAACCGCCATAAGGGCTGATTTGGCCACAACAACAGACCTCAAGAACGCTACCCTAGTTAGAGTTACCTGTGTACACAGGGACAATGAAATACATCCCAAAATACCTGTGTATATTAACATCAGGGGCAAGTCATGTTTAATATCTTCAGCCTTCATTCCTGGGCTCCCCGAGGAAGTCATTGTGAGTCGGGATTTCCCTACATTTTCCACTCTTTTGCAGGACAGCCCATCTCCCTATAGAATGCTTTTACCCCAGGACTGCTGGCACTCTAATTACTATTCCCAAAACTCTCCAGTATAGGACTGGGAAAAAAAGGACTCCCATGAACCTCCCACAAGATGTCTGGAACCCATAAAACCAGAGTCAACCCCTAGAGACCAGTTTGTTGGTTCTTTTTTCGAGAGACCAATAAAACCGCCTTGCCTCTACCTGCACAGTAAAAAAAAAAACATCAATGAAATATATGAGAGTCCTTGGTTATAGCTCATCCTGATTCTTTCCAAGGTCTTAACCACGAAGGACCTGGACAAAGACCAGTCATGTCTACCTCGCATAGGGGAAGGATATGTAAGAAACCTGATGCTGTCTCACCTGCTAGTCCCTAGGGATCTGTCATACACGTGGCTAAGACACAGCCATCTCTTTTGGATCCAGTTCCTGGGGGTGGACCAGTGCTGGAGGATCACCTGGATGGGGATTTTTCAGGGAGTGGAAGTGGGACACTGGAGGGTGAGACGCGGTATCCCCTTTCGAATAAAACCTTTTCCCCATCCTACCAGGTAGCATGCCTAGGAATTCAATCCCCCAACCCCTTTCCGACACAAACATTGTCACAGTGCATACCCCCAAACATCAGGTACAGACCACCCTGCCCAAGGCGTTGGGTCCCATGGGGGCCTTGAAGGCCCCAAGGAATCTTGCAGGGGCTTCCTGGACTCGGTCCTGGCGCCGTTGGCGCCAGGCTCATACTGCCATCACCAACATGGCACGTTTCAGACCCAGAGAGGCTCGTGTGAACCAATATGAGGCAGGGTGAAGGGATTATTTGCCGTGGGACTATTTGCTTGGGTGTGGTTCCTGGAACTACTTTCAGTAGACTATATAAACCACACCCTTCATACAGAACACGCTTCGCGTTATTCTGCACTCCTGCAGCGTAACGCTCACTGTGTCTGCAGCTCCAGGCCAGCCATCAGCCACGCCCGTCCAGTGGTCTCGAGCTGCCTGCAAAGAAGAGTGAGAAAGAAGAGCAGAACAAGATACTTACCAGTCTCTTCATCGCGGCCGCTCGGGAGTCCACGCTTCTTAAGAGCTGAAAAGGAAAGAACATCAGATTAGCCTTGCAGACCACACGCTCTTCATCGCAGTTCAGCGCCGCACTAATACTTACCAGCGAATCATCGGAACGTCATCACTCGATCTCCGCTTCATCTTCCTATCGCCGCTCCGGGACTGCCGCATCTGTAAAACAGAAAGAAGACATCAGGTTAGCAGAGCAGTGGGAAGGCCTCATTCTGACTTATAATCCTGCACGAGGCAGCTCTCACCTGAAGGCAGCAATCCTCACGGGCTCACAATTCTTCATTACGCAGCCTTTGTTCAGGAGATTCCGCACCTGCAGAATACAAAAGCAGCAGATTAGTTGTGCAGAAAAACAGTATCGGGTGGAAAGACTTTTGCATAGCACTGGCGCAAATCTTACCTTGGGAAGCCAGCTACCAAGAACCTCGCTCCATCGTATGCACGAAGAGGGAATCTGTAAAGAAAGGTGCAGAGTGAACTTTTGCAACTTGAACTCTTAGCTATCCATATCTTTGGAATAAGATTTACCATAGAGTCACAGTTGTCTGGAACTTTAAATAGGATTAGTGAAGTAACTAGATCCTAGAACTACGACGCACCCCTGCGAACAGTGGCAGGACGGAGAGCCCGCTATTCGTAAGTCAAAGGTGAGATATAGCGGGGGGTGCAGGAGTGTTAGGGAGAGTTCTCTGTTTAGGCTGAATTTCCTAACCTAGTGAGTCCCCCAGCAGCTTTGCTGGATTTTTGGAGTTTATTTTTTTCTCCTGCTAAGAGTGAGACTCTTTTACCCTCACTCTTGGACATTACTTGAGTGTGTTCCTTTGACTCTAGATGTGTTTAATGGGCTATGGGGTCTTTTACTCCATAGGGCTTCATGTGTTTTTGTGATGTGTGTTACACAGCACCCTCAGTGTAGTAACACAGGGGTGTCATAGTGACCCCCCAGGATAGACTCCATACCCTGGGACTGACTACTGTCTCCCAGGGCATGTAAAGTCAGCATTGACTTTACTAGTCTTGAATTCTGAACAGAACCAGTACAAACCATCATATTGTGGACGTACTGGCCGGGGCAATTCGATTGCCCCGGGGTCTGTTAGTCGAGGGGGCACGTCTGCGTCCCCCCTGATCGAGTTTTGGCTGGTGGCAGTGGATACTACTTTTTATATTCAACCGCGAATATTTCTCTATGAGATTTTCCCATTGTTTGAGGCTACTATCTTTATTTATTTAATTACGATAGCCTCGAACATACCGCCGGTTTATTTAATTATTATTAATTCTCCGGTTGGTATTTTTTGCCAAAACTCGGTTCTAAAATGGCGTTTGTGTTCTCTTCTGTGACTCCAACCCAAGTCGAGCCCTTTGTTCCACTTTTTGGCGGGCTTCTCCACAGAAGCCCTCCAAAGTGGTGCTACTCTGTCTGGGGTACTTAGGAGGGGTAGAGGGGGATTTAGGCACCCTGGACTGAGTTGCCTAGGCAACTCAAGTCGCACTCCGTCCTGATTGGCCCAAGTGGTGAGCCGGCCGGCTCACCACTTAGCATGTTTGAGTGACGGCTAGGCTGAGTGAATGGGGGTTTTCTGCATAAAAGCAGGGCTTTGGGGACTGGAACTTCAGAAGTCGCCACAGGACCTAAGAATCCGACGAGGGAGAAGCTGAGCCGACCTGCCACGGCGACACCACCGGTGGAGCCCTGCTGGACCGTCTCACCACTTTTCCCGACTACAGAGGAGATATCCCGCCGGAGAGTCTTCTTCCTTTGACTGGTGGGGATAACCAGTTTCACCGTCTTTTCGCCTTCCCGACGCATCTCGTGGCGGCCTTGCCTGTGCCAAGCACCCCGGCAACCAGAATACCACGTTTTACCACGACCGCTAAATAAAGGGTAATACCTTTAACCGGAAAACTCTGTGGCTGGTTTCTTCCCTGGCAGTGCAACGACCTTCATCTTTCCTCCAAGTCGAGATCTTCTCTTCCCCTGGATGATGCCGAGACTTGCACCTGCTGCCAGGAACAACTGCCAAAGCTGGAGGATCCTTCCCACTTAAGATACCGTGTTCCGCCAGGCTTCCCTTGCCACCGACTGTACGGGGTAGATTTAGCCCCCGGCTTTCGAACCTGGGTTAGCCTGGGACACCCTGGCTAAACTTTTCTGAGCCTCTCTAAACTCTTTTCGAACTCTCTGCAAGACTTTCAAAGCCTAGTGTAACTGTGTGATCTTGGGCGCATTTGTGCTCTGCTGTCTCTAAGAATGGGAACAGCCTATGGACTTTGGCTCACAAGTGACTTTTGCTCTTCTGCCTTGCTAAAAAGTGTTCCTAAATCTTAGAGTGGTGTATCTTCCCATACTCTGTCTTTTTCTCTCCCTTCTTCATGAACTTATTGGAGTGCCATTTATAGTTAAGCGCTCACCTCTGTCTGGAAATAAGTGGTGTTAACTAAGACTTGTCTGATAAGGAATAAGGGTTGTATATATTATAATAGTAACTGTGTTTAGAGTGTTTTACAATAAGAGTGCCTGAGTGTTTCAAACAGTGTGTTTTTAAATAAATAATTATATACTTTGATACCAAAGCTCTGGTCAGTGTTTGCTTGTGTTATTGTGTCTGAGTGCCTATTGTGTATACTTTGCATACTGCCTAACTCTTCTTGAGAGAAGTCTGACTGCTCAGCCACAGCTACCAGGTAAATCTGGGTGGTACAGACTGCTACCAAGTAGGTTTACTGCTAACACCTGCAGTCCTAAATCTTTTGCAGTGTTCCCAAAGGGAACTGCACAGGTTTCTGCCAAACACTGGTGTACAGCGGCGGTATTTGTATTGAGTATACATTTTAGAGTGCTTTAGGATACCTTAGTGCAACTAACCACAAAGCTTAGCACTGAAAAAGTAATCTTTCTAGCATGTTAACTATGGAAAGTTATAGTCAAGAGTCCCTTGCTACAAAAACTGCTGATTGTTTAAGAGTTCTCTGTAAGCATAAGAATCTCGTGACTAAAGGCAAGAAAATGGAGCTAATAGAAAGGTTGTTAGCTAACCAAAGCCTGGATAATGGTTCAGAGGAACCTACCACTCCAGCAACTGTAGATAACCGTATTGAGATTGAAACTGAACCAAATGTTGATGATCTTGAGGAAGAGTCAGAAGGGGAGGGTGAGGTTGCTGTGACTGCCCCCCCCCCCACCCAGGCCTCTGTCTGTTCTACCTACTGGACCTTTACCAAGTCCCATACTTAGTCCTCAATATCTTGAACTAGAGACGATGAAACTTGAATTAGAGTTTAAAAAACATAATACTCAGGCTGAACAAAGACACCAGGAACTGAACCAAGAACTAAGGCTAAGGGAAATGGAGCTCAAGCATGAGCTAGAAATGAAGAAATTGTCTGTTGAAAATGCTTCTCTCTCTGGCTCCTCTAGAAGTTCCAGTCCTAAAAGACCCTGGATGCCTAAATACTTGGTTGGTATGTATGAGCCTAAGTTGGATGTGTTGGATTGGTTGTCCCTGTTTGAATATAATCATGGGCTCCAGAACATCACAGGAAATGGCTTACTCACCTGGTTGTTCTCTACACTTCCCCCTGTTGCAACTGATGTGGTAATGGAGTTGGGGGAGGAGGATAGGAAAGAGTATGAATGTGTGAAACTATCTCTGATAGCTAGATTTGGGAAGACCCGTTCCCAGTATCTTAAGAGGTTCAGAACCCTCAAAAAGCATGATGGTACCCCTTGGGCTACCTGGGTGAGCGAAGGGTTGAAAAACTTAGAGGGATGGATTAAGGGTTACAAGGTGAACACTTATGAAGGTACGAAAAATCTTTTTATGTTGGAGTCAATTTATGATGCCTGCTCTCCTGAGCTCAGACAGCACTTGGCTGATTCAAAGGAATTAGATTCCAGAAAACTAGCTAAGGCTGCTGACTTGTGGGTTGCCAACAGGGCCACTCACAAGGATTCAGGTGTCACTCAGAAATGGTATGAGGGAAAGCAGCCACCTAAAGTGAATCCAGAGAATTCTAATACCTCCCATACCAAAGAGGGCCACAAACAACAAAATAACCAGGGTAAGCCCCAGGGTAAACCGAATCAGGCTAGTGTACCTTCTGGTCAACAACCAGAAGGAGGTCAGAACAAGCCACCCTTCCAGAGAGCATTTGGACAATGCTATATCTGTAAGGCTACTGACCATATCAAAGGGGATCCCAGATGCAAGGGTAAACCTGCAGGGATCAGCACAGTCTCCTTAGCCTTCACTCCTGAGGATGAAGTAAAGATGGCTAGTGCCCACTTTGAACTCTTTGCTAAGGAACCCTTGGGTCTTCAAGCAACTGTAAACTTAGGGCCTATGGATCTGGTTAGTCCCCAGAATAGGGCTGTGTATAACTCCCTACCTGTTAACTCTAAGGTGTATTATGTGGACAGTGTTATTGTCATTGGCCAGGATACTCCTGCCAGGAGAGACACTGGGGCCAGCAGAACAGTAGTGGATGAAAGCTTCTTTCAACCTGAGGATGTGGCAAAAGCACCCAAAGGTCCCACTAAGATGTCTGGAGGCCCTGTCCAAATGGTTCCTATTCTACCAGCCCTCATTCAGTGTAACAACATGACAGTGAGGATCCCTGTCAGTGTGCAGACTGAGGTGCCTGGGAAAGTCCTGTTGGGGAATGACCTGAGAACTCTAGGAGTAGTGTCACATACCCCCAGGCCTCCCAGTATGGGGAACCAGAACCTAACCAAATTGGCTAGAGAGGACACCTTAAGGGACCACTCTAAGCCTGTGGGAACCTCTAGTGAGACCCCCACTACAAGCCCTGGTGTTAGTAGGTTGACCTCTAACCCAGGCACATTTCAGGCTAGTACATTAGGGAAATGGGAGCCCCAACCAAGCCCCATCATTGTTCCCACAGTTTCAGAGTCTGTGACCCCCCCCCTGCTTCTGAGGAAGTGGAGGATAGACCTATTGGACCCTTACCTAGGCCTGAGAGAACTGGTAATTCTCAATGCTGGTGGAAAACCAGGAAAGAAAAGTCTAAGGCCAAAAACCTTCAGACTGTTGGACCTTCTACTATAGACCCCAACTCAAATTCTAATATTAGGGGGGGCACTCCTAAAGTAGGTAAGGTTAGATCTAAGAGGAAGGGGAAGCAGGTACATTGCCTAACCCTAACCCCTCCAGCCAAGAGGCCTAAGACCCAACCTGCTCCCACAAGAGAGGTGGTGAGGAACCTTGGAGGCCCCTCTAGATCTAAGGGAATCCTTTATAAGGACCCCTTGAAAAAGCCTAACGAAGGTTCAGAAGTTGTACCAACTTCTGAGCGACTGGTCAACCAGATCCCCTATAACTTTAAAAAGACTGATGTTCCTCAAAGGGTTTGTAGGTCATATAGCTTACAAAGGAAAACCTTTGATTGGACCATAGAACGTAGGTCAAGGTGTCACCATCAAAATGCTGATGGACTCTCTAGGATGTATGTCATTGACTCGAGGTAGGAGGTTCATCCAGGAGTGGATTAAATCCTCCTGTCCTTTAGTCTGGGGGGGGGGGACGAGTGTAAGGGAGAATTCTCTGTTTAGGCTGAATTTCCTAACCTAGTGAGTCCCCCAGCAGCTTTGCTGGATTTTTGGGGTTTATTTTGTTCTCCTGCCAAGAGTGAGACTCTTTTACCCTCACTCTTGGACATGATTTGAGTGTGTTCCTTTGACTCTAGATGTTTTTAATGGGCTATGGGGTCTTTTACTCCATAGGGCGTCATGTGTTTTTGTGATGTGTGTTACACAGCACCCTCAGTGCAGTAACACAGGGGTGTCATAGTGACCCCCCAGTATAGACTCCATAACCTGGGACTGACTACTGTCTCCCAGGGCATGTAAAGTCACCATTGACTTTACAGGTCTTGAATTCTGAACAGAACCAGTACAAACCATCATATTGTGGACGTACTGGCTGGGGCAATTCGATTGCCCCGGGGTCTGTTAGTCGAGGGGGCACGTCTCCGTCCCCCCTGATCGAGTTTTGGCTGGTGGCAGTGGATACTACTTTTTATATTCAACCGCAAATATTTCTCTATGGGATTTTCCCATTGTTCGAGGCTACTATCTTTATTTATTTAATTACGATAGCCTCGAACATACCGCCGGTTTATTTAATTATTATTAATTCTCCGGTTGGTATTTTTTGCAAAAACTCGGTTCTAAAATGGCGTTTGTGTTCTCTTCTCTGACTCCAACCCAAGTCGAGCCCTTTGTTCCACTTTTTGGCGGGTTTCTCCACAGAAGCCCTCCAAAGTGGTGCCACTCTGTCTGGGGTACTTAGGAGGGGTGGAGGGGGATTTAGGCACCCTGGACTGAGTTGCCTAGGCAATTCAAGTCGCACTCTGTCCTGATTGGCCCAAGTGGTGAGCCGGCCGGCTCACCACTTAGCATGTTTGAGTGACAGCTAGGCTGAGTAAATGGGGGTTTTCTGCAGAAAAGCAGGGCTTTGGGGACTGGAACTTCAGAAGTCGCCACAGGACCTAAGAATCCGACGAGGGAGAAGCTGAGCCGATCTGCCACGACAACACCACCGGTGGAGCCCTGCTGTACCGTCTCACCACTTTTCCCAACGACAGAGGAGATCTCCCGCCGGAGAGTCTTCTTCCTTTGACTGGTGGGGATAACCAGTTTCACCGTCTTTTCGCCTTCCTGACGCATCTCGTGGCCGCCTTGCCCGTGCCAAGCACCCCGGCAACCGGAATACCACGTTTTACCACGACCGCTAAATAAAGGGTAATACCTTTAACCGGAAAACTCTGCGGCTGGTTTCTTCCCTGGCAGTGCAACGACCTTCATCTTTCCTCCAAATCGAGATCTTCTCTTCCCCTGGACGACGCCAAGACTTGCACCCGCTCCCAGGAACAACTGCCACCGCTGGAGGATCCTTCCCACTTAAGGTACCGTGTTCCGCCTGGCTTCCCTTGCCACCGACTGTACGGGGTAGATTTAGCCCCCGGCTTTCAAACCTGGGTTAGCCTGGGACACCCTGGCTAAACTTTTCTGAGCCTCTATAAACTCTTTTCGAACTCTCTGCAAGACTTTCAAAGCCTAGTGTAACTGTGTGATCTTGGGCGCATTTGTGCTCTGCTCTCTTTAAGAGTGGGCCCAGCCTATGGACTTTGGCTCACAAGTGACTTTTGCTCTTCTGCCTTGCTAAAAAGTGTTCCTAAATCTTAGAGTGGGGTATCTTCCCATATTCTGTCTTTTTCTCTCCCTTCTTCGTGAACTTATTGGAGTGCCATTTATAGTTAAGCGCTCACCTCTGTCTGGAAATAAGTGGTATTAACTAAGACTTGTCTGATAAGGAATAGGGGTTGCATATATTATAATAGTAAATGTGTTTAGAGTGTTTTACAATAATTGTGCTGGAGTGTTTCAAACAGTGTGTTTTTAAATAAATAATTATATACTTTGATACCAAAGCGATGGTCAGTGTTTGTTTGTGTTATTGTATCTGAGTGCCTATTGTGTATACTTTGCATACTGCCTAACTCTTCTTGAGGGAAGTCTGACTGCTCAGCCACAGCTACCAGGTAAATCTGGGTGGTACAGACTGCTACCAAGTGTGTTTACAGCTAACACCTGTAGTCCTAAATGTTTTGCAGTGTTCCCAAAGGGAACTGCACAGGTTTCTGCCTAACAAAGAGGACGCCACAGGAGGCGGGAGCCGCCCTCATCCACATGGTTGGGTAACCTGTGATTTACCTTTCTAGGCAAGCCTGCTTTCGTATCGGAGGGGAGTACAAGACACCACTCACCACCAGATCATCCAGCTCCGTTCGGCGCCCCTGTGGAGATCAGGTGAGCGTAACAAACACTTTCTCACAGACAGTTCACTGTGAGCGGCAACGGACTACCAGAGCCGTATACCTGACATGTCCCAACACCATAGTGTCATGAATCGCTGATTCCGGCCCTTTTGGACTTTGTGGTCCGTAATGCATCGCAACATCAGGTTGGTGGTCCTCCCAACATGGCCGACAGTACAGAATCGCTGCTCACTAGTGTTTGCGTGCGATGCGCTGCCTCCTAGAAAATAGGCACGCCCCCGCGGCTCTGCGCTACTGTTCCGGGTTGTTCAGTAAGTGTATCATTTCCTTCTATCATTGCCATTTTCCATTTATTACCATTCTTTCCATCCTGGAAACTCTTTTGACCTGCTTTGCTTCTCCCAGGCCTGTTCTTCCCTTCATCCCGGACTCCAGTCTTGTGCTTCCGTGCCATGGGCTCCCCGGCACTCTGAGAGCATTGGACGCCCTGTTTCCCTTCCTTCCTGGATTCCGCCGCCGCAACCTTCCTGGATACTAAACGCTACTCTGCTCCTACGCAGTCGGCACTCCTCACACTGGAACCTGAGGATTCACGTCCATACCTGTACAAGTCCCGAACAGTCAGGAGGAAGTAAGGAGCTTCCAAGAAAACACCAATCAAGGACAAACGGGTGAGAAAAATGGAAGGGTGTGACACGTAGAAAGGCACGGTCAAGCAATTCTGGATTATTACAAACACCTGACTTCCATCGCACTTCCTCACACGGATAAAAGGTGGAGCCACGAAAGCACACTCTGAGCAAGGCAAACCGCACAAGGAAACAACAGTTCCAAGACAGCAGTTTAGTACAAGGAGAAAGGCGGCGAGACCAGAGAGAGTCACAAGGAGGGAAGTACCTGTGATCTCTAAAGACTGTTACTTTCATGAGTCTTGGAAAGTAAGAAACCGAAGACCAGGAACTAAGGCTGATCAAACCTGCAAATTGTGTTGGAGGTACAGATTGTGTTGATAACCCAGGCGGGGAGGATCGACTGCCGCTGTGGTACTGTCATTGGCTCCTACAACAAAGCAGCGTCTGAAAAGACAGCACAGCTGGTAAGTCGGAGTGGCTGATACCAAACCAGCTTGTGTTTTGAACCAAGGTTGCAAGCAGCAACATTCTACAAAGAGAACAGTGTTAAAGGCGTTTGCAAAGAGCTACGCAGAGATCATTTGAACTTTGCAATTGAACTTTGGGAGGCGAGCAAAAGATACCATACACAGAGTGGTCCGGCGCCACATGAGTGCTCATTTGAAAGTCTCTGTTAGGTACCCAACTGATGCCGAGTGTGAGTAAAAGGAATAATCAGATCGAAGTGGTCATGCAACGGGTCAAGCTAAATCCTGTGCACATTCGAAAATGTCTTTGATAGTTTAAAGTGCATCACAATTGGCCTGAGTCCGGGTGAGGGAGACTAATTAAGTGGATGAAAGGGGATCTGAGCCCGGAAGAGGGGGATCCAACTTTGAAATTTTGTTGTGTAAAGGGATCTGAGCCCGGCTGGGAGGGATCCAGGGTGATCACCCAGAAGTGAATACTGAGAAGAGGAAAGGGGTGTTTTTGTGTTGTTTTGTGTAACAGGCCCTTTGAGTCAAGAGACCTGCGGAAAGCAAAGAGACTTGAACCCAGAAGGTCTTGAACTGTGTAAGTGGAACTGTATCCTCGTGCTCAAGAAGCCAGAGTGTGTGCTTTGCTCGACTGAACCGCCTTGTCCCGTGCTGAAACCGTGGGGAAGAGAGGCCAATGGGCCGAACATCCTGACTTATCATTTTGTGAACACTTCTTTGTTTTTATGAACATCCCCTCACATTATTTGTACATTAGTAGTAAGGTTTGGCAATAGTTTTTTTTTAGTATAGGCCCTTTTAATTTGACATGACTCCACTAGGACTGCATTATTATTATTATTATTTGATGGTCGTAGCTTGCTCCCATCTGTAGATTTAGGTTTATATAGGCGTTTATCTCACCCTTGTGAAAGTTCAATAAACACCCTGTGGTCACTCGTGTAGGCCTTACTGTTGATACCATGCCTTCCTTACATTGTACATTTCAATATGGCCACTATACAACAATTCTGTCAGCCTAATGCAACGAAAGACGATCATCAATTACAGAATGATTTTGGCCTGTTTTGATACTAGTATTGTGATGTACAAAGGTTTGCAGACTTCAAGAATACCCAGGTAAGGCACAGTGAGATTAAACTATTTGTCAAGGATCACACACTGGTTTAGCAGTGAAGCTGGGATACTTTCACCGCACAAACTTCCAGTTTGTTGTTATACATGGCGTTAAGAAATGTTGACGATCCATATAAAACCAGACTTTTTTGTGTGTCAAACTAGCAGACATCATAGATATAAACTAAGCTTTAAAAGGGGAGTTTATTGTTCATTTTCATTGTCTATAAATAAGGGATTTGGTGGATAACTGGAGCTGTGTGTGGACTTTAAAGTCTGAAATGTTTTAATGCAATGTCAAGATAACTGGAGCTGTGTGTCAGCTTTAAAGTCTGACATGTTTTAATGCAAGTTCAAACGCGTATAAATTTACATATTAGAAAAGGCTCTGCTAATAACAAAGAAACATGTAAAAAAAAAAGTAATTGCACATGCTTTCTTGGATACTGCCCCCGCCGGGGTGCCCCGAATAAATGAATCTGCACTCCACATGAAAACTCTCCAGTGCCCCCAGGATTAACAGATAAAGCCCAATTAGCTGGTGTCCTGGCAGCTCTGGAGCTGCATGTTTGGCTCTCCTTTTGCTTTGTAGGGTGGGCCCTGAATAGGCCCGGATGAAGAAGTGCAGGGGCCTATTTCAACATGATGGTTGAGGCCTCCCCTTGCTCAGAGAAGTCTGGGGCACCCATCGGGTGCATATATGATAGTGGAGGCAAATACAGCTAGTGTTTAATAGCCGCCACTTATCATGAAACGGCCAGTCTGCAAGGAGCTGAAACACAAAATGCCCATTGATTATCACCTCGTCTTTTAACACCGGTTCCTCCACATCAGCGCCCTGCTGACAAAGAATTGATATCTTTTCAGTAGGCATTTAGTATTCCAGCTTCTATGTCCAAAACCTTTGAGCCTTCTCACACCAGTTCCGTTCTTATGAGAACGGCCCGCCCTGGACTCCGACTGCCAGTTCAGTCACTCCCATTTAGACAATGGAGCGAACCCAAGGTCACTGCATCGGTTTTTGAGGAGTCCCAACTGTCCCTAGTGGTACAGTGCCCATGTCTCGCGTCCTGAATAAAGCAGTCAGTGGTTGTAGCTCACGGATCTGACCGCAGCGTGCCTCCTTCTCTGTTCCAGCTTCCTGCTGGCTGCCTGTATATTGATAATCAGCAGCTATTAATGCCAGGTGTTTTTCTTTGCTTTAAATGCGTGTTTTGCAGTGCAGCGCTCGCATTACAAACTTCTTTTGCTGGAGCCCTTCAGGTTGTGACTTCCAAGTGATGACCTGCAGGGCTCCAGCAAATGAAGCTTGTAAGACGAGCGCTGCAAAGCACACATGACGACCTGAAGGGCTCTGAAAACAAAAAAGTGATGGTTGGAAGATTTTGAATTAATCTGAACTACTAGCACTGCTCTGGACAACCTTCCACACCACTGTTTTTTTGCCTGGCTGCATCATATGCAAATCAGCCAGGTGCTGCCACCAATGGGAGCAGCCCAGCCTGTACTGCTAGGCCAGATACCCCCTACACGGAAACAAAGCAACCCCAGACACGCAGACTGAAGGGCTACAGTAAATTAGGTATATAACACAAGTCCTGCAAAGTGCTAATTTAACGCTCCAGAAGGAAAATAATATGGAAAGGAATCTAGTGCTCTAATATAAGACTGTTGACTGGCACATGGGAGCAGTTGCAGGGGGCTTCCTGGAAGGTTGCGGCCTTTTTCAGTTGAAAAGGTTGAAATGCCCTGAAGGAGACATTATGTACACTGAGGGTGGGGAAGAGGACACTGCTTTCCATAGCAAAGGCTTGAGGAGCTTAACTCCAGTTATCAGAATCTTCAAAAAATACATTACCTGCTACAACTACGCAGAGGAGACTCAAATCATCGAAAAAATCGAAGACACCCAAGCCAATCACGCAACCGTAATCGAGTGTCTAAAAGAAGTCTTCAACTGGATGAATGCCAACAATCTGAAAATAAACCCAGGAAAGACAGAAATCATGATCATTTCCAAAAACTAAGAGAACCAAACCACCATCCCGTGGCCAACGGAAATGGGAACCACACCAACACCATCTAACGTAGTAAAAAATCTGGGAGTCCTGATGAACAACACCCTAACCTTAGAACCACAAATAAATGCAATCATCAAGAAATGCTTCTTCCTCCTCCACGCGGCAAGAAGAATCGTACCTTTCCTCTCACTCAGGCACAAAACACTCACAATCGTCGCCCTCATCATGTCAAGAATTGACTATGCAAACGGCTTTTACCTTGGAATACCAGAATACCTCCTGAAGAAACTACAACGGAACCAAAATACAGCATCCAGACTACTCCTCAAACTATCCAGAAGAAACCACATCACTCCTGCCCTGAAAACACTACACTGGCACCCAGTAAAACATTGCATCACCTTCAAAACAACGTGTCTTACACACAGGGCAATCAGCGGACAAGGAGCAGAATTCCTACAAAAGAAAATAACAATCTACATGCCAACGAGACTCCTCAGGTCAAGCAACGAAATCCACCTGGAACAAAAACCATACCTTAAGAAAAATCTTGGAGGCACCTCCTCCCGCTTAGCTGCAAAAACCTGGAACAACATCCCAAAAGAAATCAGAAACACCAAAGATCACCGACAATTCAGAAAATTACTAAAAACCTGGCTCTTCAACACCACAGATTCCAACTTGAAAACCAAAACAACAGAAAGGAAAAAGGATGACTAAACTTAAGAGGACACGGACAACACCCAGAACCGACCAAAGAAACTCCTAGATAGGTAACGCCAAGTCAAATAGAACACAAGCGACCCATATAAGGACCGAATCAGCATCCCCAGCCGATCCCAGCCAACAACCTCACCCGCCCCATAATGGATACCAGGTACCACACTGATATAGAGTTGTTTGAATGTTAGCACTCACCACACTCAAACTAAGTTGTGGACATTAGCATATACACCGGCCGGCCGTATGAGTAGCAAAGGAAGACAGGTAAGGTTATGAAGGAAATTGATGGAAGTGGAGGCCAGGTTTAAAAGGGACTGTGAGCACCAGACAAGCCCAGATCAGGACAGCGGCGCAGAAATGCTCCCACACCCCATCTGGGGAGATTACAGAAGCCAGCGCCTCACTTCGAGACAGAAACGCCAACTAACCAATCCACTAACAATGTGCCCCCTCTGCATACACCTCTCAAACTTTAAACCAAACACGACCACAAGCCTAGAGCACAACAAACCCCACAAACTTCACTACACTGCAACAACAAACACAACTCACACAACAGTACACGACAACTACCGGCCGCAAACACCCCAGACCCAGCCAAGGGACCCACCGGGCTGAGGCTGCCAACAGTGCATCACTGCTCTGTTGCACTTTTCTGGCTTCCTCCCACTAACTCACCCTCCCTTTCCCCTCTTTCAGAGCCACCAGAGCACCAGGGGAACACTCCGGTGGTGATAGTGCGCAGTACAAATATCCTTGAACAATAACATAACATTTCCTGTGACACAGTAAATGAAATGCTTTCCTATTCAGCTCTCCCATAGTCGATTACAGGTACTCTTCAAGCTTTGAGAAATGCAGGTACTCGTACTGTCAAAAACAAGTAGTGCAGTAAGGCACTGAATGTATTTGATGTTTGTGTGTACTATTTCCATTCTCTTCCACACGCCATCTCACACTCTGTGCGTCACTGTTTACGATATAATCGCTTTTGGTCATTGTGGGCGTTAATATTCCACGTTTGGCCGTGTCCTGCAAATACAACATTGCTTCGCTGCAAATCCTCGTACGAAGTTGGTACGCGCGGAACTTGCTATTCTGCTATCAAACGTGGGTGGATGCTTGTGTGGTCCAGACAACTCTTAAGCACGACAGATCCATAGGCGTAACGACGTAGATAACAAGAAGTGTAGGACGTACGTTTCATGGCACGTAACGTGTGCGACATGTGATGAGGGCGCGTTAGTAGATCCGTTCCTCTAATGGGAACTATTCCCTAGTACCCACCAGGGATGGATACTTTTTCTGCAGCAGTGTTGCTGCTGCTATTGCCTATCCTAATAGGTCGACCACTGCTACCTAGCTGATAAACAACTCAAGATTTGGGAACACACAATTCCCGACAGATGTGTGAGGATGACCATATTTAGCACCGTTTATGTCCTTGGAGAGGCGACTGGAATGCAAGAGCTTTAGAAGACATTTTAACGCCTTTATTGTATGCGCAACCCCCCGAAACTGCAAAAAAGTCACACTTCATAACCTGATTTCAAATCCTAATGATCCATCAACAGTCTTCGCGGTGTTGCAGATATGATCATATTGCATTTGCACATTATATTGGGATGGGCGTGTTACAGTGTTTAATTAGGGGTAAGTGCAATCGCAATTAAATATGTTTGTCTCATGTAAATCTGTATTGTAAATATTTGTTGTGTATTTTTGGCATGCTAATTGAGTATTCCCTTTCCAAATAGGCTACCTACATTGCTCTCACTCCGGACTAAACGTCTGTCTAAGTTAGAAACTGTGATAAATAGACAAACAGTAAATAAAATGGGCACCAAGTGCCACCAACAATACATTTTGATTTGAACAAATGTTCGTTGTAGTCATAAGGCCGAAGTGCACTTTTGCTGTAAACAACAAAGGCACCCATGACATCCATAAAAAACATTTTAGCATTCATACCCATTCGTGAACATTTGTCTTTCCTTATGTTCAAGTTAGTCAACTCCGTATGAATGTACTTTTCTCTGTCTTCGACTAATGAGCATCCATTCCGAATTTCCTCAAGCACATCCCCCTGTTAACAATCTCAAACGTGCACTTAATGTCTCCATGCCACAATATCCTCATGAAACGGATTGGCAAAACTCATTCGACTCGAAATTACTCTTGACCTGGAGATCTAGTCACAAAATAGGTCAGTGCTATTGGAATAGATGGGCAGTGGTGATGGTGAATTTCAGCATGAAGCCATTGTTCGTCAAAATGCTAGTTCTGGATTTAGGCTAGGGATGTAACCCTGTACCAGAATAGTTGGGGAGTGATTAATGGTGGGGTTCACCAATCTTTTGTTTTGATTTTATGATCTGGAGATTTTTGTCAAGTTGAATGGATGGGTGCATTTTTGTGGTATAGTTAACAGGGCCAGATCAACCACTGACCAAATGATTGACCAAGAACCAAGAAATTGATACTTTTTCGTTTTTTACTTTCTTTATTGTTTTTTGATAACAATTAAAAAAACAAGCACAATATCCAATTCCCGGTGTTATCCCTACACCCCTCCCACTCCCCCGGCTCATGGCATTGCATACAGAGCCGCCAGGGCACCACGCCAGTGGGGATACTGTGTGGTACAGACGTCCTTTAACATCAATATACATGGTGTTACACGTATTCATCTATTCACAATAGTTCAATCAGTATCGTTACAGTTGCACGTCCATTATGGGGATCGCCTCGTCGCCTTCCAATTGCAATACAGTCTGCACCTCATTGGTACGATGGGGATCCCCAGTTGGTTTCCAGTTTATTATATAATTCTTATGCACATCACACATTCTTGACCTCGATGTAATAACTTAATTTTCCTGGGTAAGGTTTATTTATTACGTGGTATCTGCGATTGGCTGTGCATCGTGTTGCAGTTCTGAGTAGTATTGCCAAAAGGGCGGCCAGTAATCAATTGGGCGCCTGCTGGCCAGAAGTGGCAGTGTATATCGAGATTCTCTTTTCTCGCAAGTATTCATATATTCCAACCATCTCATAAAACTGGGTGCATTACTTTTCCCCCCATGTCCTGGCAGTCCAGTATCTAGCTGTTACCATGGCCATCCCCATAGCTTCCTCTAAGCACAGGAGCCCTCTCTGATCAGCGATAGGAGCCATTGCTCTGGTGTATAGATCTGCACCGTGGGTAACATCACGGTCATTGCCACCTCAATCATCTCCCAGAAAGGTCTGATGTGAGCATGACCAGGCTACATGATAGAAATACGCTGATGCTTTGCGTTTTCTGCATGAGGTGGATCTCTCTAGGAAGAATCTGCTTAGTTTGACAGCGGAGTAGTAGACTTGGTGTAAGAATTTATATTGTAAATCAGCCTGAACCGACTAGTCAATGACACGTTAAGTGCCTGCATACAGATTAGTTTCCATTGTTCTTCATTTATTATTGTTCCTAGGGCTTTCTCCCAGGTGTTTCTATATGACTGTCCCCTCACTGCCCTCCCCCTCTGATCATCTTGTAAATGATTGATACTAGCTTTCTAATGGATAGAGGGTTGATCAAGTATTGGAGAATATGGTGGGAGGCAGGAACCTGGGGGAACATGGACCACCTGATTCTCAATACCTCCCTAATCCTAAAATATAAAAGCAAGGACATTGCCTACTCTTCATGATCCAAGTCTCCCAACACCTGGACCCCCAATTTCTGAAAGTGAATCTGGAATGTTTTCTTGTGAGTGAGTGGGATCCCAGAGGCTTTATATATTGGGAGGTCTGGGGAATAGCACACCTCAGCACCAACCATTCGCCCAATTTGCTCCCATGCCCTACATGTCACTGCTATGGGTTGGACTTCAGTCCGGGGTACTCTCTCCCGGGTGCCCCAGAGCATTCCCAATATGTTATTCGGACTCGCGACTGCTTTCGCCAGGAGGTAGTGAGGAGAGTCGGAGGTTGGGGATCAACATCCCGCTATGTATTGGACCTGTGCGGCCAGGAAATACAGATATAAATCAGGGTACTCCAACCCACCCTGCTCATATGGAAAAGTAAGGGTGTCGTAGGATATCCTGGCTTGCCTACCAGCCCAGGCCAACCGAATCATTAGACTTCTACCTTGAGTATAGAAATGTGTAGTGGGCCAGATAGGTACATTATTAAAAATATAAAGCAGTCTGGGCAGAATAACCATTTTAGCCAGTGCAATGCGTGCCACCAGGCAGATGGGCAGAAGAGTCCGTGATTCCACTCTATGTTCCAATAGTTCCACCGCTCTTACATAGTTACTCTTATATAGATCATCCACCATTGCGGACACCAGGATACCTAGGTAACATATACCTTGGGGGCACCAGCGGAAGTCTCCTCCTATGTCTACCTGTAGTACACCTGGGGTCAGGGGCAGCACCTCTGATTTATTCCAACTAGTCTAGTCCCGAGAGGTCCCTGAATCCACATATCTCCTGTATCAGTGGGGGAAGATTCAGTCTGGGATATTTGACGTAGAATAATATATCATCCGCATATAACGAAATGACGGAAAGATGTGAATGTATTTGTATACCCCGGTGTGTATTCAGCTCGCGTATGTGACACGCTAATGGTTCCATTGTGAGAGCAAACGGGATCAGCGAAAGAGGGCACCTTTGACGTGTAGCCCTCGCTGGATAGATGTAGTCTGACGCTATCCCGTTCGTGTAAACTGCTGCCTTAGAATCCGTATACAGCAAGCAAATCCAGCAAAGGAATGTGAGGCCAAATCCAGAGTGGCGAAGGACCTTGAATAGGAAAGGCCACTCGACGGAGTCAAAAGTCTTCTCTGCATCCAAGGCCGCTATCACAATAGGGATCTCCTGGTCCACATTGTGCAATAGAGTGAACAACCGCGTCAGGTTATTTTGGGTTGACCGACCGGGAATGAAACCCGCCTGATACAGTAAAATTAATGCATTCATGTGTGGGAGCATATGCTCTGCCAATATCTTGGCAAGTATTTTATTGTCTGTACTAAGGACAGCGGTCTGTCCGCTGTGCATTTTCAGGGGTCTTTTTCAGGTTTAAGAAGCACAGTCACTAGCGCTGTTCATGTGGAGTCTGGGAGGGCACCCCTTGATAAGGCGTTTTCGTACTTATCAAGCAGGCCTGGGAGCAGGTGATCCAAATAGGTTTTATACAATTCGCCAGTTATTCCATCTAGGCCCCGGGCCTTACCGTTAGGGAAGGAGAGTACTGCCTTGCGGATCTCCTCTGATATAAGTGTTCAGGGCACCCCCTTCATCCTGATCTAACCAACCAGGACTATCTCATCTAGGTATTGCATCATCACATCATGTCCTGCACTGGGGCTGGACGTATATAGTGGATCATAGTACTCTTGCAAAGCATTATTAATCCCCTCTAGGTCCCTAATGGGGTGTCCATTACTGTCTTCGACCTCGATAATAGGCGTTGCTTGGCATTCCCATTTAATAGCCTATGCTAGCATCTTACTGGGGCGGTCACCCTCGCCATACCTTGCCGCTGCGATTGGGTCACCTAGAAACCTTTCTTCCTTGATAGCTAGTTGATGCAGTTCTTCTCTATGCTTTCCCAGGGCTTTACGCACTTCAATCGTATCTGTGGCCCCCTGTTTATTCTCTAACTCCTTAATGGTTCCTTCCAGCACTTGCATGGATCTTCGTAGAGCTTTTAGGACCCCCCCCCTTCCTTAGATATACAGCACGCTCTGATATATACTTTAAATGCCTCCCATATCACCCCCGGATAGGGTACTGAGCCCACATTGGTTAGGAAGTAGGTTTGTATGTCTTGGCCAATCTGCCCACGGAACGCCCCGTCCTCCAGGGCCGTGGCTCTGAACCGCCAGCATAATTGTCTTGGGGGGCGGGGGGGTCCGCCAGACTAGCTATGCGAATTAGGATTGGGGAGTGGTCTGGGGGAGTATGTTAGCTTCTATCACGCTTCTAGGCACATGGGTGGGGCGGGGGGTCATGATGTGATCAATCCTAGATAACCTCTGTGAACGCCGGAGAAGAAGGTGTACTCCCTATGTAACGGGTGTAACTCTCGCCACGTATCGTGCAGCTCACAATAGCGATGGCGTACCATGATTGGCCAGCACGGGGTAGGGATTGTTGTGTCGTAGTATACCTGTCTAGTTCTAATGTAAGAGCCATATTAAAATCACCCACCCAAATAATGTCATATCATGGGAATTTATGAATGTGTTTGGTGCATTGATGAAAGAACTCGGGGGGGGGGGGGGGGGGGGGGGTTGGGGGGGGCAAAATCGGTGTTCGGTGCATACGCGTTTTATAAGTAGGAATTTTGTTCCAGAGATTTCCCCTGCCAATACAATGTACCGCCCTTTTTCGTCGCCAACCTGCTCATGTAACTTGTACTGTAAGGAGCCGTGTATATAAACCGCAACCCCCCTGGAGTGCGTAGTGTAAAAGGAGCAATATCTATGAATGCCCCATCCCGCGTTAACCTAGGGAGGGCTATTTCTCGGGCTAAATGTGTCTCTTGCAGGCATAGTATGTTTACTTTATGGTTTTTACTGTAGTTTGCTATTAGACAGGTTTTCTTCTGATTAGTGAACCCCCGTATATTCTGTGACATTATGGACAAAGTGCTACCCAATTTCTTCTCTACCCCAGGTGCACCCATGAGCCAAGTAGTAAGACAGGGTTCCCTTTATCATAGATTCTACTAGGTTGTATTGTGCAATAGACCATCGTTGTTATGTCACCATGTTTCATCTCGTGCATTAAGAATCCCTTCCTTATGCAGACCATCAAGCCTTTCCCCTTAATACCCACGCCAAGTGACATAGGTGAAACTCCCAAGTTTTAGACCCCAGTTACGCCCTTTCCCACCCACGCCAGAAACAAAAACCTATTGGCTTCCTTACTCCACCATCCTTTAAAATCCCACTTTAACATTAATCAACAATTCTGCAGTGTCTGCGTGTATCAGAGCACCAAGGGCAGCCAGGACGCTCCTGGAGCTTCAAATGCAAGTTACTGAGGGCGCCATACAGTAATTCTCCTTCTCAACAGAATATTTGTCTGCCATCAGGGTGAATGTCGCAGCGATCTCTTTGGATCCGGGAGGTTTGTGGCAAAATGCTCTGCCGCCTCTGGTGAGTTAAAGAAGGTCTTTGAGCTGTCATACTGTACCCTAAGTTTGGTTGGGTACATCGAGTATTGTACTCCCTTTTTACGCAGGATATTCTTTACAGATTGGAAGGTCTTGCGCTGCTCTTGAACCAAAGGGCTGGAGTGTGGGAAAAGTCGGACCGTGGAGAACCCCCATCGCAATTCCTTCTTATCCTTAGCTGAGTGAAAAAGGATTTCCTTGTCTCCCTGTCGCGGTAGTTGAAGATTCTGGCAATAATAAGGCATTCCAGTGCTCTCGGGTGGTCTGGGGGTAGGGTGGGGATCTCACAGCCAGAGATCGATGGGCTTGCTCTACCATGTACATGTTCGTGTGTGGCTGATCCCCCAGGATCTCCACCAGCAGTTTCTCCACAAATTTCTCCATGTTATCAATCTGGGTGGCCTCCGGTATACCCAGAATACGAATGCTGTTTCGTCTGGAGTGACCCTCTAGATCCTCGTTCTTCTCCATCACTTTCTTAACGGATCGTTGTAGTTCTGCCACTTCTCGCTTCAGGGTAGTCACTTTGTCTTCTCCTTCCCCTATTCTTTGCTCTGCCTCCATCATACGACCACATTGCTTATCTTATTTGTATGGCCAAGATGTCGACCTTGCATGTGAGAGCATCGATCTTTGCCCCTAGATTGTCGGTACTGCTCTTCAGGGCCAATAGAGTGTGGTTTAGGGCTGCTACGTCTATTTGGGACAGAGTTTGACTCTTCTCCAGGGATGGGGCGGGCTGGGGCTGATCAGTTTGTGCAAATTGATCAATTTTTGCCTGTTTCTTGGGATTCACCATTGTACTGCAGCCCTGTGATGCTCTTCTAACGTGGATTGCTGAGCAGGTCGCAGGTTAAGCTGACATTAATGGCAGTCAGGTTTATCGCGGAGACAAGTAGGATGCACCCACTATGGTGGCCAATATCTGTCTAGGTTATGGTCACAGATATGGAAGTCCATTGGATTCTGCACTGGGTCTTCCTCCCCCTCTCCTGGGACGAGTGTGTTGCTTCCAAGTCATGCAGTGGATTTTTCATGGTCTCCGCTACAGTGGTGTAACTGTTATTGCCCATAGCGTCGTCGTGTCCTGAATGTGATAATATGGACCAGTGTGTTTACATCTGCAGTGCTGAGGTATAAGCTTTGTTGCTTCTATTTATTTAGGGGTGTTGAGTGTTCTAATGGAAATGTGGGGTTTCCGATGTAACCACCTTTTTCTGCTAGAGGACCCCTGCAGTTCGCTGTCTCTAAAAATTCACCCCTTCTCATCCACTCCCCCAGTCACCTCACAATGTTCCAGAGAGGTAACATCAAGGTCTTGGTTCAGGAGTGTGGTGTGTTCCCAGAGAGGGTTCAATTTATGGGCGGTACAAAGGGAAAACAGGGTAGTGACCCGAATATCCTGATGGGTCAGTTGTGTTAAGGGGCCACTGCGCTACGCAATTCCTGCATGACCTGAGGAGCGTCAATTATTAGCAGCGCTGCATGGGATCCAACAGTATAGGTATTAACTGCATGAGACGGAGCCTGGAGGAGAGTAGAGTGTTGTGAGTTCTGTCTGTGAGGTTGTATCCCAAATGCAGTGGTTCCAAGTCAATACAGTGCGTCCACAGGTCGTTTTCTCCTGGGTCCTATCGCTCTCTATCTGTTGCTTTGCCTGTTCTGGTTGCCATCCGGGATCTCAATGCTGGAGCCTGTATGCCTCTTGTTTGCTTCTGGTGTGCGGAGGCCTAAGGCAGGTACCCAACTGGCACTTCTGACGTCGTACCTAGCCGATTATGCTCTTGTGTTGTTTTGGATTGCTGTGCCTTAATTGAGCAGTGGTCACCAGTTGTAATAGATTCCGTAAGGTGTTGGGGCTCCTGTGGGCTGTTCGAAGTGTTAGATGGCGGGTGATTATTCCCCTTTCACGTGTGGGTCTGGTGTGTAGGGCTCTCCATTAGGCACGAAACCGGCTGTTATGGTTGTGGAGGCCGCCTCGGAGCACAGAGCTCATGCCAAGCGGGAGCCCCGTATTGTGGCAGTGAAGTAGGCCCGGGTGCGAGGGTTGTTGTAGACTGTATCAGGATGTGGATAGTAGGTGGGGTATTCTCTTTTGTGCCCCTGATGCGGCTGTGGTAAGAGTGCCAGGATCGATTTTTATGGGGTGTATAGTCTACGAGGGCCACCTGATCACTGCAGTATGGGGGCTGATCTTCAGGCCATCGAGGGGGAACAACGTTTCGGTCAGCTGCCTGAGTGGTATGGGGCAGCAAAGGGGATCTTACCTTGATTGTCAGCCAGGCCGCCCACCGATGTCTTAGACAGGTCTTGTGTCGGGATCCACCACGAGTCCGCCTCCGCTAAAGCACTCCGGTTCTGAGCAGGTCTCCCCAAAGGGGGCCGGGTAATTTGCCGCGCGGCGACTGCAACGAGCCTCACGATTCCGCTGCACTCACAAGGATGGGGATTGGACACGCCTGCAGGTCCTCCTTATGCCTCCTGCTGTCAGGCGATATAGATCTCCGACCATCCACTAATCACTGCCGGGTTGTCCCCTCTCCCAGCAGGCCCTGCTGAGGTCGGGACGGAGAGGCACTTCGATGTCACGCCCAGTACTGCTCGCAGGGCTTTTTTCACAGGATGTCATTCTGTTCAGGCGGTTCTGCTCACTTTCGATACTTAGCACCAGCTCCCGGGGGATACCGAGACCTTAGATCGCAGAATATTTAGAAGGATTATGATGCCAGAGCCAGAGCTTCTCGGCGGCGGCGGCCATTTTGTTAGCTGCGCAACAGCACCCCTGGCAGAAATTGATACTTTTGATAAACAGACTAGATTAGCCTCACACTTGGCATACATTTCCAAACTCCAACTGGAGTAGGCACGTTCTGTGGCATATGCTTCCTTTAAGTATCTGGCATGGCGGGGGTGTCAGTCGCTCCTAATACAGTTAGCAGAAAACAATCTGCAATAATATAATTGTTTGGTTTTTACTTCAGAGACGGAACTCTTGTATAAATCTCCTTTGCTTAGAGGACGTCAATGGGGTTTATTTGCCCCCCACATTCAGGCGTGTCGCTTGAATAAGGGTTGTATTGGATAATTCCAGACATTTTCTGAAGACTAAGAGGGTAATTCATGGAATTAATGTGCGCCGGAAACTGGTGCGCAAGCCTGAAAATCGTGGCGCACGCGTGCGAAACCCGTGCAAGCACCCGTTTCCAGATTTGTGGCTTACCTGGGACCGGCTCAGAATCTTTACGTGTCTCACACGTCATTGCGTCATCCCGAAGGCTGTGCACAAGATGCCCAGTGAAGGTGCACTCCATCCAGTGCACACACCTAAAAAGGGGGCGGGACTCTGGGATTGGTGAACAACACGTGAAAATGTGGGCATTACGGGGGAAGTACCGCTGCAAAATCCTCGCAACGCCCACACGCGCACTAACAACACGTATTCATGGAATCGAACAGTGTAAACCCACGCGTTCCAAAAGACGCGCAAAGCTGGAAACACGTACGCCAGGCAAAAGCAGGCATAGGCACCCCCACGCAGCATAAAAGTGCACGCAAACAACAAACAAGCTCATACAGCTACAATGAATGTACCATTCCTCGCAGCAATGATCGTGGGACACCGCAGGAGGAGGAGGTGGTGGGGAGGTGGAGGATAGCCAGGCCCCGCATTTTTTTACCCAGGACCAGCCTTTTTGGGATGCCTGATGACCAGGTCTATGGCCGGTATAGGTTTCCACCTCATATCATCCTAGACCTGGTCACTGAGTGGGAGGATGACCTCACATCACCCACCCTGTGCTCCCAAGCACTGAGCCCTTTGGAAAAGTGCCCAACGTACTGCATTTTTTGGCCACTGGGTCATTTCAGCTGACAACTGCCATAGTTGGTGGCGTCTCACAGCCCACGTAGTCAAGCTGCCTACACCAGGTGTTGGCAATCATGACTGCACGCCCCTCAGTCCTCAGGCACAAATACATGCCCAGAACACCCGCAGAAAGGCAGGCCGTGGTCCAGGACTTTTACGCGGTGGCACACTTCCCCAAAGTGTTTGGTGCCATTGGTTGCACCCATATGGCTCTACGTCCACCTAGCGCTACTGAGCATATCTATTGCAACCGCAAGCACTGGCATTCCATCAATGTGCAGGTGGTATGCAATGCCAAGGAAATAATCACTTCTGTCTATGCAAACTATCCAGGCTCCACCCATGATAGTTTCATATTCAGAATGTCACCCCTAAATCGGGTCCTGGAAGTTGGGAGGGATGGTGACACATGGCTCATTGGTGAGTACAAATGCCTGTGCACACGCATGCATGTCGCACACAGACAAATGGACAAACCCAACTAATCACAACGATTATCACCTCCCCAGGGGACAGTGCCTACCCTCTGAGCACCTACATGATGACGCCAATACGGAACCCCACTACACCACCCCAGGAAAGATGCAACGCATCCCATATTGCAACCAGGGCCATGGTGGAACGCACATTCAGAGTGCTGAAGTCACGTTTCCGCTCCTTTTGACCACTCTGGTGGACAGCTACTTTATGCACCCCCAGTAGTGTGCAGGATCATTGTGGCAGCACGTGTCCTGCACAACGTTGCAACACGGCGGGGAGTACTGGTGGACATGGTGGTGCCCCCACATCCCCCAACCACATGCATGCCCGCTGCGCATGGGAGGGGAAAGGGCACGTGGCAAGGCAGCCCGTACCCAGCTTGGGACTACATTTTTCACCTAAAATCCCACCCTTATGGAGTGCACACAGGCCTGGCACATACCAGGTGACGATAGATGATGACAAAGGACAGTCAACTGTCGCAACCTTACCACCCTGAGAATGTGTCCCTGGAAGTGCTACATTGTGTGCATCCCTAGCTCCTTAAACAAACCCAATCCTGTGTGACCAAAAGGCACGCATTCATGGTGCATAATCCACTACCCTCTTGCAAAACAGCACATCCAAATACTGGTATGTCACCTAAACCCCCCCAAACCCCATGTCACCCGCCCGACACACCATGCCATGGCATGCAATGTGAAAGCAACCAAATAAATGTACAACACATGACACAACTGTCACAAAGTGTACTGTGACAAATGGAAACATGCCAGAGACAATTCCCTCTGACACATCAAAATGAAACCGTACACATGAACATATGCTTACTAGCGTAACAAATCATGAACACAGGACCCAACAGTGGCAACGTCAGACAGTGACCAATCACAATAGTCCAAGTGTCCCAATGTGACAAAGCCACCACATGGACCCCTCCCATCTTGAGTGTGTTGCTGGTAGCTAAATGTGGCAGGGTACCGCATTGAGCATGAAGTGCATCAACAATGGAGGCAGGCAAGGTAATACCTGAAGATGCAACATGTAAATATGCACAATGAGCAATATTAAAACCAATATACATGTCAACCATGCACTGGAGAAACCATTATAAATCCCCACGAGGGGTGTATACACAGTTTGGACTTCAGACTGGCCACACAACTGATGGACCCCCAACGCCTCTGTGTAAGTTACTGTCACACTGTGCCCTCATTGTAAGCCCATGGAAAGGGGAAGCAGGAGTGGCATATGTGTCTGGACCCCAAGCCTCAAACACAAGACAAGTCTGTATGGGACCAGCCGGAACACACAGTGGATGCCTTCGGATACCACACAAAGGAACACTGTTACATGAATGTACAATAGTCAAAGAAAGGAGGGTGCACCTCAAAACCACTTGCGTGTATGTTGAGGAAAAAATAAATAACTCCATGGGCTCATGGCCTGCACGGCTAGCCTATAGTGGGAGAACTGCTGTCGCTGTTGTCACCCTGTGGTGCAATATGAGAAGGTGTGTGTGGTACGGGAGGCTGACCACGCTTAGCCCTGGCATGCTCCTCCATGGCAGCAAGCATGCAGATCTGAAAGCTTTGGTTCTGCAGGATGATGGTCCGGAGGTCCCCATGCAGCACTTCATGTGTAGCATGGAGTTCCTCCTGCAAGGCCTCACGTGTTGCACGGACCTCTGCCTGCAAGCCCTCAAACGTGATGCATGGATCTCCTCACGGGTTGCCTGGAGCTCAGCCGAGATGTTGTGTATTAGCTGCCCCATCTGCTGTTCCGCCCGTCTACTCTGGGCTATCTCAAGTGCACCCAGAGTAGCTCTGTGGGAGATATTATCTTCCCTCAGGGCATCCCTGTGAGCCTGTGCCTCTGCAGCCATGGCTGTGCGCAGAGTCCCCAGTTCAGCCCGTCGGTCCCTGTTGGCGACCAACATGTCCTGCCTGCGTGAGCGGCACGTGGACCGCATTGCCTGCTGCTGGAGCTCCACCTGCCTTTCAGGGGGGAGAATGGAAGTGGCCACCCCTTCCACGGCCTGAGCCATCATCTCACATGATGCCCCTTGTTGCTGTGCAATGGCATACACAGAGTTCTCCCACACAGTATTACCCGGTGGCACACGGCCACCGCGTTGCCGGACACCACACCTGTCGGGCCCGAGGAGATGTGGACCTTGCTGTGCTGGCGCTGCCTGTGGCTGCAGGACTGCATTCCTCCTTTTGATCTGCTGCCCGAGGATTAGGAGCAAATAGTGTGGAGCGTGACCCTGCATCCGTAACTGCCACAGGCGGACATTCCAACACTGAATGGGCCCTTGAGGGGTCTACGCCCAGTGCAGGTGTGTTGGACAGATCAGCATCTATGCCAGAATTACTCGCCTGCGACGGGACATATGGGTCCATATCCGATTCTGCACCAAAGGCATAGAGATCCTCAGAGGTGTACTCGGAGACACCCGTGGACAGGATGGTCTGTAGCAACAATGGATTCTCGTGCGCTACCACCCCACGTCCTCCACTGGTGCCTGGTTGGGGCTCTGAATACTCCTCCCTCTGCGCCATCTCCTCCACTGCTTCCAGTGCCTCATCACCTGCACAAAATAAAAAAAAACACAACCACACATGTTAACATCATAGGCCACACACAAAGGCATTACAATGTTGACATCCAACACATTAATCAGACATGTCACACATGACACAAACTCAGCCATGCACTCAGTGGCAATGAAGTGGAAGCGGACCCTGAAAGCAGACACGGATGAGTCTAAAATGGAAAAACAACACGTGCTGCATGGTGCATAGCACCTGCACCACACAGAAGCCTGTGACTGGCATGGACCTTCAACAAACATGACAGATGCCAGAACACAGATGGCACGTAGCATAGCCATGGCAGAACTGACAAGCAGGCCCAGATGGGGGTGAATCACTACTGTCTGCCATCCATGAAAAATGCATGTCATCAGACAGTACATGGAAATCACTACAACAAAACATGCACGTGTCATTCGATGCAATAATGCCAGTGTGTTGAAATATAGTGACGGGAGGCACATCAATACATCAATGGTAGGTCACTGACATCACACAAGTGAATAGGCCTGTCGAAGGTTCAAACAGGGTTCAGAAGTGACCGGGTGCAGTGTAGTACATGTGTAGGGCCTCCTCTGTCAATAAAAAGACAAAAACGGTAATTACAATGTCGTGTCATGATGGCAGCGTAAGGGCAAGTGCAGTCATCATGTGCAAAGTATTTGCAGTGGGTTGTAGGGATACAGTGAACCCCAAACCCAAGGGCGGGGGATGTCTTGGAGGCAGTGCATGGGTCAAAAGGGTCACTCAGAGTACCCTGTTGTAGCACACAGTGTGGGCAGGTGTCAACTGCATACTCGCAGTCATCTGGGAATACAGCAGGGGAGAGGAGGACAGAAAGCACAACACATAAGTAAGCATCAGAGGTGCCCCCAGACCCGGAAAACCCACACCAGTTGCATAGAGGCAGGGAGGCTGTACCAGAGGGAGCCATCCGCTCGACACAGACGACAACCCCAAACAAATGGTCATGACGATCAACTGACCCTGAGTGAGCAGGAAAAAAAGCATGATGAAATACCATGAGAAGGAGCAAATACTGGAGATAGTTGGATGAGGGGCTTGCTCCGGACCCTTAGGGGGTTGCTTGGAATGCACATGGTCCATGAATGAACCCTCATGGCCACTGTGAGCCTGTGCCATCAGCACAGTCTGAGTGACAGACCCTGCATCAAAGCCAAAGGATGTTCCACACAGTACAGGTCTGGCAGAGTTGCAGAGGGAAGAGTGCAAATTCACAGAAAATTGGGAACAGGCCGTTGCAGTAGTCTGCCATGGGAACACCAGTCCCATGGAGACGGTGAGCTGCTGCGGGATAGAGAGGCAAGGAAGGATGGCCCTGAGGAGGATCAGCTTGCAGGTTGACGACAGAGGGTGAGTGTTGAGTGGAAGATCATCACAGGCTATCTGCAAACATGTCATTGAGCAAGAATATGGACAAGAGCGGCTGGCGAGTGATTGATATGGAAGGAGGGTGCAGGTGTGTTGATGAGGATTGTCTCCATGTGCAGCACACGGCCTGTATGCAGTCCGCATCCCAACATGCACGTATCAGTCAAGCATTGCATGGGTCACACATGGCAGTCATGACTACATAGCCTGAACTGGCAGTCAATCACAATACATCACCCAAGCAACATACACATGGCCTGGACACACATTCATGGACACTCACTGGACATCGTCTCAAGATCCGGGAGGTCTCCCACGCCTTGGATCTGATCCTCTGCGATGAACCCTCCAGCAATCGCCTTATGTTCTGTGAGTTCATCATCCTCTGGTGGTGTCCCACTGCCAGTCACCAGAGTAGAGGCGTAATTAGAAGCCTGCATGTTTTTAGCTCAGAGTTTGAGGTCATTCCAACGCTTCAAGCAATCTTCAGCTGTGCACTTCACAAATCCCAAAGCACTGATGTGGTCTGCGATGCACTGCCAGTGGGCCCTACGTGCTGAGCAGGCGTAGTTTTGCACCCTGCCATCACCAGCCTGTCGCGTCTGTGTTCTGACACGTAGCCCACAAGTGCGTCCAGTTCCACATTTTTGAAGCTCTGCTTCCTTGACGTGCCGAAGGGCAGAGCCGTGTCTGGGGTCCCAGCCTGTTCCACAAGAGCACGCTTCTTCCTCTTGAGAGATGGTGCGGACCCTGAGTGGCTTCTGCCGCTCCGGTCAGTAGGGGCTGAAGCGCAGGTGGATTGGCTACTGGAAGCAGGCAATGGCATGATGACCAAAGGTCTCACTGCAGGCATTGGCTGCTGGGGGCTGTTGCCAGCACCCAGCACCACAACTGCCTTGGTGTGAGGGCCCGGGACCAACACTGTCCCGACTGGGTGACTCGGAGCCGGGGTGGTGTCAGCTGCAGCTGCCCCTGCAGCCTCCACACCCTGGCTGCTCGTGGCAGCAGATGACATTGCTGCCCCAGATCCACGTGTCCTGGTGACAGCAACTTTCACCGCCACACGTGGCTTGGACTTTGTGACACGGAAGCCGGCCTGTGATGTGACACGGAAGTCGGCCTGTGAGTCATCCCGTGCCTATTCAGTGACCAATCCGGGGCGGGCTAGCCGGCCCTGAGCTGGGGTGGTGTCAGCTTGGGGGGGGCATAGCTGTCCCTGAATGGTCCTGGACACTCTGCCCTCATGGGCCACCCTGCCCACATTGCCCACCGCAGCCACCCTGCCCACGTTGCCCACCCTGGTCATGTTCCCTACCGCAGACACCTCTGGGAGGTCACCCAGCTTTGCCGCCCTTACCACTTGGTGGCCTCCTAAACATGGCACTGATGTACTTGTGCGAATGGGAGGTGCAGAAAATAATTGTCCTGAGCAATTGGGGTGAAGGGGGGTAGGGTACTAGATGGATTAGCTACCCCTGTGCTCCTGCAAGGTTGTCTGTGACCCCTGGGTAAAAATGACTGGACACGCAATGCTCGGGCACCCCCAAAAACAAACGTGCATGCAATCCCTTAGTGCGTGGAATTAACGTCCAGCAGTACGCTGTGGCCCCCAGAAATACAAAGAATGCATATGCATAGAACACGCAGGCTACTATGACCTAAAAAAATGGGGTGCGCGACACAAGGGGGAAACCACAATGGGAATATTACGTGTGTGACTCACCGTCTGCCTGGAAAAATGAAGAAAAAAAATGAAGAAAAAAACATGTGCGTGTGCACGTCGGCAACTCCCCCGCCAAAACAAGAAATAAGCACTGCTGCAGTAAACAAGAAGTACGCACTGCAACCGTTGTGAAGTAATCACGTGTGAACCCACAAGAAGAAGAATCACTTGCATCGGTCCCCACGAAAAGCGCGTGCAGAAAAATGGCATCCTACGCAGACTTTTAACCAGTACCGAAGGCAACGCCCGTGCGTGTCACATCACTTACATGCTTACGCGCAAAGGGCCTTTCCTTGAATTCCACGCTAACGTGCTGTTTTTTGCACGTGCGGAGTCACTCTACATCAAGCTTGCCATGCTACAATACATGGTAGACCACACTCCTGCCCACAGGGCCATTTACCTGCCCCCCAACAACCCAAGCTTCCTCCTAATAGCCATCTGCTGCTGCCAGCAAACTCAGTGTGCCTGCTGCCAACGTGCCCTGCAATTTGGTGCCTGCACAGAAGACATTGCCAGGGATCCTGTTGCTGCGACCACCCCTGCTGAAACGAAAGACTCCAGACTGCTGTACCATCGCTCCACAGCCCAGCCCCAGGATCCAGTTGCCCACCCACACCTGCCTCGGGGGTTGCCATGTCGGACCAAACACCATTTGGGGCCAGTGGCAACCTCCCGGCAGAAAGGCAGAGGGCCGGCAAATAGGTGCAATGAAGTTGGCATCCTGGTGAAGCAAGTCCTGGGGCATTATGATGCCCTGTTCTCAACATTGTGCACCGACAAGGAAGGAAGGACGGAGGAGGATCTTGGAGGACATTGTGGATGCCATCAATGAGGAGACGGTGGCACCCCACGACTACAAGCATTTCCTGAAGTGCTGGGAGGACTTCAGGTCCAGGACCCTCCATAAGGCCCGGTGCCTCGTGGAGGCTGAGGATTAAGTGGGGCGCCGGCCCAGTTGAGCAACAACCAGATGAGGGTCCTGGAGTGCATACACCCAGCGCTTCACCACCAGGTCCTACTGTTGCAGACCTGTCTGGAGTCGAGTGGTAAGTGTCCATGTGTTCTTGTCCAGCGTAGTGTATGTTTAGGTGTGGCTGGAGTGTGCACCTTGGCCTTATGTCTGGCATGCTCCATGTATGGATATCTGTGTGCAGGGACATGGTGATGCATTTGAGTACAGTCAAGCATGTTCCACATCAATGGTGTCTGTGTTGCAATGCATGATGTGCACCAGCATGTGACGATGCCACATGTTTGCATGCCTGTGTCTGTACTCGGCCATGTTTGGGGTGTGATACATGGATGCTTATGTCACCTTCATGGACATGCATGGTGTACGTGTGTGTGTGTGTGTGAGTGGTGAGTGTGTGACTGTGCAATGCCATGGATGGATGACACATGGCCATCTCGATGCCTGATTGACTGATGCAGCACAGTTGTCAATAAGTGCTCTATGACAGATGCATGACTGTCCTGTGGTGTGTGTGCATGTGATCGGCATGTCCCATGATGCATGTGAGGTTCAGTCCCCCTTCTGATGTTCAAACAGTGCCTTGGACATGGATTCAAATGTCTGTTGCACGTGCCATGCTTGTTTGTGCATGTGTGTTACTTGCACTGACCTGTGTGTTGTGGACGGTGATGGTGGTTGTGACGTTTGTCAGTGGCACTCATGTGCATTTGCTTTGTGTCTAGCAGACTATTGTTCAGAATCCTGATGCTTGTGTTCAGTGTCTCCCTATCTAAAGCGACGATTGAGGAAGAGGGCGGAGATGGCGCTGTGGAGCAAAGCGGCGGGGATGCCTCCACCAGGCGGATACGCAAGGTCACCCTCCCAGGTTAGGTCATCTTCCGGAAGCGAGGGGACTGGACTATGGCCACAGCTGCCGAGGGGATGCCCAACAGACGTGGGCTCCTCGGCAGCGGAAGGGGCAGATGAGCCCCCACAGGGGCAATCCAGTGCAGAAGATGGTGCAGAGGCATCCAGGTCCCTGGTGGGTGAGGTGGAGGAGGAGGCCGCATCAGACCTGCAAATGGGGCCTGGAGGGGGTGATGGCACCGGCGCACTTGGTGCAGTCCAGGGGCAGGAGGCAGCGCAGGTCGCCGCAGAGGGCCTGTGCCTAATCCTGTCCCTGATACTGTGACTGCATCACTGTGCACCGGCACAGATGCCTCAATCCAGGGCCGTCCACAGGTAGAGGATGAGTCCATGTCAACTGACCTTCCTCTACGACGATGGACGAGGCAATCTGTGACAGGGTTGAGCCCGTCCTAGTCAGTGTCGCAATGCGCACATGCGTCATTCGTGATGATGTGCGTGCTTCCTGGCAGGACCACGCACGTCATCACAAACAGGTGTGTGCCATCCTGAACTGGCTAGGACGGCTCATTGTCGCGGCTTTGCTACATGTGCAGGGCCTTGGTGCGACCCCCTCCTCCTCTTCATCCACTATGCGCCACTCGTACACCACGCCGTCTTCCGGCCCACATGCCACCAGTCCCCCTGTGGACCTGTCTCCTCTACCCCGGCTAGTCTGGTGGATATCCCATCACTGCCACAGTCGGGAGTCAGAGGTTCAGCAGAGGTGGTCACCCCAGCAACAGGACCCCTGGCAATGGAGGTTGTGCAGGCACCTTCGAGCAGGCCACGTGCACGGCGGCCCTGGGGGTTGTCAGCGTCCCGGAGGCAGTTGTGGTGGCACAGGCAGATGGCATCAAGGCAGCAGCAGGCTCGATGTGGGAGGCGTCAGGACTCGGGGCCAACTACGTCGCGGGGGCAGGCATCGGGCAAAGGCAGGAGGACCCAGGACAAAGTATGTCTTCCGTGTGGCTGCGGATGGGCCGGCAAATAGGTGCAGAGCGGCGGCAGAGAGGTCATGGCCCACCATGGTCGGGGCGGAGACAGAGAGGCGGGCAGAGTTCCTCGAAGGGGAGACTTGCAGGGAGTTGGTTAGGAGCACAGGGGAGATCCCTGCGAGCCCTCGAGGTGAGAGCCGAGTCCCGCCTCTGGGCTATTGACACAGAGTTCGAGGATGCCCTGGCCAAGGCTCTTGGTTCCAACGGTGAGCCGTAGGATAAGCCCACTGCCACTGTATATAGTTCTTTAGGGTTAGGTTTCCTTTCTTTTTGTTTGGAGGACATGGACATTGCTCCACTTTTTGTGTATAGTTGTTTTTTAGGATCATTCTGGCTTTTGGGATCATGGACCCTTCATCATTTCTTGTACATAGTTGGACTTTGCTGGATTATTTGGCTTTTATTTTCCCTTGGAGTAATGGTTTATTATTTTTTTTTCCCTTTGGAACTGCAAACATTACTTTGGACAAGGACCAGTTTCAGGATTTTCTCTTTTTTGGATTTTCTTGTTCATTTGGATTTTGAATTTCAATTTGTTTACGTTCATTTCACTTCCATTCTCATTTTTTATTTTTATTTGGTGTATTTTATTTGTTCATAATACATTTTCATTTAGTCCAATCTGAGTGTTGTCTGCTCTCCATTGTTTGGTGCATTTGTCAATTGCGTTGACTCAGGCATGTGTCACTGATGTGTGGCTATGTTGGACATGTTTTTGGGTGCATTCATGTGTGCTTTGGTGAATGCTGTGCCATGGGGCCGGTACTGTGAAGTGGGGCCAATGAATGGGTATGGAGTTGCACTGGGGCGGGGGGGCAGCGTGGGGTGGCATTTGGGTGGATATTTGCTACATGATTGTATGTTGTGACAATTTGTTTGGTGGGGGATATTAGTCGGGGCCTGCCTGCAGGTTGCCGTCAGTAGGGGTGTGGGGGGGACATGAGTTGGGGTTTTCCTGCGGTGTATGGTGCCATGGGGGCTGACAGCGGGCATGGTCACGGGTGGTGTGGTCCCTTGTGTTGTGGGCTGCCTGCAGGCATGGTCATGGGTGATGGGGGGGGGGGTTCCTTGTGGTGTGGGCTGCCTGTGGGCATGGTCACAGGTGATGGTGTGGTCCCTTGTGGTGTAGGCTGCCTGCAGGCTTGGTCACGGGTGATTGGGGGGGTCCCTTGTGTGGGCTGCCTGTGGGCATGGTCACAGGTTATGGTGTGGTCCCTTGTGGTGTGGGCTGCCTGCGGGCATGGTCACAGGTGATAGTGTGGTCCCTTGTGATGTGGGCTGCCTGCGGGCAAGGTCACAGGTGATGTGGTCCCTTGTGGTGTGGGCTGCCTGCAGGCACGGTCACGGGTCATTGGGGGGGTCTCTTGTGGTGTGGGCTGCCTGCAGGATGTGTTCACGAGTGTTGCCAGCACGCGTGCGATTTTTCACACGATTTGGCAGGTGTGAGCAGGGTACATGAGGCGCTTTTCACAGGATTTCACTTGCACGAGCGGCGTATGTGTATTCGCGGTGTTACGGTAGGCCCTTTTCACACGATTTGGCTGGCTCGAGCGGGGAACGCATATTCAAGGGGGTGCACAAGGAGATTTTCACGCGATTTGGCTGGCGCGAGCGGGGTATGCGTATTCAAGGGGGTTCGCAAGGCACTTTTCACAGGATTTCGCTTGCGCGAGCGGCGTACTTGTATTCGCGGGTTTACGGTAGGCCCTTTTCACGCCATTTGACTGGCGCAAGCAGGGTACACGTGCATATTCAAGTGAGTGCTCAAGGAGATTTTCACACTATTTTGCTGGTGCGAGCCTGGAACGAAATTTCGTGGGGTTTCGCAAGGCCCATTTCACGCGATTTGGCTGCCATGAGTGGGGTACGCGTGTTCAAGGGGGTGCGCAAGGAGATTTTCACACGATTTTGCTGGCGCAAGCCTGGAACGAAATTTCGTGGGGTTTCGCAAGGCCCCTTTCACGCGATTTCGCTGGCGTGAGCGGGATACACACTGTTTTTCACACACATTCGGTGTAGGGGGTGCTGTATGCTGGTCCAGGGTTAGCGTGGCCCTTTGCACCGTATTGGAGATTTCTATGGCTTTTTCTGGCACACGGGGCATTCTGGGCGTAACTGGCGCTGCTGGATGTTCGCTGCGCCATGCTGCAAATGGCTTGGGAAATCCATGAATATGCGGTGCGCCAAAATGCTGTTTTGTGCTGCGCCTGGTGCACGCGTGGCGCACGCTCCCTCTCTGCGCAAGGCGCGTGCACTACTTCTGCACTGAATTCTATGAATTGGCCCCTTAGGCTTCAAAGTTTACCAACTTCTGGGAGAACTGCCAACCCCACAAAACACCCATGAAGCAGAATTGGAACTACTTTATCCTGATTAGCTATGTGCAATGGCTTGTTATAGAGACAGACAATTCTCCTTTAAATAAGGCCGTGGTTCACAGTTCTGGCCCTCCCAATGCCCTCCACTGCAAACCAGCTCAAGTGCCATGTTTTCCTAAACTTGTTTACCTTGATTTTCCAAAAGAGAAAGCACTTTAGTTTTGGCAATGTTAACAGAGATTGTTCCAGGCCTAAAATCCTTTCTAAGCACTGTGTTTCAATTGAAAACCTATTATGGTTAGACTCCACCGAATAGTATTGCCTGCATCAAGTAGTATGGTGGAGCATTTGCAAACCCACTTTCGGAGAAATATATTTAGCACATATCCTTGCAGGCAGATCAGTTGTGAAGAAGATACAAAGAAGGGAAATATGAACTTTTGGTCTAACCCCTTCAAAGTTCCAAAAGAACTGGAAAATAGTTGTTGCATCATGGTGGACTACAGCTTGCACACCACAGGTGTGTGGCCTTTACAATTTATTTCCATATGTTATAGTTTTTCCAAATGCAGCACACAGGCCCACATCAGTAGAAACATTTATTCTTAGCATTGCACGACAAAGTGAAGCAGTCAAATTCATTACTACTCTCTTTAGAGAGACCATGCTGTTCTTTGGGCATTAATCCCGACTCATCCACCCAATATTCCAAATTGTTATTTTATAATGTGCTGAAGATTTCTTCAGCTGTGTCGAAGAAAAATTATATGCATACCTGGGAGCTTTAAAATAATAAAAGAAAAGGTGGACCTGTGATGCACCACGCAATACCATAAGAAACTTCCCTAAGTGCACCAACTCTGAGAAGAATGTGAACAGGAGAGCTTCCCGCTAGTCTGCGTTCTGTTTGTAGACCACCACAGTAACAGCAGCAGTTCCTGTGACCCAGGAAGCCTTCCACTTTTCGATAACAGTGCAAATATCCTTAACTAACATAACAGTGAGAAGGGGGCATTATAAATATACTCTGTTGTAACTTGGTGCGCGTGTGTGCACTTAATAAACAGTGGGTGCCATGCTGTAAATTACCTCTGTGTCTGTGCCTTCTTCACCAACCAACCCACCACACTTTGGCATCAGGCTTATCTTTTGGCACCCCACAGTGGCGGACCAAGCAGCGTGTCGTGTGAGGCACACTCGCCTCCAGCAGGTCTTATCAGACGGCAGCAGCTGACAGTGGCGGCTCAATCGGGAGCAGAGGTGGTGCCCATTGATGGCAGCGACAAGGCCTGTTTGGCTCAGGCTCCGGTCGCAGGCGGCCAAGTTTCGTGCCCCCCGCTGCATTTTTAGCATTCGCTTGAGTTCCAGGTGAGGCGCGCGCAGTGTCCCGCAGCGCAGTCCGTTGGCAAGGGCTTGAAGAAAAGGACCATCACCGTAGGGTGGCGTGGTGGTCATTTTGGGTACCAGGGTTAGCAGGATAAACTACTGATAGCCGGGAGGACTGCATTGACCCCCCCCCCTTCCTACTTGCCCAGTCCGGGGGTACCAGTAATACCATGGGAAATGTGGTTGGACTTTTTCAAAGTCTATCTCAGGACAGCTGGTGGCGCGAGCTACACCGACGACCAGAAGGAGAGGGCATTATTGAACTGCTTGGGGAAGGAAGGCCTGGGTGTTTTCAGATGTTTGCCAGGCTAACCAGTCACTGTAGAGTAAGATGGTGGAGACAGCGGTGAGTGTCTATGGAACTGCCTCACAGAAGTTGACAAAACCCTTTGGAAAGACAGTGAATATCGTGTTGGAAAGGTACCGTTTCTTCTCGACGGTTCAAGGCTCAGACATGTCCATTGACAGCTATGTTACCACGCTCAGAACACTGATGGCAACATGTAGGTTTACAGGGGTGCTGAACGAATACCTAAGAGGCCGCATAATGATGGGCATGTGTAATGGGAAGATAAGGGAGAGACTGTGGATTAAAAGGGACACTTCCCTGTAGAAGGTGATGGAGATGGTGTGAGCAATCGAGGAGTCTGCCAAGAACATTCAGCAATGATGCACAAAGATAGTGTGCAGATTGGCGGTCTGGTGGTACAGGCCGTTTACCTGACAAAGAGGAGGGAAGTGTGAAGGCCCAACGTGAATAGGACAGAAGGGCAACCCAATGCTGGAACAAGGCCCTGCTGCAGTAGATGTGGATGGAACAGTCACTCCATTGGTGCCAGAGATTGCTTGGCCGTGGCTGTAGAGTGCAGGCGGTGTGGAACAAGAGGACACTTTACGAGACAGTGCAGAGTGGCCAGGGAAGGTCTGGCCCCCCAAAGGGGAGTGTTAATTTAGTCGAAGAGCCAGAAGAATTGAGTGCCAGTGGCAGAGGAGAGGGTGTTGCTCCATGTCCAAGGGGAGAATAAGTATGGACCGTGGGATATGCTGAAGGTGAATTGTGCTGACATCGGGATGATGGTAGACTCCGGGTCTCCGTACACCACGGTGTCTCCAGAGTTTTATGAAGAGACCTATAAGACAGTGGAAGCGCGTGTGCTGCCAGACAAAACTCCCAGTGCCTATTGTGAAGAACCCTACGGATCCCTCACTGAAACTAAAGTTTCCTCACAGGTGAACAGGGGAAGGCAGACGCTTTCTGATCCCAAACCTGGGGGTGGTGTACTGCTGGAGGATCACCTGAGAGGAGACAGGGCGGTGAGGAGATTCCGTGGGATTAGATGTATTCTTCCTCTGAAATGAAGAACCTTCCCAAGGTACCAAAAGAGGTTATGGCCTATTGTCATTTTGATGTCCTTGATCCTCATATTAAGACTAATGGTATGGACACAAGTATTGTAGGATCTGAACAAGGCTTGCCAAAGCAAAGATCCTTTTGGGTATCCCAAACCGAACACCTTCCTCACTCCCAATGGTATAATGTAAAGGAATATGGAAATGTCTTCAATTAATTACCTTCCTCTGTAACAGCTAATTCTCATAGTCCCTCTCAGTAAATTTAAGGGAAATAAATCTACCCTTAAAAGTAACTCAATTGTTACAAAAACTAACTTTGCTAAAGGGAACTACATGTCCTATAATCCTATGAGTACATGGACGAGGAAGAGGGCTGAAGAGGCATGCAGTTCTAACAGTCAGTCAATTAAGCCTAGCAGCCATTGCAGCAGTCAGACAATTGAGCCTAATAGCCCACACCTGAAGGAACCTGGGAGGCATAAAAGGCCCCCTCGGGTGCAGGCAATTAGTGTAGGAGAAGGAGTGGAAGGAGCTGGAGCTGTGAATGGAGTGCGAACCGTAGCAGAAGAACGCGGCACGAGTCTGGCAAGCCAAGCAGAAGTGGGAGACGGCGGAACGAGGAGACAGCAGATTCTGAGAGAGTCCTGTCACCCAAAACTCCTGAAATGCAGAGGCTGCGCAGTGGAAGATGTGCAGAAGAGCTGGTTTTCCAAATGTGCGCTTAATTGCTGTGGTTGCTGTGCAGAGACCGTGCAGACTGAGACGTGGAGTCGTTTTCAAACCTTGGATATTAGTAGCGAGAGAGGCTTCAAAGACATGTGGCTGGACTGGAAACACCTTCACAGAGGAAGGGTGTGGGTCCTAACGATGCCATAAGCAGCAGAGGTTGTAGCAGAAGTCGGGAAATGTTGGAGAAGCCAGTGAGCGAATTACACCTTTTTAAAATCTTGCACATGCACTGCCGGTAACAGTATCCAGCTGCATAATAAATGTTTGCACAATGGAAATGTAGCACTCGCGTGTAATGTGGAAGTTCCTTTTACTCGCGTAAAAGCTAACGTTACTGAATTCCATTGTTCAATTATAAATAGACTATTTCTATCTAAAGGAGTGGTCTCGTGTCTCCAATTAAGGGAGTGAACGCTGCATAGAACCGTTACTGAATACTTAATAATGACAATACAATTGTGGAAACCTTTAACCTCTTCTTGATATGGCTTTCAAGGTTTAAAGGTTGTTAGTAGATTGTATTCCTGGACGAAAGTTCAACCTTTCTTTAGGACTCACACCTAGGCATACGCGACCACCCTTTGCTTTGTTTGTGGTTTTCGGCAGTTGGATTTAATAAACCGTGGGGTGCCACAGTGTAACTTACCTCTGTGTGATGTGTCTGTGTCTTCTTTCCACAACTAAGATACTACAAACTCACAGTTGTACTTATAAACTTAAGTAGTCTCGGTTAGCAGCAGTAGCAGTATCAACCTCATATATTTCCTTAACATAGCTTACAAAACCCTGCTCATTCACATTATTGAAATTTGCTTTCACGCAATAAACCAGTCCACGAGCCAGAATAAACTGGTATCCGTACTGTTAAAAGCTTTTTGAAGTTCCACCGAGGCATTTCGAATAAACTCCAGTTTTTTTACATTTTCTGCGTGTTTCTTCTTCTCCTTCCTTCCTTTCATTCTGCTATGAGAATATTGGTCTTGTCTGTTGGCATAAATTGTGAATCGCATACAAAAAACCCAGAAACTGCTGCCTTTTGCTTTGAATTTGACCGAGACAAATTACAATTCTTTACTAGCCTTGGTATTGGGGACCATCTCTCCTAAAAATATGCACCACAGAACACTGTACTATTGGCTAGGTTACCAGTGAAAAAATATTTTTCTAAAGATCTTTTAACTGAAAGGTCGCTTTAGAAGGACTGTGGTCTTTCTTGGTAGCTGGGGGGGCTGGACTGAAATCCTAAGGGTGGGGGTAGGGGGCTGGGGCTGAAATCCCACTGGAGAAGTTTAAAAAAAAAAGAAAAAAGGGGAAACTGCAATTTAAAGGTCTCTGAAAAAAAGACTATTACAATTACTGTTTTCCGATCAAAAGAAAATCGGTCAAACTAAATCAATCTTTTTCTCTTGAGACGTTTAAAATAAAAAGGTAATTTCACCATTGGCTATTCTTGCATATTAGTGGGGAACATGCTCCAAAACTCCAAAGCTGTCCTTTAACTATCTCTGCAGTGACAATAAATTGAAAACTACCCGATCACACATCAATCATGCACACAATCGACAGATGTTCTTTAACACAAAGCATTTCAATGTGCGCTAATGACTTAATCACGGTTTGCAGTCTCCTAGCCAAGCCTGCAATTTTATCTTTCAGTTCATCCTCACTTGAGGAGTTCCTGTTGCTCGCTGATCTCGCGTTTGTGAAGAAAAAAAATGGACTTACCTCACTTATTTATTTAAACTTTATTTATAACTTGAAAAATTATAAATCTCAAATACACAAAGTAACTATCTCCTATTGTACAGCAACAATCCCATAACATTTTCTTCTCAATGTATTAAAAGGTTCTGAACAAGGTAGGAATAATGCAAGAATCACATAGCACTTCTCAGAATAACCAACTGGATTTATTTTGGTAAATAATGCATTGCCATAATATTAACAAATGTATGCACATATCCTATACATATAACACATAAAGACAGACAAAAACAAGTAGCATGTACATAGCCACAATTCTTTTTTTTTCATTCTCTAAACATGTCCTTATAGTTACTATTTTGCATCTCAACTAAAGTAACATAAAAGACAGAGGGGTCTCGAAATTTTGCAACGGCATTAATCACTAGTCCCGCCCTATCCATACAAGTTTGTAAAGGATGTCCACATGTCTTGATCTAGATCTGCTGTATCTTGTGCGTCTTGTATCCTCATATGGCCACTGTGTTACTCTTCCTGGAATCTACAGTTCGTGCCCCGACTTCTAGCACTCAGAAGTGCTTTGGCCCCTCATAGGGAGAGTTCTTTCTCTGAACACTCTTTATGATTCAGTTACTGGCTGTCCCCTGCAGATCCACACTATTGTTAGGAACCCCCACCCGTTCAGATTCCCGGCATACTATGCCAATGTGCTCCTGGGCAATTACAGGCACAGAGGCGGCCACTCCTTTGTGCAACATCTCATGACAGCGTTTGGGGACAGCTCTGGGTGCAGAGACTTGCGAAAACACTCTGTGACCGGCCTCCCACTTTGACATGCAATGGTGGCACTAGGCTAATGACACGGAAACAAGTTGGACTAATTTCACTTTCTGATTTCCATGGGAAACACGCGTGAACGTGACGCTTCCAGGTCCTTTCCTCAGAAGCGTCTTGTATCTCGTGAATGCCGCCGCATCCAGTAACTGTATTTAAGTTGCAACAAGACGCTCACTAAGCATTCTCCCAACGGTTTCCAGATCCCCTTTTGGACTGCAGACTCTGGATTGTAAAGTATCTTTAAAGCTCACCTCTTAGTTACATGGGTATTTATTTAGGTTTCCTGTTTTTTGTCATGACTTTGTTTCTATGGAACAGACTGGAGTGAAAGTATTTTCATCTTCTTGCAGGTAGATTGCTGTGCTTCTTGCTATTCTCACTGTTTCTGTTGCCATTCCTAGCGGCACTTTACTTACCTCCTTTACCTTGTCCCCCTCTGCAGCTCCTGTACCATTGAGTCCTTCGCTACAACAGATAGGTGTATCCAGTAGCACTTCCGCCAGAAGGAAGACACTCCACTGTGTGCTCATACCTTACCAATGGATTGTGTTCTTACTGGTGTGCTGTGCACCTCTGCTTGCTCCTGAGAGACCCTCAGCTCATCGTGATCACAACATCTGTGGAGCTCTCCACTCTTTTCCTCAGCCTTTTATTCTCCACTTATAGGTGATAGGCTTGCTCCCCTGCTTCTAGGGCACCCATGTACCCTTCCTCCCTCTGTGTTCATCTTCTTCCAGGCAGTCCTTGTGGTGCTTCTGCTACAGCTAGGCTGTCCACCAGCCACGTGTTGCTGCATGGCAACTTCTTACCCTGCCGTTTAGGTACCTGCAGGCTCAGCCAGAGCCATCACAGCACCCACAGGCTTCTAGAAGTGCATGTTTAGCTCTTTCAGCCTCCATCATCTTGAACAATCCCTGCACAGGGTGGCACTGAAATTGCTGTCGCAGTCAAAGCTCCTATGTCCTCATGGTACCCAAAGCCTGTATATACTGACTAATTACTGTATTCACTGCCAGATAACTGCCTTCAAGAAGTGCAGGAGTGTGGACTGTTTGGGTGTAGTTACCAGCTGGAGACTTGGTTCCGTGCTATGATCTTTGACCTGGACAATATTTAGCAAATCCATTTTACATCCAAGCTCTCCTTGTCCGATCATTGAGCACCTCAAACACTAACTGTTTTCGGGTTAACTACTGACTGTGTAAATAACTGCTATTTAGATCCACTTTGTACATTACATTTTTTTTTGTAAACATCATAAAATCACTGGGTGGTTTTGCCCTTTGAGAACACTATTAGAGACCCCTTATGTTACATTGCGGTTTCTGCTGTCAGATTATTTAATGGAGCAACGTGGTGCTGTTATGAGTTTAGCTCTACTGTTTACAGATGCAACATAATGTATCCTCCATTCCTAAATGGATATTTCCTAACATAATGTCCTTTATTTTGTGGACAGAAAAAATGCCACAAAGCCATAATGGCAGCCCTCCTCTTCTCTGGAAGCTTCTCAAGACCTTCCACTTCTTGTCCTCCTTCCCTCTCCCCCTGCCCTGCTAATCTCCCCATCTGGCCTTGACTGGCGGCCTGGTTCCTTCAGGAGTCTTAAAGGTCTCCAGCCCCCCCCCACTTTATTGTCCAGTCTACCTTGCACTTGGTCGCCCCTGACCCACCCTCCCTCCCCACCTCATCCAGCACTTCCCCTTACGGGTCCCCGACTGAACTTGCCTATGTGGTCTGCACCCCTGGAGCCATTCCATGCCCTTACCTCGCACTTAGCTTGTGGACCCTCCTGCCCTCCCCTCCCCTCTCCTCTTCCCTTGCCCCATCCACCGGGCCTCCACTGGCTCCCTCCCTCCCTCCCTCGGTCCATTGGCCCTGCTTAAGCACTTTCCCCCCCTCTGCACTTGCACAATCTGAATGTAACCAGGCCTAGTATGATTGCGTCTATGTTTGTCCTTTGTTGCGCCTCGAAACCCTTGTATAAAGGCGCATTACATATAACCGATACATTGTGCTCCTTTTTTGCACAGTGGAACCTACTTACAGAGTATATTTATTATTTTGAAACCTCTTATTGACTGTTGTTTGGTCAACAGGCATACTTTGCAAAATGGTGTAAATTTTTTCCAACAAAAGATTTCCTTTGCATTTTTATGTAACTTCAGAAAATGTGTTGTCTCTGCTGTTCTCTTCTCGCTACCTCCTGTGCCCAACTCCACCTACCTTCTCTCCCTCTTCTCCTTATCTCTTTCTCCCGTGTCCTTCCAATGTCTATCTCTTCCCCTTTCCGTGTTACTACACCCTCAGCCAACCCTATATTCCCTTTCGGCCACACTACTACTACTACCACCACCACTCTGTCCCACCTTCTTCCCAATCTCCTTTCTTTCACTCTTACAAGCTCTTTTCATTCACCCTGTACACTCCATCCAACACTCTCAATCACCCACTTTGAACGCACACTCCCAACACAGTGCCAGTTGCTCTCATCACCCAACTTATCTCTGAATCGCCTCCACACTCCAGTCTACAGTCCTTTCTCCTACTGGTCTCCTGATCTACCACCACCTCCTCCTCTGACCTCCCCACAGCTTCCGGTTTCATGTCGCCCCTTTTATTCCCCCCACACCCTCTTCCTCCTCCCATTGGAGTACTGTCCATGGGCAATCTGGGCCTGTGTGCTCCATCTGGGAGGTGAAACAATCATGGGAAGCTGCGAAGAGTGGTTTAAACCCCACTCTTTCCTCCGCTCTGGGCTGCAGTGCTGCAACAATGGCGGTATGCGAGGCAAACTGTCCCAGTTCATGTTAGGTCTTCACCATGCCTGGTAAGCACTCGCCACTTTGTGAAAAGTAGTTGGTAGAATAGGTCTGGCCCAGCAGTTCAACTACTGCGTGTGCCAGCACTGGGAGCACTGAATGGCATTTCTGGCAACTGTGTAGGCTCTCCAGTCTTTCATTTGCTGCCTTTCTCTTTCCCTGTTGGTTCTGCGGCTCAGATGGCTGAAGACTGGTAGACTGGGGAACAGATAGGTTTCTGTCATGTAGGTGGCTTCTCCATACTGCGACTGTCTCACTTCTAGTCCTAGGAATTTCCTTCAAGAGGTATGGGTTTATGCAAGTTGGTACTGCACATACATAAGCAGGCACTTGGGCAGAGGGGTGGAGGGAAAGGGACTCCTACTAGAAGTGGGGAGAGGGAGGCAGGGTGGGCAATCCCTTTTATCCTCTCACATGTCATGCATGTTACCAAAGATATCACTTTGTAACATGATGCCTCACAGTAAAGTTTCTGGCTAGTGTTCTCTCTGTCCAGTTTCTGAACTCCCAGAGTGCACTTAGTAGCAAACAAGAAAACCCGGGCTGACGCAACGAGAGCGGAATCAAAAACAGACCAGGTAGGAAATGGGAATTTCCTTGCTAAACAGAACACCCAATATCCGATCTACCAACCCCAGACATACCCCAGGTGAACAGTGAGGTTTTGAAAAATGAATTGGGAGTGAGAAGAGACTTCAGGGCAACAGGAGAGAAATCGAAACTGTCCTCATACCGAATTGGCAACAAAGTTCACCAGCACATGAAGGAGGCCACAGGGGGAAGGAGCAGCATGGCTGCTGGCACACATCAAAGCCTTCAAACAAAACAGTGCTGAGAAAGACAGGGGTGCTTAGAGGTGATTTTAAAGCTTTTCACCTTTGTAACCCAGTCCCTGAGGAAAAGAAAAGCAACACTTGGCCCATAGAATCAGGTGACCACTGGAACCAATGGAAGGGGGGCTGGGACAAAACCAGTAGACATACAGTATAAAAAGGGAGTGAATGAGAGACAGAGTGAGGACAGGAGGTGTTGAGGTGGATAGAGAAGCAGCGTGCTGAGGAGTTGGTAGCAGTGAACAGGCAATGTATTTTGTGTGAGAGAGTGGTACCAGTGTATGGAGGGTGGTAAGTGGGTGTAAAAGGGAAATGAGAAAGGATGAAGAGAGAGAGAGGGAGAAGTGTAGGGGGAATTAGATAGAGAGAGGGGGAAATGAGAGGGTGTATGGTGGGAATGGTGTGGAGAGAGCACAAGGTGATAGTTGGAGTAGAGATGTGTGCGTAGTGGAGCAGAAAAGGGGAAGTTGTAGCAGGAGATGGGTGGAGAGTCTGTGGTAGGGCGTAGTGTTGCAGATGGCACAATAATCACTCCCAGTCACATCGATGGTTCAAGGATTTATGTCTTCTTTGTGGGGCCTATGGCCATCCCTCTCGCGTCTTGTTCTGATTCTCCTCCCTAATAGAGGTATCTATAATTCCAGGCTAGTGCTATCGAATGTTAACACCTACTGTGAAAAAGCTGACTTTGACCTAGAGATCACTAAAGAAATGCTAGCTATCTAAACTCCCTTGTGGACTTTCTAACTGTTCCTGCTCTATCAAGTTGTTAGTGAGCTAATGGGATTTGGGGTGGTGTCTTGCAAATACTCATCTTGACTGAGGCTTTGTCTAACATGCTCACCTCTCCCTTTACTATTCTTTCTTCTGGTTCCCTCTGCCTCACGCCTTGTACCACTCTTCTGTCACTTCTATGTTCTCACTCTTCCAAGGTCTTCCACCCTTTGATGTTAATCCTCCGTCCACTATTACCACCAGCTCCTTCTCTGCTCTACTCTCTCCTCCAGAATCTCTCTCAGAACCACTACTTCTCCCTCCAAACCACTAATCACAAACCCTCCTTTCACTCAGTAACATTTGCTTCACAATCACTCCTTATACTACATTGTCTATCAGCTTGCCGCACAACCACATTGAAGAACCACTTTCACTCCTTAGCCTACACCTCACCTGCCCCACAATTCTTCTCCAAGCTCTTCTGCTCTTTCCTTCCTACCTCCTGCTGCTGGTCTCCTGGTCTTCCTCCACCCCTAACATCACCCGAAAAACACACACTTCCTGCTTATAGCCCACCATGTCTTCCAGGATATGAGCTCTCTCCATGGTCAATTTGGCCCCGTCTTTCCCACCCAGGGAGTGTGTGTATAGTAGGGGGCTAAGCCCTGACCACCTTTTCCACTTTTTTTTTTGATGCATACGGAAGATGGCAGCCTGAAAAGTCCACTGTTTGTGTTCTGGGGCCGATCCCGTGGGCTCTCCCAGTAACTCTCTCAGGAGAGGGTCATCCCCCTCTCAGCTTTTAGTCCCCAGTGGTCTAGGGGGCCTTTGGCTTGTTGTGCAGGAAGTGTTTGGCAGCTCTACAAGGACTGCAGCATTGTCATGTATGCGAGAAGGTTCTCGCTCTTTTTGCCGCGGCTTGCCGCAGTGTATCCCTCTCCCTCTTTTCTCTCCTCTCTTTTGTTCTCTGTTTGTTCTTTTCTTTTTTCCCTCTTCTGTTTTTTCTTTTCTGTTTTTTCTCTTCTGTCTTTTTTTGTTTTTTCTCTCTCTTCGATGATGACATCATATACCTGCAAACATGGCATTACTGCTGCCAGTGTTACATTTGTCTTGGTACAGTGTTGTACTTTGTGGGTTTGAAAAACGCCTAGCTAATCCTAAATCTACAGATGGGAGTAAGCTATGACCATCAAATAATAATAACACAGTCCTAGTGGTGTCTTGTCAAAATAAAAGGGCCTGTACTAATAAACCTATGGCCAATCCTTGCCTCTAAATACAAATAGTGTGGGAAATAATGTTAAAAAAAGAAAGAAGTGCTCACAAAATGATATGTCAGGTTGTTCAGGCCGTTGGCCTCCTTTGCCCACGTTTTCAGCACGGGACAAGGCAGTACACTCGAGTTTAGCACAGTCTCTGGCTACTCTAGCATGAGGATACAGTTCAGTTGTTAGGATCAGGGCCTGCTGTGCCCAGGTCTCTTTTCCTTTCAAAGTCTCTTCATTCAGAGGGCCTGATGCGACAAACAAACACGTTATTTACTTCTTTCAGATTATCACAAATACTCAAGTTCTTAGGCGATTGGCTATTCACCTCAAATCGCCCTCAGCCGGGCTCAGATCCTTTCACCACAATATTCATACATTATTTATGCATCCAATTCCTTGCAGGGCATTCTTTCTCGGGTGACTCTGGTTCACCTGGACCCCCCCCCCCCCCCCCCCTCGGTCGGGGCTCAGATCTCGGATCGCCTTCATTCGGGCTCAGATCTCGGATCCCCCACAGTCGGGCTCAAATTCCTTTTAACACAATGTTCATCACTTTACACAAACTTGCTTTAACCAAAAGCTTTTAGCTGAACTCTCTCTGCCGGGCTCGGACAAACATCATATAAGATTTCATCAACTATCGAAGACATTCGAATGTGCACAGGGTTTTTGTTTGACCCGTTGCAGGACCACTTTGATTTCACAATTCTTTATCACTCTTCACATTTGCCACGTTTCAGCTGGATACCTAACCGAGACTTTCGAATGAGCACCCACGTGGTACGGGACCACTCTATCTACGGTATTGTATCTTGGCTTCAAAGTTCAATCACTCATCCGCTGATTCATTGTGTTCGTGTCACTTGCCACATACGCTTCATACACTGTTCTCTTCAGTTTTCATTATACAATGTTGTCGCTTGCAACCTTGGCTTCAACACAGACCGGTCTGGTATCAGTCTCCCTAACTCATCGGCTGTGCTGACTTGACTGACGCTGCTTTATTGTAGAAGCCAAGGACAATACTGCAGTGGCAAACGATTCTCCCTGCCTTGACTATTGATGCAGGAGAGCCCCGGGTACCTCTGACACACAATGCAGCGTTCTTCACTCTCAATTGCTGGTCTTTCGTTTCCTATTCTTGAATGTTCCTGGAAGTAACGGGTCTTTCGTTGAAAAGGTCAAGGGCACTTCCCTCCTCGCAATCTTCTTTGGTTTTGCTGTCTTTCGCCTTGTATTACACTACCATCTTGGAACCGCTGCTCCCACGTGTGCTTTGCCTTGATCAGTGTGTGCTTTTGTGCTCTGCCTTTTATCTGTGTTGGGAAGTGTGATGGAAGTCAGGTGTGTGTAATGGTAAGTGATTGCCTGACCCTGCCTGACCATTATATTGGGAAATGTCAGGTATACGGCTCGGGTGTTAGTTTGTTTTCTCTCACAGTGAGTTGGCTGTGAGTAAGTGTTTGTATTGGGAGTGGGGTGAGTTCCTAAGTATCCTACCTGGTAGGATGGGATAGGGAAGGGGATACTGCGTCTCGCCATCCGGTGTCCGCAAAAGCGATCTCTGAGTCCTGGCCACCTGGATGACAGATCCCTGGGGACTAGTGGGTGAGAAACCTTCACACTGTGCACAAACCTAGCTATGATCATTAATTAGTTGTGGAAAAAAGGAAATTTAAATCTGATCTAAGAATGCTAAATAAAATGGCATCTTCTGATTAATTAGCATTCCTCAAGAGTAGAAAGCTGCAATATAATAACTGGGTAAGAGCAAGCCCCAGTAAAATTCTTCAACAAGAGTCTAAGTCCATGTTGCAAAAAATCGCTAAAAGGACAGGCGACATTTGGAAAATCATAAACTTCTTGAAAAATCCGCAGCAGGCATTTCAAATAAATGCGGTAGTTGAGGCCACGTGGGAGCAACACTTTACAACTATATTTAACACAGACGAGGAAGAGACAAATCAAGAAGCTGGCAGGGGACTGTCGGAATGGTCATTTGCGACTGACAAGAACATTCTGTCGTTGATAAAGAAGGTAAGCAACTCGAGGACTCCCGGGCCTGATGGCCTTACAAACTCAATGCTTAGAGAAGAGCCAGAATTATGGACTGACTTCCTGTGGCTATTGTTCGTCCAGATAAAGAGGTAGAAACAGATAACAAAATCCTGGAAATCATCTATAGTAATGTAGAGAAGCAGACGTGTACATCACTGATGGACTCTGCCCCCTCACCTCTGTCATACTGGACGAATAACAGGAAGACACTATGCACGACACCAGGTATAATTCCAATACTGCATCGAGTGTATGAGAGACGTTATGCACTTAGGCAACCGTATGAAATGTATCCTCGTACTGAGGTGGTAGCAGGAAATTTGCAGGGACCACTGAATATTGAGGCGTTGTAAAGAAGATCTGATGGGTGCAAAGTGATGTCCTAAGGACAAGATAACAATGACACACAGAAACGATATAAGAATACTTAAATAATGAAGATGCAACTGAAGAAACAAGAGTAAACAATATATATAGAGAGGATAAGTAAGCAAATGAGTAGTGAATGTATATACGCGGAAACGCAAGGTAGATGAGCCATACAGAAGTTTGCTGCAGTAGAAAACCTAACACAAGTGAAGCGGCCATGTTGAAAAGATGGATGGCGGCCGGCTCTAAGAGCTTGAAGGTGATAGACCAGAGCTGACAGAGGCTGGAGATACAAATTCATGCATCAATAAAGAATGGCAGCTGGCCAGAGATCAAGGAAGCCACAGCGAGAAGCTACTGAAGGGTACAAGGGGAGTAACGAGGATAAGCAGGACATATTTCTCTTTTGATTAAATATTGAGTGAACAATTTTCTAGTGCCAAGTATTAACAATAAAATATTCAGGAAGCTTATGCGAAGTAGAGCAATCCAGTTTCCAGAGGCCAAGAGGAGTAATGACAACCAGCTTAATTGAATTAAATGGCACTAAATAAAAGGTGAAATGGACAAAACGTGGTCTCCTCAAACGTGATTCAGAACTTGAAAACAAGGCTTATTCATTAATTCATTAAGCTCCAGACGAAGATAGTGGTGTACTTACACCCCCTTCAAAGTCCCAGGGAAGAGAACCGTCTGCAAGGTCAACTACAAAGAAGAGGCCTTGGCTGTCATGATGCCCGCTCCCGGGGAGCAGGTTCAAGCCCTGCGTCCCCCAAAGCGGACATCCAGTCCCCAAGGAAGGACCCAGCAACCCCATATAGGGGCCCTTTGGACAGTGTCCTGGCGCCTATGGCGCCAGGCTCATAAAAGACATCAGTCCTGGCGCCATAGGCGCCAGGCTCATTATGAGAGTGCTTGGGTGCACTTACCTGATGCAGACCATGCTGCAGGATCCCGGCCTCCTTGAGGCCTGAAAGGAACTACTTTACCTGTGGGACTAATTTACCATCCGGGCGTGGTCGGGGAAGGATTCATACCTGATTGGAGGAAGGATACATAGCTGGAACTTCTTCCAAGGCTATTTAAACCCCACCCGAACAGCCACACGTGCTTCGCGTTGTTCTGCATCTCGCAGCTGGACGCTCACCGTGTCTGCTCCTGCATCCTTACTTCTGCCACGCCTGCCAGCATCCTGGATTACCTGCAAAGGAAGAGAAGAAGAGAACAGAAGAAGGAAAAGTCCTTACCTGCTAAAAGCCGCATCTCGGAGACATCTCGCCGACAATCCTGAAAAGGAAGACTTTTATTTAAAAGCTCATCGCGTCGATCGCTGCAGCGCCGCATTCCACTCACCTTTGCAGGGCGCCTCCATGTTCAGCAGCGATCATCCGGATTCGCAGTCACGCCCCAGCGCCTAGGGAGAAAAAGACAAGAACAAAAGGTGAGAGAGAGAGAGAAGGGAATAAGGAAAGCTAAATCTCCATGTTAAGACTTACCTGTCGATTCATTCCCTCTTCATTTCGGGTCCGCGCCGCATCCTGGCATTTCCGGACCCCGGCCCCTAAGGGGAAAAAGAGACATCAGCGTTAATGAGCGAATGAAAAGACATTAGCAAAAAATGCTCATTAAAGACTTACCTGATTTCTACAAGGATTTCACCTCTCATCTCGGGTCCGTGCCTGTTCCCCGGCATTCCGTACCCCGCCCCTACGGGGGAAAAAGACACTAGCATTAGTACATTAATGCATGGACACAAGGGGAACCTCTTATCAAAAAAACTTACCAGGAAGCCAAGCAAGTTTGGTTCTCACCAATCCGAAAATCCAGTGAAGTAACTGGATACCAACGCGCCCCTGCATCAGAAGCAGGATGGAGAGCTCGTCCTTCCAGACCCTAAGGTGAGACGCTGCAGGGAATCACAGAAGGGTTTCGAGGAGGGTGAGAGGGGAAAGTGGGAGGCCGATTGCATTACCCTGCAGACAGTTAATCCCCTATTTTCGCCTACAGAAGGATACTTCTGCGAGCCAGACAAGCCAGATTTGGGGGCCCGGTCCAGTCCATCTTCCGAACCCTGCGCATCACCTTAGAAGAGGTCACAGCAGCGCGAACCAGGCCAGCGCCTCCGTGGGAGTCAGGTGAGCGTTACATTGGCTGAAGGCTTGTCTGATGAGAGATGATGGACTAATTGTGCAAGGGAGCAGTAGTCTGACATTGTTTTCTGCACCTGGGTTTCGTTTTGCTTAAGTGCTGCTAGTGAGCCGAGTGTCCAAGGTTGGGAGAGGATGCCAACCTATCATGAAAGCCTACGTAGCAGTCAGTATACAATGTTGCATGAGCCAATCTGCTACTTTTATACTGTTATAATCTGTATTATACTTAGTTAGATGGAAGTTCAAGGCTTCCTTACTAGAGGAGGAGCAACCAAGAACATGGACTCATTAAGTAGATATGTTCCCCTAACCAATCCCTGAACCCGATAGGTTTTATTATTTGCCACTTAGGATGATGTCGTAGCTGATGCAATTCGAGGTATAAAGTATTTGTGTAACCAAACTATCAGTGTGAGTGTGTGAATTTATTTGTTCGACAGATTGTCCTACTTTATTGAATTGATAATAAAGTAGTACCATATTCTTTGAGTCTGTTCGGCTATTTGTGTCCAAGACTGCTTATTATGGTAATCTCATTCTGTGCTACTGCACAATTTGGTAGCAGAGGATGGTTTTGATCCATCGACCTCGGATTCTCAATATCTTCCACCATTAGCTGGAAGACCGCAGTTTCCCCTGTGAGGAGCAGCGCTATAAAGATGTGTGATATAAGACGGTTGGCAGTGCCCCTTTGAAGCAAATCCTGTCCGGTCCCCGCTGGCGCCCCATGGACTGAAGACGAACTGGTCGATTGAGGAAGAGTTGATACCGAAGGCCTCAAGCTGAATAACAGATGTAAGCAGAAACATCTAAAGGGGGGCGGGCCCATATTGCATGTATATAGTTGGAGAACATAACGGGATTTGTTAGGGAAAAGGAGATACCTTGATACCTTTCTTCAAGGAGGAAGGGACCACATAACGCTCTCGAACAGAGTATTACATAAGGCATTCCTGCAGCTATAGCCAAGGAACGGTGGGTGACGCACTCCTAAATGGAGTAAAATAGAGATGAGATATGTCTATCAGGAAGATACGACAAGACAATTGTAGAAAAGGTGTGCACACGTGTTTTGCGGGATTTCGAAAAATATCAGTGTAAAAAATATATTGATGTGTTTCTGTATTAAGGGTGATGCAATAAGTTTAAATCTTAAAAATTATAAGAGCAATAGCAATAAAATGCGACAAAATGATTAGGCCCTAGAAAAGTAAGCGATTGGCACCAATCAAACCTAGCAGGAATAATATTTAGAAAAAATAAGATAAAATGGATTTTTAACATAATCAAAATAATAACATGATAATATGAATTTACAAATATAAACAAAGGGATAAAAATGGATATTGTTGCATAGGGTTGGAAATAGTTTTGGAGAAATTGGGTTGTTGGAAATGGGCAGTGATTGATGTTGCTGGCCAAAGTAATTGTTGAAGTGTGATTAAATAAATGGAAAAACCTGGTAAGTGTTGACAGTTAAAAGCGACTTGTCGTTATGGGGGACACCCACCCCCCCTTTTTATATCTATGTAGAACATTACCAAGATACCTAAAATCAGGTAAGTACCACACTGAGTGGTGAAGGGCACGACTGATAAAACACTTATGCCTGTGGCCTCAAGAACGTTCATTATCAAAGGCAGTGCTATGACACATGACGACATACTGGCATGCTACATACAGGGGGAAGAAGCTACGAGAAAGGGTTAGCTATTTTAGAACTCAGTAAGATGTCCCAGAGTGAGATGGGAGACCCACCAGAGAAGGAGTTGATGCCTAGTTAGCATAAAGAGGAAGACCTAATGCCCTCCGCCCCTCTAGCTCCTCCTAAGAATGACAGCATGATAGAAGACAAACAGGGGATTTATTATCTAAAGGAATTAAAAGCAGTGGCAGGGTACGGTAATCCATACAGTCTTCGTTATTATAAGCGGGAGGTGAATATGTTGGAAGAAAGTAAGACTAAAGAACCTAAGTAAATGTCTACATGCAGCGAACATAAAGAGCGTGATGAGAGCAAGGATAGACCGATAGAAATAGAAGAGGAAGCCAGACGACAAAAAGAGGGAGACGAAGCAAGTGGAATGAAAATAGTACAAAACAAGTGGCTGGGAGAACAGATACTATTGAAATTAGATGGGAATGGCATTGGTGACATTAAACAAAAAAAAATTATAAAAAAATAAATAAAAGAAGGAAAAGGAACAAGAAAGGGCATACAAGGAAGGAAAAGGAATGGAAGAGAAATGAAGAACAGAGGAGGTATTGACAACAGAGAAAGAGAAGAAACATAAGGAAATAGAAGGCCAAAGATTGAAAGAACATAGGTTGCAAAGAAGGCGAGATGGAGAAGAGAACAGGGAGATGAGAATGAAAGAAGAAATGAGGAGGAGTAGGGGACAAAGGGATGACGAAATGGATCGTTTTATCAACAAAAACATGATACCCATCGAAGCACGAGAGCAATGGGAGGAAGAGAGAGGATAACTACAGCCCTGCAGGGAGTTGCAAGGGATACCAAGAGCACAGACATGGGCAGATGAACATGAGTCGGAAGTCATAGAGAAAAGGATTGTGGGTCTATAAAGACAGATGAAAGAGGAAGCTAGCTACAAGGCTATGGGAAGCTTTGCAGGCTCTCCGCTGAAGGAAACAGGAAATAGAGCAGATAATACATTGATGGATGAGAATAGAATGCTGTCCCTAAGTAGACTACATCTTAATGATGAGGAAAGAGATGACCGTTATACCAATTGGGGTATAATGATGTCAGATGAAGGAAGGGAGGAGAATGAGATGGTGCGAAGAGAAGGCGTATGCAGCTTTTCGATAGACCCGAACATAGAGAGGGGAGAAATGGTCAGATTTAGAAGACATTAAAGAGAAAACGCCAGAGCCAGCACCATATTCTGAACGACCACCAGCACGATTGTGCAGTGCAGGGGATATCTCCCCGCCTTATGTAAGCAGGTTAAGGTGCAACTTGATGTGGTCAGTACTATCTGTGACACCAGACTAGCAAGAGGAGCCAAGGGTCAGGGTAACGATAGGAGGCAAGATATTTTTGTTCATTGTGGATATGTGAGCAACTCGTTCCTGCGTTCAAGAGGGAAAATACCAAATTCCTGGCATTGCCATGAATGTGCAAGGATTCTCTGGGGCTACAAGTTTGGTTCCTTTTCTTGACTAATTACCACTTTCTATAGGTGAACATGACATGTCCATGCCACTACTATACTCTCTGCAGACACCAGTTCACATATTAGGACTTGATGCCAAAATGTAACATGACGATATCCTTTACTGACAAAGGGATAGTGTGTTCGACTCCAGGGATACATTACATGAACGTGAGAGAATTGATATTAGCCTTTACAGGACAGAAAGCATTACGAGGGGTTCCTTTAGAACCCAAAATATTTTTGTAAGGAGTAAATATTTTGTTGACATGGCTTCCTGGGCTGACGGGGAAAATATTGGGAATACCTGATTAGTTCGTGTTTAGACCAGAAATGCCTATGGATGGTCTAAACGGGTAATTCCCATATAACTGGAAGCAGCAGTGGTAAACAGTACTCCAGATAAGATTTGGAAGTGGGAGTATTTTACTCCCTATTTTTTAAAGGAGGGGGGTAAAATGATTTTTAAGGAGTAAAAATGTAATTAAAATTCCCAATGAGCGTATTGTATAAGCAAGTATAATATGTTTTAACTGGAACAAGGAAATATTTTTCAAATTATTTTTGTAATAATTATTTCTTTGAACCTAGTTATTTATGCACACTAAAAGATACACAATTACTTCTGTTCAGGTAGATAGAATAGTAGTTTCTTTCATTGGTACTACGTGCACTACTGGTCCAAACATATCCATGAAGCTGCGTGTGTGCAAGCAGGGGCACAAGCTCCTACGTGCCTGTGTCCTATTTTTTGTTTGTTTTTGTTTTGATTTTTTTGGGAGTATTTGTCGATTTTTAGGAGGTAAAAGGGGTCGATACACCCCTTATCTGTCGGGCTGGTGGTAAATCAGGAAAGAAAAGTTGTTCATGGGACAGAAGATGGGGGAAGAGCATGGAGAACAGTGATAGCCCTTAAAGGATACAGACTGACAGATTTGACAGATGAGATGAATATTCAGAAGATGAATTCGTATTTTTCATAAATCTTAGTTATTGGATTAAAATTGAGAATAGAGAAATATCACAAAGAATGGCGTTGGTAAAAAAGAAGCCGTAATATTTTTCAGGAAGACTTGTAGAAGGTACCAAGTATCGTGTGGACTAATAGACCCTATGATGTGGGTCTATTGAGTAGAGCAGGTGCAGTGACGATCAAGCTTAAACCAGCAGCAATACTGCCACAATCAAAACAATATCCTATGCCTAGAGAAGCAGATGATGGCATATTTGAGACCAGGGATTATTAGTGCCATCAGAATCCTCATGTAACACGGTTGTGTATCCAGTGAAGAAATCCACTGGGGGGTCGTTGAGATTTATTCAGGATCTCGCTCTCTAAACAATATTGTTGAAGCAGAGTTTTCTTTGGCCCCAAACCCTGCTACAATATTATGTAACATTCCAGCTAAACCCAATTATTTCCAAGCGTAGATTTAAAAAATGCCTTCTATTCAATTGCTCTTCATGATGACTCACAAGATTTGACTTCCTTTTCATATAGAAATCAGCGACACATTCTCGGGCTTTCCCAGCACAAGATGATAGTTCAGCTTTTAACCCTGTAGCTTTCAGTTATCAGGGCCTTCGATGGCGAAGTGTCATTTCACTTGAAAGTCTCTTGCCTTCTTGGACCTGACGTGTTCAAACAACAAAATAAAAGTTCCTTTAACAAATGAAAGTCCTTTTCCATGGTTTGCAGGGTGATACATTCACCCCTGGATCCCCACCCTTCTCAATTGTTTATCACAATATACCACAGTTCCTATATCAAACAACTTTGGATGATAGCTTCACCCCTGGATCTCCCTCGTTCGGGCTCAGACCCAGTCTTCTCTTTTTATCTTCTCGAGTGATGGCTTCACCCCGGATCTCCATCGGTCTGGCTCGGACCATTCTTGCCTCTTGCGAGATTTCCTCCTCCGTCAATTTCTCTCAGTCTTTTGCTTGGGTGACGAGTTCACCCCTGTATCTCCCTAGGTCGGTCTCAGACTCCTCTTGACATTAACGGGATTAAATTCCCTTGGTTTCTCAATGTTCACTTTCGCTGTGGGATTCACTTCTGCCTTTCTTACACTGCGTGTAGATCAGTTTTTCTATTGTTTAGGGATTTTGCTCGACCCTCTGTATGACCACTTTGATCTATTTCGCTGGCCCTCCTATGGCCTTCTGGTACTTGTAGTTTCTCTCATATGGGGCCCGACCAGAGTCTCTCGAGTTAGCACCCAGCCGCTTTCCCTCTGCAGTTGGACTCCCCTTCACACTTTTAACAGTTCATTCAAAGTTCATCAGCTTTGGTTCAAAACTTGCCACTTTGCGATTCTCACCAATCACTGCCCGGTTCTTATCGATTCTCCCCTCGACTCACCGGCTGTGATGAACCGCTAGGCTGTTGGCTTCTCTGGAGTCAAGGCCAGTGCCACGGGCACGGGAGCTTCCCTCGCTCCTTATCGGCATAGGTTTGCCTCGTGTAGCGTTGACATCTGCTGCCAGACACTTGGGCTATTGTTCACGGTTTTATGCTCTCTTGCACAAAGTCTGGGACGAAAAGGGCAAGGTCACTTCTCTCCTCGCCACCCTCTTGATTCCTGCCGCCTTTCTCCTTCTTTTGAACTGCCGCTTGATAACGGTCTCATTGTGCTGTCTGCTGTACTCGCCTTTCTCGTAGTGCGCTTTCTTTCTCCACCTTTTATCCCTTTTATCCCTGTGGGGAAAAGGAAGGGCCATCAGGTGTGTGTGGTTCAAGTTAATTGCCTGACTTTGCCTGACCCTTCTGTCGGGACATGTCAGGTACACAGTTCTATTACAAGAGCGTAAACCAATGTTCATGTCTGAAAAGGAAGGAGTTTGAGTATCTGAAAAAGCAGTTGGTAGAGTTTCCAAACATCCTACGGAGTCAGAAGGGAAAGAGGTGATAAATGGAATTTTAGCCTTCGTATTTGAGTTTGGGGTGCTCTCAGAATGATAGGTTTTGGGGGCTTTCTTAAATGGACAAGAATGACCGGGATGGAGAACAGAACATAAGTGATTGTGGGAATGGTAGTATTCTGTCATAGTAGGTTGGGATTTTGGAAGATGACCATCAGAGGGACGGGATTAGTAGGGTTTGCGGGGTAAACGGGAATAGCTGGGGCCGTCAAGTAAACAAGAGTGATTGTGTGAATCGTAGTGTTTTGTCTGATCAGTTTGGGTATGCGGAAAATAATAAGCAGACGGATGGCAGGAAGAAGGATGGGGGTTAATCGAATGGAGACCGGTGAAATAAGGATTCTGGGAGTTCTGCTTTTTGGGTGTAACAGGGTTTGGGACCTTAGAGGATTGATTACGCATGGAGGGGTTGTTGGATCTGGGCCGAGGAGATCTAATCAGAAGAAGGGGGGGCAGATGTGGCACAGCCCATAAAGGTCTCGGGGAGCTCACTCTCCTCATCTTCTCCCTGGTAACATACAGTGTCTCACCTGGGGCATTCCCCTGAGCATAACCCCGGGTATCCCCATCCAGGTGATTCCCTTTCGCTCTTTCGCCCCCAAGGCTGGGGTCTGAGCATTTCAAGCTTCTTTTGACCACCTGGATAAGGGCTCCTCGAGGCTCGCTTTGGAGGATACCTTTAGATTTCTCACAAGTGAGACAGAGGAAAGGTGCATGGAGGACTCAGTTGAACTAATGACAATACTAGCAGAAAAAGGACATTAGGTAGACAAAGAAAAACTACACTATTATCGGGAAGAGGTCCTGTACTTAGGACAGCTCATCTCTCAAGAGGGGAGAGAAGCGACACCTGAAAGAGCAGAAGCAATCATGAGAATTCCAAAACCAGAGATAGTGGGGGAAATGCAGCTTTTTCTGTGCCTATGTAATTATTCTAGGTCCTGGGTTTTTGATTACAGTACATATATTCAACCACTCTTAAAAGGACCTGAGGAAGAACAGATAGACAAAAGTAAAATATTATGGGAAGACGACATGTCTGAAGGACTCAACTAATCAAAAAGGGTGATTTGCACAGCCACTGTGTTAGGAATTACAGACTGTGGTGAAGTTTTACTTAGTCTCACATTCAAAGGGAGAAGTGATAACAGCAGTACTCACACAGAAGACATTAGGACATGGGCACAAACTATTAGCCTAGTATGGTGGGGTTCTAGACCGGTAATGAAAGGACATTATCCTTGCAAACAAGATTTAACAACTGCTGCTTTCGCAATTGAAAAAGCTACCAGTATTGTAATGGGATTCTCAATAACATTTTGTTGAGTACTTTTTATTCGCCATTTTGGACAAACCCAAAAGTACATTGACTATACAAAGAGAGTCTGGATACAAAGTGATTATTTTGAATCCAGCCATCAAAATTGTTAGATGCAGAATAGTGAATCTAGCGACATTCAAAGCAGAACCAGTAGGAAAGGATGACTATGTACACGACTACACAACGTATACTGATTTTTATGATGATATTTCCCTTGTTAGAGAAAATGCTCTTGAAGAGGTGGGTCTGGGAGGAGGGAGGTGAGTTCTCTTTATTGATGGTTCTTCAAAAATTGACCAAATGACTGGTGACAGTCATACTGAGATGGCAGTAGTGAAATTTAAAAAGAATGGTGCATTTGAAGTAGTGACGAGTGCGAGACTGCCTTCACATTGTTCAGCACAGGCTGCAAAATTAGTGGCGCTCATCGTCACTTCAGAGATTTGAAGATGAGTAAGTGACAGTGTATTCTGATAGTGTTTTATAAGTCACGTGAAATGCCTGAGAATCTCTTTCTATTCCTGATAAAGGCAAGGGTGATATTTTTTCTGATATTTCTGAACAAGTTGCCCGATCTAAAAGGGATGCTGGGGAAGACAATGAAGGTATAAATTCATATCTTGATAATTCGGCCCATTTAAAGAATAACATGTGGCATTAACACATGAAGTAAGTGGGGAGAAAAATGTCAGACGGAAGCTGCTATGTATGTTCCCTTATAATTTATGCTTTGGGAACATCTAAAATATTCATAGCAACATAATTATCAGAGAAAAAGGCACATTGCTTGATGCATCTTGCACTTTGCTTAACCAGAGGTCAATTCCAAGGCATGACAGCACCCATAGTGTGGGTGAATAAGGCAACATCGAAAAAGAGGTCCATTATGTGCAGGCTATGAAGTCAAGAGCATAGCAAGAGACAATGAACCTAATAATAAAATACGAACAGCATGGAATAAATGGAGCAGGGATCAAAATAGGATGTTTCAATGCAAGGACAAGAACGGAAAGAAAATGCGCGAATGCTGGGAAAGAGGTCTACGATTATGAATTAAAGGAACAGTCCTTACTCCTGAAGGATGGACCGATGGATGGATTGATTGTATGCAAGGCAATGGCATTGATAGGACAATGGAAAGTAATTGTGGTAAATGCAGAATGGGAATGCAAGGATCCATGGCCTAATATTATAAGGTTGTTTACATGGGTCAACGATGAGGGGGGGCCCTTGCAGATACTACCCCTGAAGAATGCATCCCTATGCTTCAGAGATAATGGCACAGTAAAAGTTGAAGAAAATCTCAAGTGTGGCTGAGTTTCTGACGTACCATGAATGCATGGAGGAACTGCAGTCCTGATGGATCACTATTGGGCATCTGGATCAAGAGCATACATGAAGTTGCCACCAAAATGGGGAGGAGTTTGTTCATTGGTACTGATAAGCATACCAGCCTTAGTAGTACTACAAAGTGACCTGCAGATCAGTCTTTCTGAAAATGGATTCACACTTGAGGAAGAAGAGATTGCTTAGCCTCATTTGACAAGAGGGAGAGTTATTTTTCAGCAAAATCAATAGATGCCTATTGTAACATTCCAGATGAACACAAGTTGTTCAGCCTAACAGCATTGATATAGTTACAGTCATATTCATGCTAGGGATTCTGACTGCAATAAATGCCAGGTGGTTACAGATCACTAGGTGGTGGGAACGGCTACAAACGATGAACACAACAATAAAAGGATTTAATGCTATCAAAGAAGAACTGAGGGCAATCAGGCTTATGACTCTCCAGAACAGGTATGCCTTGGACTTGATTACAGCAATGGAAGGAGGCGTGTTTTCCAAGATCGGGCCTTCTTGCTGTACATTCAGACCTGCCTGTGATGGAACCCTGACAGGAGCAATAACTACGCTGTCAACCCTGCATATGAAAATGGTAGATGAAGTAGACGAGACCGAGGATGAAGATTGGTTTGCATCCCTGTTTTCATGGGTCCCAACTTGGCTGGCAAATGCCTTCAAACTACTTGGAGCAAACCTAGTTTTAGTATTGCTGGGATCCTGTCTTATATTCATTGGACAATGCAAGAAGATAGAAAAGAAAGCAATTGGAATGAAGATAATTATCGATGTGAATGTCAGGGTTAACAGGATCTCTCCCTTGATCCTCACCTTAATCCTCCTTGCTCGATGGCGAAGGGGACCATTCTCGTACCGCCTCCTTACCCATCTTCTTTTTGGATGTCTTCCTCTCTTTGAAGAGATATTGTCTGTCACAAAGTGAAGTCACTATGTCCGACTAATGAACTGACCGACAAGAGGCCCCACCCTCGGTACAGCCAAGTATGGGAGAAAAGCCAATAAAGGCAAAAAAAAATGAAGTGTTGTAACGTCCCTTCCGGTGAACCCAGAGTGTATATGATCCCTGTATGCTCGTAGCGTTTGCTTCCCGTTGGAACTTAGCATTGTAAACACCAAGAAAGCAGGCAGGGCTCCTTCTCAAAAGGGTTGTATCCGAAGGAGAGCAAGTACGGCAGCAGGGATGAGTGTAAGCACAGATGTGTAAGCAGAGTTCTGCATGGATAACAGCAGAGGACAGGAGACCAAATGACTGCAGAGGTTCCAGGAAAAGCGGGACAAACAAGGCAGAAAGGGGAGAATGAGAGAGAGGAGAAAGTTGGAGAAATAGTGCTTGAAAGTGGAGGGGAAACCTAGCACTAGCGTCTTATCCGTAAGAGCAGGAAAATATGAGGGCTGCGATGCACCACTCTGTAAGTGGAAATGAAGGATAACCAGTTAGACAGCGATCATCTTGGGAAAGACTAGAGTTATTGCATGTTCCTCAGCAAACGTGGTGGAACGCCAATGGCTGATCATCCACCTCTTCCATAGTCGCCATGAGGAGAGCGCCTTGACAGGATGTCCCCTCCTGTACCTGGTGGTACTGGATTTGCCTGGATGTATTCGATGAAAACATTGTAGTCGACCAGAGGAAAATCCTTCCACTTAACCAGGTACTGGAGTCTCCCCTTGTGATAACGTGAGTCACATATACGGGAGATCTCGTACTTCTTAGGCTTAGAAGGGATAGGGGTATGTGGCTCCTTTTTCCATTGAGAATAAGGGTCAGGCACCCAAGAACTTAGAAGGGAGGAATGAAAAACCAGATGTAAGTGGCTCAGGGAACTGGACAGCTGTAGTCTAAACACCACAGGATTGACTTTGGCGATGATCTCATAAGGCCCAATATATCTGGGAGAGAGTTTGGAAGGATGGACCCATCTTGGTGGGTGTTTTGTGGACAACCAAACCTTAGATCCAACATCCCATCCGGGGACCTCACTCCGATGCTTATCTGACTGTTGTTTGTGCCTCTTCTTGCTCTCTTCTAAGCTCTTATGGGCAATCTTGTGGGCTCCTGTGATGTCTGTCAACAAGGAGTCAATAGAAGGAAACTTTGAAGGAGGATACACCAAGGTTGGTAGAGTATGTGGGTGTAAACCAGAAGTACAATAGAATGGACTTAGCCTGGTAGACGTATGCATAGAGCTGTTACAAGAGAACTCTGCAGTGGGTAGGAGATCCATTCAGTCGTCCTGCTGGGTGTTGACAAAACACCCAAGTTATTGTTCCATGGTGCTGTTGAGTCTCTCTGTTTGCCAGTTAGTCTGTGGATGATATCCAGATGACAGGGCTCTACTTCTGCCCAGTAGTTTGCATAATGTTCCCCAAAACACTGATGTTTACTGAGATCCACGGTCTGAAACTGTGTTCAGGAAGACCGTGCAGTCGAAATATCTCTCAATGAAACACCTTAGCCATCTCGGGGGCAGTAGGTAACCCTGGAAGCCGAGAGATGTAGGCCAACTTGGGAAGGAGTCAATGGTAACCATAATTGCTGTGCATCCCTGAGAGGATGACAGATCTACCACAAAATTCATAGAGGGATGACTCCAATGTTGTGTGGGTATAGGGGCCTTATTTTAAGTAGCTGATGTGTTTCCTGGTGCTCTACTTGCTTTGAGCGCAAATGGGACAGGTGCGGGTGTAGATCTTAACCTCTGCCCGAATGGTGGGCCACCAGAAAATGCGTTGTATGAGTTCAGATGTAGCAGAGAAACCCCAGTGGCTTGCGATCTTGTCTTCGTGACACCAAGATAGGACTCGGCTTTGTAAATACGCATCAGGATTGACCCACCGGTTCTTCTGAAACATCAAATCTTCCTTCTTTTCTAGATTCAGCTTCTTGTCCTTGTTTCACTCGTGAGGTAAAGTGATTAAGGCTTCTTTAACGTCTTTCAAGAAAGAATACACTAAGAAGACGAACTTGTTACTTCAAAATTGATATTCCTGCGGATGACCTTGAGCGATTCCTACCTCTTGACAACGAGACAGAACGCGGGCTAAAATGTTCTTACTGCCTGTTATGTAGATGGAAAAATCAAATTGGGCGAAGTAATGAGCCCACCGGGCCGGTCTAGGTTTAAGGCATTCCATTTGCTGTAAAATTCGTAAGTTACAATGATCAGTGCGTATTTCGAACTGATGGGAGGCCCACTGTAAAAGGTGGCGCCATTGTTCGCAGGCTAGTTTCATAGCAAGCAGCTCCTTTTCAATCACAGAGTAATTGCCTTTGCTTGAGGACAGGGTCCTTGACGGATATGGAATAGCGTGTTCTTGACCATCCACCTCTTGTTCGAGTACGGCTCCTACCGCGGGAGCGGAGGCATTGGATTCAATTACGAATGGGAGATCCTGATTGGGTTTTAGCAAGATGGGAGCGAAACAAAACAAGGGTTTGAGATGCTGAAAGGCTGCTTCTGCCATCTCACCCCACCAGAATGGCATGTCCTTTAGGAGGGATGTTATGGGAAGCACTATCTCTGAGATGCAAGGGTTGAACTTGTGGTAGAAATTAGCAAGACCCAAGAACCGCTGTATTTCCTTAACAGAAGTGGGAGTAGGCCATTTGAGGATCACTGATACCTTGCAGTGATCCATCTCAATGCCCTCATCAGACAGGATATACCCTAAATACGGCACAGTGGTGATTTCAAATAGACCTTTCTCTGGTTTTACCAGGAGTTGATTCTCTCAAAACCTATGTAAAACCTCTGAGTTAGATCTGATATGCTTGCCAGGAGGAGGAGAAAACCAGGCTATCATTGAGATATACTATGACTGAGTGGAACAGCATGTCTGAGAAGAGTTGCTCCATGAATCGTTGAAAGATAGCAGGGGCATTGAACAAGCCAAACGGCATCACCTGATATTCAAAATGCCCAAAAGGATCCCAAAAGCGATGTTTCATTCAACTCCTGCCTTTATGCGCAGAAGGTGGTAATCCCCACGCACATCCAGTTTGGAGAAAACCACAGCTCCTTGTACAGCCTCAAAAATATCCCAGATAAGGGGCATGGGATAACGGTCCCGGACCATCACCCTTTCTAAGACCCTGATAGTCATTGCACGGTCTTCGCTCGTGATGGTCTCTCTTTGGGATGAAAAACAGAGATGCCTGTGCAGGATAGTGAGATGGCCATATAAGTCCGTTTTGAAGGTTGGAATCCAAATATTCCCTGAGGACCACCTTTTCAGGAAGGGATAATGGGTTCATCCACCCAAAACGGACGAGAGCTTCTGTGGTGAGATTGATGGCACAGTCCTCTGGGTGATGCAGTGGAAGGTCGTTCGGGATCTTGTCCAGGAACACATCCAAAGAATCCTTAAGTTCATTCGGGATATAGTTTATGCCTATGGCGGGGGGTGTACTGTGGGCCATCACAGGTTCCTTTCGAAAGTTGTCTTGGCAATGTTTCACACAATATTCTGAGTTGAACTGAAGAAGATTCTTGGGCCAGTCGATGGTGGGATTATATTTCCTCAACCAGAGTATCCCCAAAATGATTGGGAAATGTGCCCCTGCACGGATGATGTCGAAGTGTAGAGATTCATGGTGTTAAAATACGGATATCCCCAGTACTTTGGTGGTGTGTGTAATCAGTCCTGAGCTGAGGGGTCATCCGTCTACCCCTTCCACAGCTTGATCTTCACTTCTCTCTAGTCTAGGGATTCTCTCCTTGTCAGCCCAGACTGTGTCAACAAAATTATCGGCTGCACCACATTCAAGGAGTGCCATGGTATCAATCTGCCGTTGGTTAACTGTGACCACAATTCTTACAACCATTCATCTGTTATCATCTTGTGAAGGACCAACAGAAAGTGACTGAGAGGGACTTGAAACCTGACCCTGGTTACTTGTCCCTTCTTGGACCGAGGTCTGTCGTTTCCCGCCCGTCGGGGTGGAACTTCTGGGCAGTCATGTAACAGATGGGCAGTCGATCTACAATACATGCACAACCCCTTTTCTCTTCTCCGCTGTCTGGTTTCCATTGCGGAACGGTCCTCTCACCTGTACTAGGGCAAGGCGGAAATCACACGCTACAAATCCAGTCAAAACGAAACCTGCGCTGCGCATTCAGACGGTGCCACGCTTTAAGTGTCAGCCAGTGTCCCGAAGTATGCTTTTCCGCTGGAACAAGAAAACAGATTGTGGACATGAGTCTCGGTACATGGTAACTGGAGGTTGTCATGGAAACGCTGGCATCCGTTAAACAGCCTTCGGTTTCCTCCTCCAGTGAATAAAGACGTTGTGCATGATCACATGACAACGCAGACTTAAGCCCCTCCTGTTCATTCATTTGGTGCTTCTGAATCTCATTTAGTGAGCCTGAACCTGCGTACTTGCGAAATCTACTGCCTTGTGCTACCGACTTTTTCTGCCTTTTGACCTGACCTTGCCTCATCCCTGAATCTGCTTGATGTTCTGGTATCGAACCTGTTTGGCTTCACGGACCGCCGACTGCTCCTCCCTTACGAACTGCTGCCTGTTTTACCAAGACTCTGATTGCCTCACGGACTTCTTTCGCCTCTTGTTTTTGTACCTTGACGTCTGATCCTACGCCGACATGGATTGCCTTTTCCCAAGTCCTGGAACCTATCCTTTTCCTGCGAACATCAACTTCCTGTTTACAGCCCACAGAATTGTTCTGCTTGCGTGCTTTCTGTACACAGACTAGAGACTCCCTTGAAGTGTACTCAGACTCCATTAGGCATCAGGTTCCACCACAGACTTCACGTTTCAAGTATCCTACATCATTCTACTGGATTACCATCCTACGGAACTTTGTACGCATACAGAGGAATCTGGTTCCATCGCTCTTAAGCTATTAAGCTATTGAAGGACTACTACATGGTAAGCCAGTCTGTCCTCTGGAGATCTGTTACTGTTACATTAATCTTGTCTGTACAAAACACTTGTATACTCTGGGTATTTCGTTACAGATTACCCTACCAGTGACCCCTACATCGTGGCTACTGATACACTGGCCTTCTTCTGCTGTGGTGTTGGCACAGGTCAGCTTTCTCCTATTTTGAGATATAGGTGTTTACATTATCTAGCACCAACCGTTGTAGTGACTCTGTATTGTCTTTCTTTGCAGCCACCAGTGTCTCGTCCTATCTTTCGATTAATTGACTCCTCTTTATGTATATTCAGACATACAAAGGGGTACATTAGTAGGAAGAACTGTACTTCTACACTCCGAGTTTAACTACTTATCGTCTACTACAGTTGAAGGAGCGTTCTGACATCCGCTTCCTTTGCTCTGGGGCTAGAGGTCTTCATGCTGCTCCGACCTGCATGGGTTCTTCCGTAGAAGTACCACCAGATGGGGGAGCATAGTTTGTAGATCCTGGAGGGACTGGAAAAAGTCCTCGGTTCTTCTTTCTCTCAGCCCGTCTTTCTGTTAACCGATAGTCAATCTGAAAAACTAAGGAGAACAAATTGGCAATGTCTCGGGACGATGGATGTGGGCCAGCTCATCTTTTGTCTTCATGCAACCCACGTCGGAATATGGTGTATTGGGCTGGCTCTGGCCATCCAGCTTCAGCAGCTGTGAGTTTGAATGTGGTAATATAGTACAAAAGATTCGAAGCACCCTGACGAATGTCCAACAGGTTTTGATGGGCGGAGTAGACCACCTTGGATCTTTCGAAGGTCTGTTTCAGTAGAGTCATGAAGGCCCCATATTCCTGTAAAAAGTGGGCTAGCAGAGGTGACGAGGGGAGTAGCCCAAGCCAGGGCATTACTGGCCATGTTTGAGATCATAAACCCTTTTCGGGAGTGATCTGAAGCGGAAGTCACACAACGAAAGGTAAAATGAACCACACAAGCTTCGATGAACTCCTTTAGCTTCTTTGGTGATTTGTCATATTTAACTGAAGCTTAAACCCATCGTAGGGAGATCTAATGGGTGGTGCTCTCTGGCAGTGACCAGTTGTCTTAACAGTGTTTTTGGTCTTCAGGTTCTGAACCTCAAGAGTGAGGTCCTGGACTGCAGCGACCAGCTCCTGTACCTGTTCCACGGTGGCCATAATGCCTTGGCGTTGCAAACTGCCAAGGTTATCGGAATCTCTTCCTTGATCCTCACCTGAATCTTCCTTGAAAGATGGCGAGGGGGACCCTTCCCGTACCGCCTCCTTATCCTTTTTCTTGGAGTTCTTCCTCTCTTGGTAGAGATATGGTCTGTCATGAAGTGAAGCCACTATGTCCAACTAATTAACAGGCAGACAAGAGGCCCCACCCTCGGTACAGCCAAGAATGGGGAACAAGCCAATAAATGCAAAAAACCCTGAAGTGTTGTCGGTCCCGGTGAACTTGGAGTGAAGATGATCCCTGTAAGCTCGTAGCATGTGCTTCCTGTCGGTACGTAGCGTTGTAAACGCAAAGAAAGCAGACCGGGATCCTTCTCAAAAGTGTTATATCCGAAGGACTTCAAGTACGGCAACAGAGCTGAGGAGTGTAAGCGCAGATGTGTAAGCAGAGTTCCGTCAGATAATGGCAGAGGACAGGTGACCTAATGATTGCAGAGGATCCAGGAGAAATGAGACAAACGAGGCAGAAAGGGGAGGATGAGGGAGAGGAGAAAGGTTGGAGAAATAAGTGCTTGAAAGCGGAGGGGAAACCTAGCACTAACATCTTACCCATAAGAGCAGGAAAACCTGAGGGTTTCAACACCCTGCTCGGTAAGCGGAAGTGAAGCATAACCAGTTAGACAGCGGTCATCTTGGGAAAGACTAGAACGCTACTGAATGTTCCTCGGGAAACGTGGCGGTCGTCGATGGCGGATTATCCACCTCCTCTTTAGGCGCCATGGGGAGAGCGCTGTGACATTGAATGCTGTGACTGATGAGCATACGCAGACCGAAAACACTTTCCATGAGCACCTGAAAGAAAGTCCTCTAGCAAACCCAGAAACAAAGTTCTGTTACCCTAAGAATCAGAAGAACTATGTAGTTTGTTGGGTGTTATGTCAACCAACTGGAGAGTGCTGCCACATTACCTGGAGTCTGGATCAACACATCAAAAATGCAGGTGACCTGAGGTGGGTGACTGAAGATATGGATACTGAAGAAGTCGTTCTGTCGAAAAATTAACAGAATTGAGGAAGAGGAGGTGGTCGAGGACTCGACTAGAGCTGGGAATGTAGATGAGCAGACGTGTACGTCACTGATAAACTCTGCCCCCCTGACCTTCTTGATACTGGATGAATAACAGGAAGACACTGTGCATGGCACCAGGTATCATTCCAATACTTCATTGAGTGTATAAGAGACGTTATGCACTCGGACAACCGTATCGAATGCATCCTCGTACTGAGCTGGAAGCAGGAGATTTGCAGGCACCACTGAATATCGAGGAGTTGTAAAGAAGATCTGACAGGTGCAAAGTGATGTCATAAGGAGAACATACAATGACTCACTGAAACGATATAAGAATACTTAAATAATGAAGATGTAACTGAAGAAATAAGAGTAAGGATACGTACAAGAAGAAACCATATATACAAAGAAGATAAGTAACCCAATGAGTAGTGAATGTATATACACAGAAACGCAAGTTAGATGAGCCATATAGAAGCTTGCTGCAGTAGAAAACATAATATGGATGAAGCAACCATGTTGAAAGATGGACGGTGGGTCTCAATGATAGTAAGTGAAGAGCTCGAAGGAGAGAGACCAGAGCTGATGGAGGCTGGAAAGACAAATTCATGCAAGAACAAAGAATAGCTGCTGGCCAGAGATCAAGGATGCCACAGCGAGAAGCTACTGAGCGGTACAAGGGGAGTTAACGAGGATAAGCAACGCACGCAGGACATATTTCTCTTAGATTCAGTAAATGAGAGAACATTTGCAAGTGCCAAGTATTAACAACAAAAGATGCAGAAAGCTTATGTGAAGTAGAACAACCAAGCCTCCAGGGGCCAAATGGAGTAATGATCCACAGCTTAATTGAATGAAATAGCACTAAATAAAAGGTGAAATTAACCAAATCGTGGTCTCCTCAAACGTGATTTAGAACTCGAAAACAAGGCCTATTCATTAAGCGCCAGTCGAAGATAGTGGTGTACCTCCACTCCCTTAAAAGTCACAGAGAAGAGAACAGTCTGCATGCAAGGTCAACTATAAAGAAGAGTCCTTGGTTGATGAGAGATGGACTAATTGGGCAAGTGGGCAGTAGTCTGGTGCTGTTCTCTGCACCTGGGCTTTGTTTTGCTTACGTGCTGCTAGTGAGCCGACTGTCCAAATTCGGGAGAGGATGCCAACCTATCATGAGTGCCTATGCAACAGTGAGCATACAATGTTGCATGAGCCAATCCGCTACTGTTGTACTGTTACATTCTGTATTATACGTAGTTCGAGGGAAGGTCGAGGCTTGCTTACTTAAAGAGGAGCAGCCAATAAAATGATAACCGTTATAGTCTCCAAGTAGATAAGTTTCCCCTAACTAATCCCTGAACCTGATAGGTTTTATTATTTGTCGTGTAGGATGACGCCATAGCTGACACACTTTGAGGTATAAAGCCGTTGTGTATCCAAACTATCCATGTGAGTGTGTGTACTGCATTTTGTTGTACACCAAACTACCCTACTTTATTGAATTGATAATAAAGTAGTTCTTTGCCATATTCTTTGTGCCTGTCCGGTCATTTGGGTCCAAGACTGTTCATTATGGTAATCCCATTCTGTGCATAGATACACCCAAAATGTGCCACTGCAAAGTAGTCCCAATCTTTAAGAAGGGGAATAGGTCTGACTATACAAACTACCGCCCTATCACTCGTCTTGAGGTTGCATACCAAATATTAGCTGCAATGGTTTTGAGTGGTCTCATGGACTGGGAAAGACCCTCTTGTCACTTTGACACTTTTCAGTCTGGTTTTGTAAAGGAGATTGGTACCTCTTTAAATGTTTTCATGATTAACATACTAAAAATATGGGCCATTAAAAGGAAAACTAAACTATACTTGGCTTTTTTTGACCTCGCCCTGGCCTTTGATTCCATTGACAGTAGGCTTCTCTGGATCAAAGTTGGGGTTTTCCAAGAGATCTGCTGGATGCCATTAAAGACCTCCACTCTGACACCTCATTCGAACTAAAGCTGGATATGAGGGGAGCACCATCAGGCCCCATTGTAACTAAGAGGGGGCTAGACCAGGGCTGCCTGCTGACGCCAGCTTTGTTCAATCTATTTATTTCAGATTTGCCAGAGGTTTTGAGAAACACAAGGAGTTTTCCACCTAAAATCAGTGGGGAACTTAATGATCAACTATTATACGCAGACTATTTGGTCTTAATTGACCAGACGCTGATTGGCCTCAAACACCAATTAAATGTCCTACAGGAGTATGCGTTGGCCAATGGCTTAAAACTCAACGTTGCAAAGTAAAAGAAATCAAATTTTACAATCAGCGAAATGTATGCAAACAATCTGATAAAACTTTGTGGTTCTTGAACAACGAAAACCAAACTAGAGTAGACTCAATTACATATCTGGAGATGAGCGTAAACATCAGCTCGAGAGGTGGCTCGCGAGAAGCTCTTTTAAGATCAAAGATCAAAGGGCTAGCAGCCCAGGGACGCCTGTTATTGAGGAAATACAGTCAATTTCCCATTGTTCCGGTGGTTACATTTTATAGAATGAAGGTTGTCCCGATTCTAACATATAGCACTGAAGTTTCTCTCTTCACCCTCTCCAGCAAGATATGGCATACCATAGAAGGTCTATTTTGGAAGAAAGTCTTCAAAATGCCAAATTGTGTTCCGACCTCAATACTACGATTGGAATTAGGCTTAATATCACTCAAAGCAATGGTCATTTGGAAAAGCGTATCTGTGTCGTGAATGTATTTAATTGACCCCATAAGAGGATTCAAGTGGGTGAAGGAAGCACTTATTAACAATGATCCAACTCTCCAAGAAAGAAAAAAAATCTGCTCTCTGATACATTTGGATGAGAATCAGTTGCTGGATAACCCTGTGTCTGTAAAAATCAAGATATGGCGAAATGATTGGGATAAGATTCAGGCCCAAAGCCATTTGTGCAAACTATTCGCTCAATACGTGCTGGTGTGCAGACCCTATAACGCTCTCCCAGAATATTTAGGGATGTTCCCCAACAGCTTCTTTCAAATGCACTAGATGAGATTTTGTTTAAATGTATAGCCCCTGAAAGTATTAACATTTAGGAACAGAAACCGAAAAAAAGGGAACCTGCAAGCTGTGCAAGGTTTTAGTTTAGTTTAATATTTGTAGTGCGCACCGGACCCGGGGGTATCAGGGCGCGAAAGGCAGAAAGAATATTCTAAGCTTGGTTACATTGCTGTACATTCATATACAATACAGTAAATAAAATACAGTAAATAAAATAGGCAAGCTTATTATACAGTAAGTAATATACATTGTGCGGCGGTAACTGATATAACATCTACATTCCTTGGCAAATATTTTGATTTTTATGATAGCTACCCCTGATGAATTGTGGCTCACTCTCATGCATGCAGAGCTGGCACCTGTGATTATTGCCTTAATTAACTTTTTAATGGAAGTCTTCAAATTAATTGACATGAAACAAGTGATTTAAGAGGATGAACGAGATTGGAAAATACATAATATGAACCTCTTTTGGGACGACTGAATGTTTTTAATCTTATAGAACTTTTTTATATTAAACTTGAGGATGTTGAAAGTCTAAGTGGAAGACTTTTGAAAGCAAGACTAACCTTTCATTTAAAACTTGGTTACAAAAAGGAACTTTATTATTTGAGCATTTACTGGAAATTCCTGTTTGACTCAGATAAGGTTATGCAGTAAAGTTCAAGTTGAATACAACTGTTATTTCTGTCACGTTTGAAATTGTCATTAATTACCTTTTGAGCATGATGTATGTACAAGTGTGAGGGACAGATTCCTTTTTAGAGTGTTTCCTTTAGTTATTTTGATAGGCAGGAACATCTTCTTCAGGTTAGGGATAGTGGGGGGTTTGTCACACCCTTTTGAGTTAATAAAATAGCAAGTCTTTACCAAGTTGTGCGTATCAAATTCCTTATTTTTTTCATTTGCATTTTGAGAATATTACAACAAAAACCCAAATCTCCCCCCCACTCTCCCCAAGCTGGATATCCCCGCTTTGAGCCCTTACAAATGGCATGATACACAAAATTAACAAATATCGAGAACACACAGCCGTTGGGGACAATGTTTAAAGTAGGATTGTAAAAATTCAAGCACCTCTGCCCAGTCATAGGAAAATGTGGTCAGTTCACCTTGAATCGCATAAGTAGTCCATTCCAGTGCTACAAAGTTCCATATCCTAGAAAATATTTGGTAACCAGCGGAAAATCCTTGGACTTCCACTTTTGAGTGATTCCCAATATAGCAGCCAATTGTAACCCCACAAATGTTGTACATTTTTGCTTTGAATTACGATGCATAGTGGATTCAAAGATCAACAACAGGTTCGACTTCATGGAGCTGTGTTTCGAAACACTGAACAATTGTTGCATACATTTATCAATCTCTGCCCAATAGCCACCAACACCGGACAATGCCACCAAACTTGCCCCCAGTCCCCCCACATTGTCTCCAGCTTTGTTCCGACAGGGAGAATTTTATCTTATGCAAGCGGGCTGGTGTATAGTGCCACTGAGTTAACAATTTATGCAAAAATTCCTGTAGTTGTATAGAACAGGTATATCCTTCCATAGCCCTTCCCATTCCTTGTCTGTAATTTGTACCCCCCAATGTAAACTGCCATCTAGACTTATAATGCAATGGGTGAGCAGGAGACAACCCATTCAAAATCTTATACCTATTCAATATTAAAGCCTTATTTCCTGGATTAGTAGTGATACATTTTTCAAAAAGAGTAAGCTCCTTTATTGCTGCCTGTTTGAGTGGGGGATGGGGGGCAATATCCAGTGGCGTACCTGGTAGTATTGAAAGTGCTCACTAGCTTCTAAACCAAAATCAAGCATACACTGGGTAAAGGTTTTGAGGACTCTGCCGATAAACAAGTTGTGAATTTTCCTGCATCTTGTTGGTTGGTTTCCATTTGCGAAAGGCCAGAGGATCACAGCCTGGGACAAATTTGGTATTAAAAAATATTGGAGTGAATGATGAGGGGAATGTCATGAGACTGTACCGTCTAGCCGACACATCCCATATCTCTTTAACTAAATGCGTAATCTTATTCCTATGAATATTGGAGGGCGGTCTTGTTTTTTTTTTTCGTTTTTTTTGTATGCCATAGCCCGTTCCATCTACAACCAACATTTTTCTTCATCTGATCCCCACCAATCTTTAACTATACAGAGTTGTGCTGCCTGGTAGAATTTTTATAAAAATCAGGAAGACCCAATCCTCCTCTTTGGTGGGAGCAGTCAACACTTCGTATGCCACTCTAGGAGGGATATTTTTCCAAATATAATCGGAAATCCTTCTACGCAGTGTTTAAAAAAAATGCCACGGGGATTAGGATTGTGAGTGCCTGGAAAAAGTATAATATTTTAGGAAGAATAGTCATTTTTATAACATTCATCCGTCCGAGCCAGGATATCGATGGAGGACCCCATTTTCCGAGTTGGTTCGTGATCGCTTTCAGTAAAGGGGGAAAATTAGCTTCATATAAACCATCTAACTCTGGAGTTAATGCTACTCCCAGAAGCTTAATTTGACCCTGTGCCTAGCCGAATTTAGTTTAGAAAGCTCAGGGGCAACGTGCTCGCCTTGGAAGCAAGACGACACGGAGCAACACAGGTTCAATCCCTGGGTCCGCGATTAGAAACCTCTTGGTATTAAGCGTGTTAAAAAAAAAAAAAAACTATCATATCATATAGAGGATACAGTGGTAGGGGGAAAATATAAATTTAATGTTTATGATTTGGCTAAATTGATTTTTAAACCTGCTATATTGCTCCAGTTCACGTTTTATTCCGAGTAATCATCAACGTAAACCATGATTGTATGTTCTATCCCCCCAAATTGTATACCTGAGTATCTTGCATTTGTCGGATTCGTGCTAAAAAAGGCTCCAATCCTATGGCATACAACAGTGGTGACATGGGCCAACCCTGTTTTGTTCCACTCTGAAGGGAGATTGGGGGAGAAAGTTGTCCATTAATTCGTAAATGTGCCACTGGGAGATTATAGTTTACTTTAATTCTTGCTATAAACTGAGGCCAAACCCCGCCTTGGCCATGACCTGGAAAAGGAACGACCACTCGACGCGGTCAAAAGCCTTTTCGGCGTCCAATGATAAGAGAATCACAGGGACCGGTTTATTTGCAATTTTTTCCAGCACATGACATAATCGCTGTATGTTATCATGTGTACCGACTGATCCGGGTGTATAATAGATGGAAGCAAACCTTCTACCCTATTTGCAAGTATTTTTGAATATATCTTGGCATCAAGGTAGGCCGATATGATCCGCATCTATCAGGATCCTTCCCCAGTTTTGGAAATAATATCATCTTCACTTCCTCCATAGAGAAGGAGATGCAACCTGAGCTTGTGAATGAGTTATAAAGATGCGCTAACCTTAGAGATAAAACTTTCCAGAATGTCTTATAAAATGGAGCAGAGAACCCTTCGGGTCCTGGGGATTTGTTTAGGGGGGAGCGGTTTTATGACTTTTCAATAGAAATTTATTTTTCTAGGATGTCCCAATCTTTCCGTGAGATCTGGGGAAGATGAACTGTCTGCAAGTATAATATCTGGGATTGTTCGTTTGGATCCTCGGTGTGCTAGAAGTGCGAACAAAATGAGTGAAATTGCGATATAATTTGAGGAGTTTTAGTAGCGCTATCCCCGTCTGCCAATTTTATCGATAGGTTGGTTTGTGAAGCTATCTTCTGGTGCAATTGTCTCGCCAAAAGACTAGGATTGGCGAAGGTACAGCAGAGATTTCTCTGCCTTTTTCATTAGAAACAGATTTAATTTGGCTTTTGCTATTCTGTATGCTTTTAAGATTAGCGGATCTGTATAGGTTTCCATTTTCCTCATTACGTGTTGTAATTCAGCTTCCAGTTTTCCTTCCAAAACTGTTCTCTGTCGTCGTTTATATGCTGCCTCTGCTATAAGTTTATATGCTGCCTCTGCTATAAGGATCCCACGGATTGAAGCCTTGAAAGCATCCGACACCATATTAACGGAGATATCGGGTGTCAAATTCCTCTATTTTAGCCTCAATTTTCCACCTTACCACTGTATCCTGAAGTACTTCAGAAGGAAATCTCCACGTTCACACCCTTTCAGTCATGCCTACTATATCTATCTGTATGGTCACTGGAGCATGGTCCGACAACGCAATTGGGTGACACATCATAGACGTAACCCTACCTCAGAGGGTTTTGGAAACCCAAGCATAATCAAAGGTGAGCGATCGATGCCCATGCGAATAAAAATGATTCCCCCCATTAGGGACGGCCACACATTTACCAAGGCCAAATTAGCAAACTTTTGTTTTAATAGTTAAGGGTGCAGAGTGCACCGAGGAGGTGACTGGACTCTAATCTGCACTCCGATCTCGCAGGGGGTTGCAAGCTATATTGAGGTCTCCTAGTAATATTATTTCCCCCTCACTAAACATTTCAACTTGAGTGATGACTGATTTCAGAAAGCTCTCCCAGCCCGTTTTAGGGGCATATATCGACGCCACCGTTATTCTTTTTGGGGCCAACTTCCAAGATAGCAAATATATAGCGTCCCTCTTTGTGAATGTGCATTTTCAATACTTTACGTTGGGGGCCGGGTTTCAGTGCTAAAAGAACACCTACCACTTTAGCCTAAGCATTGACCTGTAGCACCAGCGGGTAGCGACGACGACGCAGTTTGTGCTTATCCGAAAGACATATATGCGTCTCTTGGAGCGTCACCAAATCCGGTTGGTAATGCGTCAAGAGGATCTAGCTTCCTAGGCTTTGCCGGCGTGTTCAAACCGTACTATTCAATGTTAAACTGTCCCACTTCATTGCTAAGGTTATTGATGTCTCATTTTCCGCGTGTTCCAACATGTTCTCATATCTTATCCAAAAATACCATGCAATCCCCCCCATTCCCCTCACCCATCCAGCCTTACCCCACTGTTACACCCCCTGCCCCCATCTTGTCGCGATACAACCCCAACCATAGTCTCCTGGTGTGAGCCATAGTTCCTAACTGGCCCCAGCCATGTAGCCACTAATACCCTAGGACAACCTGGGGGGTCATCCTGGTACCCCCATCTGTTACCTTAACTGATAAATTCCAAAATGTACTACAGCGTCTCCTCTTCCGTGTTCAGATAATATTAAGGCTGCGTTTGATCGTCTGTTGCTTTCCACGCTTGCACATGCTTTCGTTTAATTGGTCACTTTAGGAGTTGGGCCTCAGGCTTGCCTCCCATTCTTCCTTTTGCTCCTGTCTCTGCTTCCTCCCTCGACGAGACCCAACCGACCATTCCCATGGTTTTGACAGCTGGGATGTGCGACCAGGGTCAGGAGCTATGGCGCCTTCCCCTTCAACTTCTTCAATTTGCAGCAATGCCAATCCTGCTTCTCCGGACGTGACCCTATGCTGCATGCCCTCAATAGAGAAGAGGATTCCAAAAGGAAATGTCAATCGGCAATTGATTCCCCCTCCCCCATCACGTAGTGCTCTGACGACCGTTTGCATTTCCTTTATTTTCTGGAGAGTGATCTGGGACAAATCTTGAAAGAGCTGAATTTCCATCCCATTGTAAGTAATCGTATTTTGCTCACGGCCGTTCTCAATATCTATTCATTTTGTTGATGTGAGGTGCATGCAGCCAAAACGTCACGTGGGCGGGTCCCAGGGTCACTCCTTTTCAGGTCTGTCTGATGTATTCGGTCTAAAGAGATTAGAGGAATCCCTTCACCTGGGAGCAAATCTGCAAAAATCTGGGTTGCTGCATCTTTTAACTGAGAGTCTAGAACTGTTTCCGGTAAATTTCTAACCCTACATTTTGAGCGACGGGACCTGTTCTCCAAATCTTCATATTGCAATTCAAGATTTTGTGTCGCCCTAGCAAGGTCTTCTAATACAATGTCCGTCTGCTTGCTTTCTTGTGACAGTACTTGTATTGCCTGTTCATTGGCCTCGACCCGCTCGCCAAGGGTAGCAATGTCTTTGCTAAAATCTGAGAGCGATTGCTTTATTTCCGTCGTAAATGATGTAAACTGTGCTTGAAAGGGGGCTGAGAATTATTTTGGGAATGTTTGAAAACTTGCAGCAAAGTCCTCTTTAGCAGCCGCTATTTCCGCTTCCGGGGAGCCGATACCTTGGAACAAGGTGGAATGCCTTTCTGCACCGATGGAAGCGGTCTCCGAGCCCATTGCTCCCCAAAGCCTTTTGGCAGATTTTGTTTAGTTTGCTGAACCTTGTAGGGCAACAATTGAAGTTTTTTTTTCTTTTCCCTCGGCATAAGACAAAGTAGACTAGCCAGGATGAATGTTGAGGGATTGGTGGTGCTACTACGTATGTGCCCAAGAGAAAACCAGTCCGGTACCCCCACTTCACCGCCGAGTAATGTCTCCCAAGTGATGATCACCTTATGGGCTTTGGGCTTTGTGCTGATGTTAACGCCTCCTCCGTTGCTTGAGCAATGCGTCTGTATAAGGGACTGAAGGGGTACAGCAGAGTTTACCAGTGACCCCAAAATGTTTTTTCAGATGTGTGATTGCTGAATTGTGATTGATTTGCCAGCCCAAAGATGGTGTCCTTTGTTACTAATGCACCAGTTGATAACCAACAAATATGCCACAGTCCTTTACTAAAATACTATCAATGGGACTAGCTTTCTTCTTCCCCCTTGGCGTGTGACAAGACGACGATACCGGCATATAGCAAATTCTATTAGAATGTATTCCCACTACTTAGTGTTTCTGGATATGGAAACCACCTTTCTTTTTAGGACTGGGTAGCAATTCTGTCCTATATGTCCCAGCGTTACGCCCAAGAAAGTGGTTAGCCATGCTCTGTAATTTGCCACTAGCCCCAACCTGTCAACCTGAAAGTTATACCAGCAGAGACCGAATTAGGCTAACTTGCTGTTAGTTTGCAGACCCCTTTGCTTCTGTATGGGCTCTTGATTATTTAGCAAAAGAAAGCAGCGGTCTTACCAGAAACCTTTGCTAGTGCTGGTGTTGAAAGTGCATCTCATCTCCTCTGCTCCTCTTACACACTTTAATGCATGCACAGTCCGGTAATCAGTCCGGTAATTCCCATCTACATTGAAACCGAAAGAAGGCTGGGACGAAGCAGAAGCCAGGGTGATAAAAAAAAAGTATTATTGGGCTCCCCTACTGTGTGGCTGCTCCTGGGCTGTCCCTGGTCCGTGCGAGTCCAGGAATCTTATGTACTGTGTCACCTCTCCAGCTGAAACTGTCAGTGCCGTCCGCATAATGGAAGACTCGCCTGTGGTTCACTGGCGTGTCTAGCTATGCTGCACACAGTCTTTTCCAGAAGATTATCCCGTACCTTATATACAGGGTCAGCGGTGGGGCTCCTCGTCACGTCCTGCACTAAAATTCCAATTGTGGGCACCCGCATTGTAAAGTGGGAACCTGAGTGATTCTGGGTCCCCGATTGCAGATATTCCTTGTCGCTTTGCCCCCCAGGCATATATATTGCTCCAAGATCCCTCCGGCGCCCATGCAATCACGAGGAGAGTTAGTGCCAACGCCGGGTGTTGGGTACCTTATCCGAGCATGGCGCGCTGACAACCTCTATTCCGGCGAGTTACATTTACTTCAAAATGCATTAATATGCCGTTTCTGTGGCCAGATGGTCCCGATGTGCAGCGTTCCGAGTATGAGTATATGTCCTGCTTTACGAGGACCGCAGGCCTCTCCCATTAGCTATGGAGGAGGAGAGAGGTTCAGACACGTCATCAGGCTGCGACAACCAGCTTGGAATCTCCTGCCTCACATTTCTGACCACTCGCAGCACCCTGCAGTCAAACGCTGACTGAAACGCCATTAACAATTTCAAGGTTCTTTGTATTGTTTATAAAACTCTGCAGGAAGACCATATCCCCTCTGGGTTTTGACAAACTGGAGTAACGTGGTCACTGCCGCAACCTCCCCCGCATTCATTAGAGCCTCCAGTGCATCTTCTTGTTCCTGCGTCAGGCGAGGCAGCCTAACCTGAGATAGCGTGCTGTAACGGAATACTCTGACTCAGCGTTGCTGAATAACCAAGGGTAGTCTTTATTAACTTTAAGAATATATATATTTTTTTTTTTAAAAAAAAAAAGCTCAGCAGGATCTCAATTCTCCTTATTCAGTCCAGAGCAACCTATGAGTGCTTTCCTAAAGAATATGGCAAGAAGCGTAGTCTAGTCTTCATATGCCCAGCGAAACGGAGCTGCTTCTTCCTCGCCTCTGAAACAAACAGAAGTATCCGTCAGTCCCTTCTCTCTTTCTGGCTTAAATATGGGCTGGGGCCTAATAGACCAATCAGGGCCCTTCCCCGAGCTTAGGCTTGATAAGCCCCTCCAAGCCCCGCCCCCTTTGTTCGAGGATGCCGGCCGCCATAATGGAACCAGCATTTGTGCCTTGTGGAGGCCGCTGTTTTTTTCTCCTTCTGGCCATGGAGTTTTTGGTAAGTTGGGGAAGTTTTTCCATGTCCCTTGCCCGCTGATGCATTTTTCTGTTTCAATTTGTTTTGGCACACTTCTTTTGGGAAGTCGCTCGTAAGGTGTCCTTTCTTTGCTTTTGATGCCTGACATAATTCGGCGTTCTGGACGATTACGCCCCGCAATTCTTCTTGGTGGTTGACTGCTAAGACCTCCATTCTCTGCTCCCGTTACCGCAATAATGGATACGGCCGTACAGTGTAGTCCCAGTTTGTCCGTGTTTTTATTGTATTCCAGATGATTGTTACGGCTTTCAGTGAATGGGTACGTGACGCTGGTCTGCATTTGTTTTGCTGTAGTGCATGAGTCTCTGCCCCACCACGTTTCTTTTGGTCCTTCTTCGACCCGTTCCCCCTGAACCAGGTTGTTACGTGTGCATTCTATTTCAGCGGTTTTGCCCACTTCTTTATTTTCTTGTAAGGTTTTGTAGTACCTCTGGAAGACCCCATTCATCTCCATTTCGGATCTCCAAACCTCCCCACATTCGTCCATTATCGAACTGTATCTCAGCGTCTCTTTACTACTCAACCAGGCAAGCAATTTAACGGTCGTATCCCCCTGCTTGTGTAGTTTTTTTGTGTATACTGCAAAGTCGTACTTTTCCCAACCTCTCCCAGGCACCAAGACATTGCTGTCTGAGCTCCACTAGTTCCCCCTTCGAGTCACCATCTATTCCAGCTACGCCCTCTAAATGGCCTGTCTCTGCCTCGATATTGGACAAGTCCAATATCAGTGTCTTCCTCGCCCCCTCCAGCCAAAGCTATCCGCTCCCCACCCCCCCATCACCACCTTAAATGACTCCCTTATGTCCATGCAAGATACACCAACAGTATTTTTTCTAAAAGAAATTCATCAATTTTCACCGCTATATGCTCCCTGAACACATCATGAGTCAGTACCTCAGCTCTTAACCTCCATGTTGGGACCAGGGACAGTCCAGGATGCACCCGCCAGGTGGTAATCAGCGGGGCAAGGTCCAAAAGTGTTCTGCCATATGGTGTGCGTTAAATTTGTACTGTCCCAGTGAATAAATGGTCTATGCGTGTGTAGACAGCATGCAGGGCAGAATAATATGAATAAGCCCTTCTCTCCAGATATCCACCAGGTCCATATCTCCCAACAGCCTACCTAGAATCCACGCTGGTAGCGATGGCGCAAGGAGGGGGGGTGGCCTGGCATGTGAGCTATCCAAGAGTGGGTCCAACGTACAGTTGAAGTGCCCTCCCATTATCAACAAAGCATCTCTGAGCGGGGCTAGCTGTGTCACCAGGGATTGAAAGAAACCGGATGCGTTTTGATTAGGAGTGTAAGTGTTAATTATACACATCTTCCTATGTTCCACAAATCTGCGTACCACTGCCAACCTACCTTCCTGATCCTTGAGAGTCTGGAAGGGCACCGAAACAATCCCCATATTAGTAATCCTCCAGCATATGTACAGTACATAGAGCCATAACCTTCCCCCCGCCACCCTCTTCCCAACTATGCAACATGGCCTCCGGTCTTGCCTCTGTGAGGTGTGTTTCTTACAGTAAGGCTATTGCCACCCACTTCCTTCTTAAGTACAGCCCCACTTTGTTCCATTTGAGGTATCCGTTCAGCCCCCTGATATTTCAAGTTACCACATAAAATTCCAATTTTCTTGGTGTGTACTCTCCATCCTTCGGCCACTTTCCCAGCCTCCCACTTCACATCTCAATAAAGCAGCTCCATACGCCACAAAGCTTCCCATGCTTAACGTCCCAAAGTATTACTGGGATTCCCATGAAGCCAGGAAGGTAAGGCCGCTACCCGAGAGAACAGGTCCTGTTAGGGAGGATTTTCATTTCTGTGCCAATTCCCTTTAACCTTAGAGAATCCCAGCTCTTTTGCTCGATTCGGGGCTTTTTAGTTTTCACTCCTGAGTGAGTGGGACTTATTCCTCCACTCCGTCATGTGTTTTTATTTATTTATTTATTGTTTTTATACCAGGAATGTTGGTTTCTTACTGTTTAATGGAGTCTGGTAAACTCCATAGGCATCTGCTTTTTGCATGATGACACACAGCACCTTTTGTGCAGTGCCACTGTTTAAATAAATGTTCTTCGGTGAAGTACTGTTCCCAAGAATAGTAAGATGACTTTTGTCTTACCTTTTCTTTTGTGGGTCCAACACATGCCACCCTGTGTTGAGTGCTGGGGGGATACATAGTAACTCCTTGGCTTACTTCTCATGTAACTTTCTGTTACACTAACTAACTTGAATGGCTGGTGGCAGTGGTTTCCTTTTTACTACCTTTGTGCCATGTATCTGCAGGCTGATTTCTCAGCTGCAGTACAGCACCGTAGGGTGACCATTTTCCCGAAATGGCATTGGTCTTTTTTTTTTATCGCCATTTCTTGTCAGTTAGTTCATTCTGGGCTTTTACTCTGTTGTATGAATCGGGTTTGAGACCTTTGTGCATTTTGTCTTTGGCGGGCTTCATCCCTAAAGCCCACCCAGGCTCCAGTGTGTCTGGAAAGGCAGGAAGTGAGGGAGGGACCCAAAACTTCCCTGTCCTTTGTCTATAGGTGTGTCTGAGTGAAACCAGTTCTGATTGGCCGGCTGTCTGTCCTGGAGGACACCCACCCTGCTGGGTGATTGTGATTGACAGCCCCAGGGCTGAAAATGAATGGGAACTTGCTTAAAAGGTGAGGTTTTTGGGACTAGAGGCCGAGTCGATCACTGGAGGACAACATCCGACGAAGAAGACGTGAAGAGATGCCAGCAGCACCCTCCTGGACCGCAAAGTGCCCAGTGAAGCCCTGCAGCTGCGCTGACCCTGTTTCCGTTTCGATTGGGAAGACCTGCAAGGGACAACTTCATCCGTTGAGCTGTTGGGACCAACTAGCATTATGACCAGCTTAATTTTAGCACAACCCCCAACTTGCTGTGACTTTCCAAGGCTGCAGAATCCCAATGTGCGGGGACCCCTGGCCATCATCGAGTGCATTGTCTTTGGAAGTGCAAATCTGGGCAAACCTTTGTGTGCATCCAGAGGACCCTACAGAAGCAGGACATTGCCTCCAGAGTCCCCTCACCAGAGTCCAGGACCGAGGGATCAAATAACTTCCAACCAGAGCTGTTCGTTCTTCTTTGGTGCTGAGAAAAAGGCGCCAAAACCACAAAAGGATGCTGAATCAAGGAGTATCCATTGTCACCACGACCAAGGACCAGAAACAGGGGTCTGCTACACTGCAACGGGAAGGCATCCTGCTGGAACCAATTCTTCAATTATCAGGTACTGTGGGGTTTGGGTAACATCTACCTTTTGCCATTTGTGGTGCTTCCTAGCTTGGGGAGTACTATTTTAAACCCTTTTGAGTTGACCTGAACTCACCTGCACTGGCCTCCCAGCTTGTGCTTCTGCAAGTTGGCTCCTCTAGAGCATCTGTGATTTTCTCCTGAACTACTTACTATTTTAAAACATTTTCTAAGAGAGCATCAGAAGTTTGAACTGGCCCATTGACTTTGGTTGTCCTGGCTCCGTAAAGGCTCCCTTCTGAACTTATTTGGTAATGCTTGTTCCCTTAAAGGTTTTAATTGTTAAACACTATTATTGCTGGGGATAAAAGACTGCCTTCATCCCTCTGGGAGAATCTAACTGTTTTATCATTTACCAAGTATGTGCTGATCTGACTTTAACTTTTCCCTCTTTGAAACTCAATGTTGTAACGGTGATCACAAATAAGTGCTAATACTGACCTCAAATGTCGCCACTCAGTGTGCTGGAATATGTTTAGCATAAGAAAAGTTTATTCACCTACTTTATTGCTCTTGTTGAAGTGAATCCTACCTTTTATATTAATGTTACTATTGGTTGCTGCTTTTTAAAGATTGTCTAATTATCCTTGTGTGTATATATAAATAAATATTTATACTATAACTTTAAGTGTGTAAGAGTTTACTTGGATACCTATATTTACTGATTTCATTGTATAGCTCACATTACCCCCCTTTAAGATATGCCTGGCTGCTCAGTCACTCTACTAACTTCTGTAGTACAGGCCTATAATAAAATGTGGGTTACCTAATACCAAGAGTTAAGTCTTGTGAAGTCCCCCACCAGTTGGACTCTACAATTTCTTACCTAACAGTCCCATCTCACATAAAAGCTATTCCCCATATTTCATCATGCCGTTTTGCAACTAATGAGCAGTGGGTAGAAAGGCAATCACAATCAAACGAGAAAAATAAACCGTAAGCTTAGCAGTACTCTGCTATTTAAGCCCATATGCCTATCCTTCCTGACACAAAACATGAGCGGTGGTAGGCTTTGAATTACGCAACCCAAGGTATGCCAATTTGAAGCACTAAACTCCTGAAGTGGGGGGGGGTAATTTAAACTTGGCACGTAGCAATAAAGCAACTAAAACAGAAATCAAAGTATAGAGCTCATCGCGTTGTGAGAGCAACTGGCCTGACAGTCCATATCAGCACCATGTTTGTTATGCCATCCAAGAGTGTCCACCATTCAGGGCACAGAGTCCCAAGCAGAGCACTCACAAAACATACTCAGCAACACATCATCGTCTGTTCCTCTGCCTTCCTTCAGCGGTTCCATTTTATTAGTATTCATCCATTGGTGCACCTCTTCAGGGCTTTCCAAAAAGGAGGACTTCTCATTGTGCAGCATCAGCAGCCGAGCTGGGTAAATGAGCATGTACCGGAGGCCCTGCTGGCAGAGCCACTCCTTGGCTGGAACTAACATGTTCCTCATGCGTTGGACCTGCATCGTGTAGTCTGGGCATATGGCCCATTTGGATGACACTCTGCTGATGGACCCACCCTCTCAGTAAAATGGCAGGATCCTCTCACTGTCCTGGAATTTCAGGATCTTTGCTATCGTTGGCCTTGGTGGGACCCCCTGTGAAGGCTTCTGGACAGTGATCTGTGTGCCCTTTCCACTGTAAATCCCTAAGTCAGCGAGCTTGGAACGATCGCTTGCAACAACATATTTTCAATGTAATTTAGTTTGGTCCCACCCTCCTCGCCCTCTGGCAAGCCCAATATCCTGCTATTATTCCTGCAGGCCCTCCCTCCCACTTTCTCAGTTCTGTATTCCAATATCTTCATCCTTGTGGTAAGATCCTGCGCCGTAGTCTGGAGATCTTTCGCAGTGTGTATGATGTCTGATATGTTACCTTCTGCAGTTTGAACTCGTTCTGCCCGGGCCCGGGCATCCTGTCGCAGCAATTCACATCTGTTTTGACCTCATCTATCCTGCACTCTGTAGATGACATCGGGGCCACTATCGCTTCCAGGATCTGGCTGTCACTTGCCTTCGAGGTATGTTGCGGAGATGCCTGTCCCACCTCCAAAGCAGTGGCAGCATCAGCCTTCAGGGCGCCTTTCTGATAAAAAATCAATTTGGTTTGCTAGGCCGTGGCCTTTGAATTCAATTCTGGCATGGTCAAGCGCTGTGCTACTGCCTGGGCAGGTGTTGTTGGTAAAGAATCCTGGACCACCACAGGGACTGTACCCCCTGCTCCTAGTATTGCAGACCCATAGTGGAGGTGCCCACAGTCCGTCACTCAGGCTAGCCAGGAAACCTTGCCACCGTTAGGAATTGGCACCCACCACTAACACTCGCTCTTTCCCCTTCCTTCATGCAGGATCCTCACAGGGTCGTCCCCTAGCCACCTGGCCATAGCTAAGTGTAACCCCAGCCGTTACCTTTCAGCACTCTCCAAATGCATTCTTCCAGAGCTGGGCCCCAATTATCTGCCACACTCCTTTCCCCACCTGCGTAAGCACTCACCCTGAACCCACGGCCTCTCAGTCCAAGGACCGCTCTTGATGCTCTGCAGCACTGGCCCACCTCTGTTCCAATGCACCCTCTCTCCTTAACAGCAACTCCTCACCCATCCAGATCTCAATCCAGTCCTCTCGCACCGCGGCAAGGTCCTGCCAAGAACAACCGTTCTCTCCTCTTCCATCGGTCCCTCGTCCAAGCTACTCGCTGGCAGTTCACACCCACTTCAGTTAATCACCCGGGGGTAAGGGACTCGCTGCTTGGGACTCGCTGCTTGTTCTCCTCAAACCCCCTCCCCCACCTCTCCAGGGCACCTCGCACTCAGCCGGTAGTCCACAGCAGGAGGAGGACATTTTTCCAGAGCAAGTCTTCCCCTACTTTGATTGGATTAACACTCTTCTTCGGAGTCAAGAAGATCGTCTGTGCTATATAGTTAGTCAATAGTTTGAGGGATAGAAATAGGCTTTGGACTTGTGAGAGTGGACTATTTAATGTAGACAAAGATATCCTGACAGTTTCCTTAGTTTTCGTTGAGGCAGGGAAACCCCTCATAAATATAGGGGCAGGTAGGGTTTTTCCTGATTTCCTTTTCAAATAAAAGTTTTACAACCAACATGAGCCCACTGTGCCCAAGTCCGACTTCTACACCCTTACAGTTCCTGGAATAGCACATGCTGGTGACTCGAGGACGGTTTATATACGTTATATTTTTCGTAAGTCCTGTTTAAGGGTGCAGAAGGAGGAGACTGACACACAGGTGGCACAGTGATTGTTACAGAATTTTATTTTAGATGAAAATAAAAGTAAACCTATCCCTCCCTATATCTATGAAGGGTTTCCCTGACTCAACTAAAGGGCTAATGGGTCTGTCAAGGTGTCTGAGCAACTTTAAAAGGCCACCGTCCTGTGTCAAAATGTCCCCATCTCTGTCCTTTACACTTGCAACTAAACTAAACATTTGTACCAAGGTTATTGGCCCAGGAGAATTACTCCTTCCTCTTGGACTGGGTGGGCACAGTTCTGGTTGTAAGATCTTAATCATGGGCAGTGTCTCCCTTCCCCTCAATTTAATACTTCATAAACAAACAAAAAGGTGACCGGTCCCCCCTGGACTATTGACTTGATTCTTCTTGCAAGTTCAATTGCCAGGAGAATCACTTCCTTCTCCAGCTCTTCTCAGGGTTTGTTTCACAGTTCACTAAACCAGGGGGAATGACTCCCTTCCCCTGGCCTATCTCAGTCTTTGTTCACAACACTATGGGGAATGTATCCCTTCCATTAGCCTTTCCCAGGCTTTACCTCACAGTTCACAACACCAGGGGGAGTGTCTCCCTTCCCCTTGGTCTTTCTGAGGCTTTATTTCACAGTTCACAACAGTAAGGGGGATGTCTCCCTTCCTCTGGCATTCCTCACAAAGCAAAGATCCAATTGTGGTGAGGGTGCAGACCCTGGTTTCTCTTCTTCCCCCAGGAGTACCTGTGCACTATCCTGCGACGTACTGTGACACCGAAGATGGCTCATGATATTGTTTTCTTGTGGGTGCAGGTCCCAGACCCGTACTTCTCTGTGGATTGGATTTGGCAGCCCTTGCACACTCTCCTGCCAGGTACTGCCACAAGAAAGTTGGCTTTCAATGGACTCTCTCCTACCCTTAGCTTCTGCAGTGTTTTGCGACCAACCAATGTGCCGTGGAAGATGACTCTCGAGGTGCGCTCTCTTATGGTTAACTACTTCTGTCACACCCGCCCCCCCCCCCCCCCCCCCCGACTTTGTCTCTCACATTACCTGTTTTCCGGGAGCTCTTTGCCGGTACTTGATGGAGCTGCGGGTCTTGGTTTGTGCTCTTTCCTTCTGCTCTGTATGTTCCTGTGCAGCTTTGCTGCAGGTTGTTGCTGGCAGTCTGTGATGAATCCTTCAGGCTGCTCACTAATTCCCTGCCTAAAGTCTCCTCCCAGGTGGCCAGGGAAAGGCAGAAGCTTTCTGATCCTGACCTTGGGGGTGGTGTTCTGCGGGAGGATCTCCAAGGAGGAGAAAAGGCTCAGGGAAATGAGAGGACACCGTGGGATGATGCACAGCATTTGTCCTACTCTAGGGAGGTTAACTGTGTAATACCGAAGTGTGTAATGGCTTGTTGTAAAAAAACATCTTGCTGTGTCACAAAATACACATGTAAGCAGGGGTAAAACGTTCATGAACTCCTAACCCTTAGAAGAAATGAAATCCCTGTCAAAGCCCCAGAGACGTGTAAAAGTAAAGACCTCTGGTTACACCCAAAGGTACAGTGAAAGGGAATTTATGGATAATAACCTAAAAGAATTGCCCTTCCCCCTTGAAATGGGGTTTAGTGACTAATCTTCATGATATTCTTTTAAAAAGTGTTATAAAGAACAAATCGAGTTGTAGGAGTGAAATTCAAATAAGAAAACCTAACTTTGTCATTAGGGACTTAAAGTCTCATAACGCTTGATGTACTGGGACGAGGAAGATGGCTGAAGAGGTGCAGTATTACAGGAGTGGTCAGATCATTAAAGCAAATGATCCACACTGACAGGATCTGCGATACCCTGGGCAGGGGTAGCACAAACCACTAGCACAAACCACTAACACCCCAACCCCCCCCCCCCCCCCCAAGGGTTTTGGGACCGGCGGATGTCAAAGCACACCGGCCTCCACAACCTCTGTAGGGGTAGGGGGATGAAGGGTAACCAGAAAGAAGTAGAGGGAGAGGTTGTGGGGAGTATAGGGTAAATCACTACTCCTCGGCTCTTGCGTTTCCTTTTCTCGGCGTTCTGCCATGGCTTACTTTGGGCACATCCTCCTCGCAAACGCATACAAGAAGCCTGCAATGTTGCTTAGAGTGGCTTAGCTTATACATACATGCTCTCCTACATATACGATGCACAAAGAACCTTCAGGTTTGTTTTAGCATAAAACTCAATATACACTACAGTACCCTGTATAATACATGTAACCAATAACATGAAGTAGAAAGGTACTTAAGCTTGCGAAGGAGTGTCTCATGTTGTCTCTGGAATGTCTTACTCTGTGTTGAACGTGCTGTCATGTACTGCAACAGCGAGCTGCAAGAAAGGAGTTGTTTGAGTACAAAGGTGCAAACGTAGCACAACTGTAATGTTACCAAACTGAATTTTAAATTAAGCACAAAGCAGTTTTTCATACTAGCGCCAATGAGCGTGGCGTGATTAGTCAAATGTGCCTATCTGTGCTCAAGCAATGCGACCTCTCTGTACCAATGCGGGCTAATGCAGTTAGTTGGCATAGTGTTAGTGAGTCAGGGGAGTTGGGTCATGCATAAGGTGCTGCGGGAAGCATGCTAGCGAGCCGCATCGTAGGTCGCGATCACTTTGCTTTTTCAGGGCAGGTGCCGGTTGAGTGCAGTGATCCACGTCTACTGCTGTGTGGTGGGCGCTGTCTCCCCACCCTTTCAGTACTTACCTTTAGGCAGGCGAGGCTGTCAGGCGGGGCTTGGCCTCTCGCACATGCTGCAAGCTCTTCACAACACGTCTGCTCTGGCTGCAATCTTGAGCACACGCCCTGTGCTGGGGCTGCACTGACCGCAGTGAAGTCACAGGAACAAGATTGCAAACATTTTGTAATTCAGGTCTTCCGGGTCTTGTGGTCCACAGCTGCTGCAGATGCCTGTACCTGCAGAAAGGGCACAGCAGCAGCCTGTAGGGGGGTTCAAGTGTTTCTGTTTATGTGCTGCTGCTGCAAAACAAGGGCTACATGTCCTTTTCCCTTAGTGCTTTTGCCCTCAACTATCCTGGACCCTGACACACAGCTGAGGGAGAATGAGAGGCTTAAAAGGCCTCCTCAGGTGCAGGTCATAAGGAAAAGAGAGATGCGCAGCAGGAAGCAGAAGCAGCATGCTTTGTGCAGGCAGCCCAAGCAGAAGCTGGAGTCGAGAGAAGACGCTGGGACCATTGCATGGACGGAGAGCAACTGCCGGTCCTCCGAGGGTCTGCTCCTCCCAAATCCTGAAGTGCAGAGGTCGTGCAGCAGGAAGTGTTCAATAGGGAAGCTGTCCCTCTGGCAACCTAATCTGCAGAGGCTGCACAACGGGAAGCAAAGACAACAGACGTTTTCCCTTCCCGGAGGTCGTCTCGGGTGTCTGGCGTGTACCCGTGGGCCACAAGGTTTTGTCCTGTGGCTGGCTTGCACCAGAGAACCTCAGGAGACATGAGGGCTCCAGTTGCAGGTTCTGTGGGTGGTGGTGGACTGAAAGAAGAGGTTTTGCTGAGTCGTGAGAAGCCATAAGAACAGAAATCCTGCAAACAGCAAGAAGAAGAGAAGAACACATCTTACCCGGTGAGTTCACAGCTCACCCCTATCCTCACTTCTGTACAGATTAAACTTGTTATCCTTGCAAGATAAAGACTCTTGGCCTTAATGCTCAAGAGGGGTGAACATTAATCTGGTGTGAGCGTGATTAGGGGTACCCGTATACTTAAGGGGTACCCCTGTACGTTGGGCTACCTTTCAGTGGTGACCTTTGACAAGGCCTTAGTTTCTTGCCCCTGTACTTTGCGAAGTCCCTGGCCAGTCAGCCATGCCCATCTATAGAGACCAGTCCCCTAAGTCAAATAACATGTGTTTCCTGAGCGGTTTTAGTAGAAGCCATTTTAAAAGAAATCCTCTCTGCTCACCGAAGCACGGTGTGGCTCCAGAAAGACGGGCCCGCTTGGGATTTCTTAACGGAGGAAAACTCCAGTGAACCACGCCTATGTGAGGGTTCCATGTAATAATGTCCCCACAAAAATATCGCCATGCAAAAATATCGCCGAAAAATTGCCGTTTTTTGTGGGGACATTATTGCATGGAACATGCGGGGGTGTGTTTTTTTTCTTTTTTTTTGGCTGCCCTTATTCCCATATATATGGTCACCCATATAATATCGCCACAACCTTTTCCCGGCGATATTATGTACGGCGACCATATATATGGGGATAATATTACCTGATACCTATGTGAGTATGCTCTTGCAAGTGATAACAACATGGAAACATGTATGTATGATATGGTGATGTGAATGATACTTTGGAGATGTATTATGGAATACGACTTTTGGTGATAAGGAATATATTGAATAGGATAGATCGGCTAGGATTTCATGTGATGTGTTAAGGAGTAGATTGGATAGGTGGGTTATGTATTGAAATTGTCGCGTATTTCTGTTTTTCTACTTTTTATAATGGAAAAGGTGACCCTCAGCATATAAAAGACTGAGATGAAAGGATACCTCAGCGTATAAAAGACTGAGATGAAAGGGAGCCCTAGCTTATAAGGACTGTGAGGTAAGGGTACCTCCAGCCATAGCAGGTTGAGAAGGTAGTACGACGCATTTTTCTTTTATGACGTTAAACGCAATAAGTGGTATTACAAAGGAAATAAGCAAAAACAGTAGTGGCTCGGTAAAATGAATGGGCCTAGATTTTAGTCAATTTTTGAGTGGCGGTGTGTTTGTGTATGTGTGACATCAAAGTGGAAAAAGTGGGTTGATCTGTATTTTTGTGTATAAAGCTGAAGCATGCATAGCAATAGGGTCTAAGTGAAGTATTAGGGACACGTGCAACATTATGGAGGGAGAAACCCCAATAAAAAACATGCATAGGGTTCAGCCACTGTATTGTGACAGAATAAAGAAAGGGTAATAGAAACAAAGGAAGGGGGGGTGTCCTGCTCCTGGCCAGAGCAGGGCTCCCACAACAGAAACATGCTAGACATTTTTTTAATCTTTTTAGTAGCAAAATATAAAGGGAAGAAGTCCCAAAAAAGAAAAGACATTCTAGATCTCTGGCAAGTATTTGAGGATATGGAAGATCAGGAAGGTGAAAAAAGATCCAATGTAAGGGGATATACCCCAAAACGCCTAAACCTGCAGTAGGGTATACAAACCCAGTGTATAAGCCTCCAGTGGTAGAGAGAGTGTCAACAGGATTAGCAACTGGGGGGGGGGGTTCAAGAGCTTTTGCATCTCCTTATAACCCATCCATAAGCGCTGATATTCCCATAGCATTGTGTACTCAGAGGGCCAACAAGTAGACATAGGCAGCGAGTTTAGAGCATTGAGGGAAAGGTTGGTCAGGTTGCAAGAACCTGAAGAAGTATCACCAGAAATAAGCATACTGGTGCAGAAAATAGGGGATTAGAAGTCAGAAATGTTTTGTTTAGATTCAACCCTGGGGCAATAAGAAATGTTTGTGTTGAAAAAGATGATGAGTAGAGGGTATGGACGGTCCTGGAACAACAAGTAGAACAAGCAAGGGAAAATGGAGGGGGAAGATCAAGGTGGTAGAAATAATGAATAGGCCAGGCAAGAAGGAGATCAAGTAGAGGAGGTTGCGAGAAACCCGTCTCTGCCACAAGAGGCAGTGAGGAGGGACAGACCAAGAAATATACCAGATATCATGGTGGTAGTACAAGATCAGAAGAATACATACTACAAAAGGGGTAGAAGACAAAATAGATATGCAGATGTCTCTTATACATAAAGGAGTAGGGATAACCCAGTATGTGCCATGGCCTCAAATGGACAAAAATTATTTGATTAAAGCTCTTCCCCAGCTTATCGCCGGAGCTAGTAAATGGATCTATGAATTTAAAAGCAAACGAGGGGTAGGCTTTGCACTAGGAGATTTTAAGAGTTTACAGGTCACCATAGTTGGGGACCAGGCTGGTGAATGGGGGCAAGGGGTGGGGTAAGTCTTGCAGATAATGAACATGATCGAGCAGCCTTTAATGAGGTAAAGGCATGGGCATGGGATGCCCTACGAAGGATGTACCCAGATACCCCTAACTTACATTCTTAGTTAGGTTTATTCTTAAGTTACAGGAAATGTGGAGAGTTGAGACAGTACAATTTTTCTCTTTTATCATAAAGAGGGGATTACCAAAAGAGGTCCAGAAGGCACTAGATAAAATTGTGGGAATTGAAGCCAAAGGGTGGGCAGAGATACAAAGTAGAATTGTCCACCATTGTAAGAGAATCAAGGAGCAGGACAGGGAGACAGCCCAGAAGCGGCAAACGGACGTGGCAAAACTAGCGGAAACAAACTAAATAAGGTTGTAGTCCAAGCACCAGTGATGGCACCGGCTCATGGGGGGGAAGGACAGGAGACACTCAACAAAATGGGAATGCCACAATTGCGGCACTATGGTGAAAGGAGGACAGGGATAATGGGGTGGAGGATAGTACCCCAACCCACAGTGGCAGTATGAAGGGAGCACCAAGGGGAAGAGGAGGATTCCGAGGAGCAAGAGCAGGAGGCTTTGGGAGCATAGGGCCTCGGGGAGGAGGATTGGGCACATCACAGGGCTGGTTTTGCGGGATAATGGGGGCATTTCGCAAGGGAATGTAAGAACAGGCCTGGGATGAGAATTAATTATGGGCCATCACCTCCAGGGCAGGAATTCCAAAGGCCTCAAGGAATAGGACAACAGCAATTTGGGCGAGGGGGTCAAAATCAGTTCCCTTCTGGAACTGACAGGCAAGGGCAACATGGGCAACAACTACAGCAGGGTGAGGGAACACAGTTTAACAGGATGACAGGGGGAACAGGTGCCCCATTCCAAGGAGTTACAATGTTGGGGGCGGCCATTTTTCATTCCCCAGGACAAATACATATTCTGACTAGGACAGCCCACAGAGAGCTCATTGCGTGTCCAATCCTATTGACAACCGCACACCCTGAAGAGGAGCCCTTGGTGGAGGAGGAAATAGGAAACAGTCAATTTATATTCATAGTAAATTCAGGTGCAACAAAAACAGGCATCCTGGTGGGGAACTTTCCATTATAGGGTAAAACTCTTAACACATAGCGATTCTCTGGGGCTATTTCTACGCTTCCATACACTGAGGAGCTGGATATAAAAGTGGGAGGCTAGGTAGTACAATCCCCCTTGTTATATTCAGAGAGTTCCCCTGTGAACTTGTTGGGTAGGGATCTGCTCAGTAAACTAAATATAACTAGTCCAGAGTAGAGTCCAGTCTGCTCCAGTCTCCATTGTGTTTTTGGACTGAGAGGAGCTGCAGCAATGAGCCCTTTGCCTTTGTGAAAGCTATTTGGATCTTTGTGGATCACTGCGGCTTTAACTGGTAACTCCTCCCTCATAAACTGACTCAGGGCGCGGAGCCCCGAGTAGAGTCCAGTCTGCTCCAGTCTGCTGTGGTACACTAGGTATGACCACTTATGGCGGAGGCACCTGGCCCGTTGACCCGGCAAAAGTTGTTGCTACATCGGGCGGTTGGAAACCGACCAATTTCGGGATTCTCAAGCAGAGGTGAGCAATTTAAAAGACCCGACCTCTGTTTATCTCCCGGTTTGGTCTCTCTCTGCTCTATCAGCAGCTCGACTTGCAGAGATGAACCCTGCAGCAGTCTTAAATACTATGGCCCCAACTAAATCACCTACACATCATGATATGGGGCCTCATTACGAGTTTGCTGGTAAAAAAATGAAATTAACGGCATGCCGGTGCTACCGTGTCCGTGTAGCACTGCTGCCGGAATCTACCGTAGATTCTGAGTCAGCGTGCACGCGCAATTTCTGGCATGCCAGTATTGGTAGCACTGGCATGCCGGTAACGTCTCCCAAACCCTCGATACCGTCATCCTTGATGCCGTAGGCTCCGGTACTGACAATGCCATAATTACTGGTACGCCGATTCCGGTAATACCGACACCAGAAGCAACGTCATTGCGCCGGAACAGGAAATGCACCGGCGGCCATCTTTAAAAACGCGATCCATTGCAATCCTCAGTCTACAGCACCTGAACAGGAGAACAGAGCAGTCAGGAAGAAAGCTGAGGAAGATGGCAACCTGACAAGGCACCGTCCGTCGCCGTAAGATAAGGTTCAGCGACATAGAGCTGAACATGTTGGCCGACACCCTGGTTGAAGATGCGGACGTTGTGTTTTGTGCCGACCTGCGCCAGGCAGCCCAACTGTGGAGGAAAGCAGTATGGGAGAATGTTGGGAGAATGTTGCCCGCAGGGTATCAGCAGTGGGGACAACACCCCAGACTGTCCGCGATTGCGGCAAGCAGTGGGACGATCTCCGTCTGAGGGTCCGAAATCTACTTTCTGCTGATTGCAGCCAGTGTATGGGCACAGGTGGCGGACTGCCATCCCCCATCAAACTTGCCACATGGGAGGAGACATGCAGCACTGTGATCAACATGGAGGGCATCGAGGGTGTTGGGGACGCCGAGATAGGAGTAGCAACCTCGGACGATGCTGGTGAGTGTCCCTTACTGTAATCCCAAAGTCACACCACACAGTTTTAGGAAAGATTTCTTAATTGTGGGTAATTTTCCTTCCATGTGGCAACCCCTAAACTTTTTTCTGTTGTTTTCACCAGGATCTAGACTTTGCCAGAGAGGAGCAGCCCTCAGCCGCACTCCTCTGGGCTTTCGCTCCATTCTTACGGGGAAACTGACATGCCCTTAAGACAGTCAGTACCGGGAAACGTTGCTTTCCGTAGTTTCTTTATCATGTTGCAGCTTTCGTGCAACATGACACAAGAGGGCACTATAAGTTAAGTTACTGCTCTCTTGGGTCTCTAGTCTTCTACAGGCCCTAGATACTATTTTTGGATTGTAAATGATCGGTGCAAGTGAATCACGGACGGGACTGGTAGCAGCGATCGTTTCTTGTGTTTTTGAGCTCCTTTTGGCGTTTTAAGCGCATTTATCGCACTTAGCCCAAAATGGTGGCCTGGCTCCCAAAATGGCCAGACCACGAGGCTCTTTGTCCTGTCCGCTGACCGGCTTGCCCCCTTCACCTTCCCCAGGTCAAGCCGACCCAGGGCCTTCCTGTAACGCTCACCTGACTCCCACGGAGACGCTGACCAGGTCTGGGCTGCTGCAGCCTCTTCTAAGGTGATGCGCAGGACTCGGAACACCGACTGGGCCGGACCCCCAAACCTCGCCTGTCTGATGCGTAGGAAGATCTTTCTGTAGATGGGGAAAAGGATTTTAATCACCTGCGGTGTGACGAGTGGAACCCCTCCTTTCCCCTTTTACTCTCTCTTCAAACCACCTCTGAACCTTCCCGTTAATTCTCACCTTAAGATTTGAAATGATGAGCTCTCCATCCTGCTTCTGGTGCAGGGGTGTGGTAGAATCCAGTTACTTCACTGGTTATTGGACGGGCATTCAGGTCCAATTGCTCCACTGGTTTTTTGGATGAATAAGGCGCTTTCGTAAGTATATGACTTATCAAGTTCAAGGGTTGTTCTCCCTTCCTTTTTGGCCTTTATTTTCAATGGACTGCTTTTAGTCTTTTAGCGCAGGTGCAGAGCGAAGATTCCACGTAGAGAAGACAATTCGCTGTGGATAATTCAGGTGAGCTTATGTTGGGGTGGTTTTTCTAATGTCTGTATGATCACCCACTAATGCGCGTGTTCTTTTTTCCCCCCATAGGGGCCGGGGCGTGGTACGGCCAAAAGGCCTGCCGACCCGAGATGAGGAAGGATTCTCCCCCACCAATCGCCAGGTAAGCCTTCTGGCAAATCAGTTTTTTCCCAATGTTTTCTCTGGCTCACCTTTTGTTCTTCTCTTTTCCTTCCTAGGTGCTGGAATGCAGCGGAACGTGCGGATGGTTGTAGGAGTACGGAATTCCTTGTGGACAGGTGAGTTGAACGCAGCGCTGCAACGAGCAACGCGAGGAATCCAAAAATAATGTCTTTTCCTTTAGGATCGTCGGCGTGTTGGCTCCGGATCCCATGCAATATCAGGTAATGTCCTTTATTCACCTTCTCTTCCTCTCTTCTTCCTTTTAGGTGTTCCAGGACTGAAGCAGGCGTGGCTGGAGTCAGGATGCAGGAGCAGACACGGTGAGCGCCCAGCTGCTAGGAGCAGAGCAACGCGAAGCGTGAGCTGCTGTCTGGGCGTGGCTTAAATAGCCTCCAAAGAAGTCCCAGGTATGTATCCTTCCCCAATCAGGCATGTATCCTTCCCTGGCCACGCCCGAGTGGCAAAATAGTCCCACAGGTAAAGTAGTTCCTTTCAGGCCTCAAAGAGGTCTGGATCTGGCAGCATGGTCTGCATCAGGTAAGTCCACCAAAAGCACTCCCTTTATGAGCATAGCGCCTACGGCGCCAGGACTGATGTCCAAAATGAGCCTGGCGCCTACGGCGCCAGGACTATGTCCAAAGGACCCCTATTTGGGGTTGCTGGACCTTCCCTTGAGTACCTGATGTATACTTCTGGGGCTGCCGGTCTTGGACCGGCTCTCCGGGAGTATGCATCATGACACTTCCTTATTTGGGCATGCACTTTCCCGCGAAAAAAAACAGATGCTTTCGCGAGCTTCTACAGGCCTTGTGTGTGCCTCCAGGATGTGGGCTGGGATGTCTGGTCCCAATACACATCCTGGGTGCCAGAGAGTCTAGTGTGGTATGAATGCCTGGGACCACCGTGGTCCGTGATAGGTCCACGTATGGTGTGAGTGTTTTGTGAGCAGATCTCCCATTGGGTCCTCTCCGTTTTGGCGCGAAGGGAACCGTGGATAAGAGGAGGCTGGAAACACCACTAGCATGTCGATCTCCTGAGTTCTCACAAACAAAGGAATACAGGAGCCAAGTATCCTGCAACCACGAGGCTTAACCAAGGAATCGCTGGTGACCCGCTTAAGGACTGCTCCTCTGCACTGCTGCCCGCTTTGTGAAACCCTTTCTACCTCGGATCGAACGAGAAGGCCTGTACTGGTACTTCGACCCTTGGAATAGCGGGAACAGCTATTCTCGGCATCTTCACCATCTCCTGCATGTAAGCCTTCGGAAGTGTCTCTGGGCCATCCAGCAGACTGACCAGCCTACCCAGGAGTCTTGCTCTGTAACCGCCGTCAGGTTGTGTTGTATTTCGAGTCCTTGTCACTCTCACACGATTCATACACTTGGCATTCCCAGGTCTGAAGTGAGTAGTGTACATTTGGCCGAGATACACACGGCCGCTCCGTTGCCCTGCTGTGGTAACCAACTGTGCGGGTTCACTGCGTTTGGGACGCCCTCAACTCAACTCTGCTGCTGCGGAATCTATACGACGACGAGACGTCCCCTGCTCCTATCTGAACCTGCCAGCACTGAAACGCGGAGAAGCCTGGGTCTGCCTGCATCGGGGACTGGTGAGTAGCATAGCTAGGAACTGGTCGCCCTCCTGCAGTAGCCCATAGCCTATCCTCGCTGTGTCAAACAGCACGCCTTTCCGTACTCGCGCTCTGCTTCTGCCCACAGTGGAGGCTGCGCTTGAGTCGCGGAGCTCTGTTCATCTTCATTTGTTCACCGAACTGAACTGCCGGATTCCCTCGAAGAGACTCCCCTTTTTGCCCGTTGGCACCAGCGTGTGCAGGTACTTTTGAGCACAAGGCTCCACTCTTCGTAGGGTTTGGACTTCCTTTTAGTTAGGTGCCTCTGAAGACGGACTGGGTCTGATTATTATTCGCACTGCCTGTTTTCCTCCCCATCTAGGTGGTCTACACATTTCGTGCGTCTAACGCGTTAGACTCGTTTGTATTTGTATATATATTGTATTGGTTTGGTATGTGTTGGTTTACTTGAATTTTATTGTGATTTCTCGCTACGGTCATAGTTGCAAAGGCCTTGGAATAAATGTGTCTATATTTTTAATATAACACCTGTTTGGAGTAATCTGTAAGTGTCCTTGCTGTGTGTGCTCATTGCGGGCTTTCAGTCACCCTCACCCCTCTTGGGACCTAGTCCTGACCGCCGCGATCGCTACCCTGATTGGTCTGGCTTGTCCAGAGGTTACCCTGTTCCAAGAAATTGGGCTGGCCTTCTGAACCTCTGCCCCTCCCGGACAGAGTTCAGAAGTCCGTTTTAACACACACCTTGAACCCCAAAGTCAATTGTGAAGTCCAAATGCAAGTAGATGGGAGAAAATTCATGCCGCATCTCCTCCCACCTAAAGCCGCCCCCGGCATAACCACAATGTCCCTGCCACAAACGCACCCAACAAACCCCACTGACACAACCCACATGAGCCCTTAATTTCCAACACAAGCGCCATCTGCATGCGCACACACACACACATACACATCACTGTACAGATGCAGGCCTCACCACCATGCCATCACCACCGCCACTTGCACACGTGATACACCCACCATGTCCATACATGCGGTGTAAACATTTATGCATTTATGTACAGAATGGGAGCACATCAGTCCCGCAATTAAACACCACATGGCACACAGCCCCTGTGGCATGGCCACAACACGCAAACCACCAAACGCCTGTAGGCCACCCTACAGACACCATGCACAACATGGCCGACCCAGAAGGATGCTCTGACACTTCACCCCTTCCCCCCATTCCTGTGTGCACCATGCCTGGCCCTCAAATATGCCCATGAGAATGCGCATGACTCGGAATGTACTAGCATCAATGTGCGTAGGATGTATGATGACTAATGCCCTGCCACACTGTCCCCCAGAGGCACAGGAACAGACAGCGAGGGTGAACACGCCCCAAGACCCCAGAGAGCCGCTGCATGTCAGCGATGTGGCCAACACAACGCCTCCAGCCAGGAGCCTTCGACCTCCAGGGCAGGATTGAAGCGTGCCACAGCTTCCATGCTGGGGTTGGGGGTGTTGGGGTATTGATGTGAGGGCATAGGGTGTGGTGGTAGTGGGGTTGGGGGTAGTGGATGTGGGAGTAGTCGGGGTGGGAGTGGTCGTGGTGGGGGTTGTGGGGTCACTGGGGTCAATTTGTTGGGATAGTGGTGCACGTTAAGTATTGGTAATATGTACCTAGTTGATATTTGAACAATACAGCTGGTGTGAGTAAGAAAAACATGACCGGACATTGCTTCTTGAGTGCGTACAATTTTAATTATGTGCAGTGCCCAGTGTCCAGTGTGCCCCATTTCCAGTGCCTTGTGTACTCCAGTCCATCAGAAGTATTGGGCAATCAAATCTTGGCTTGCCGCACGTCTTTCGTTCACATTGTGCCGTGGAAGATTTCCAGCATCTTCCCCATCATCCTCATCCTCGGGTGGCATCCTGTCCATGTAAGGGGGCAGCGGTAAGTTGCGCCGGATGCACATGTTGTGTAGCATGGCACATACTAACACTATCTTGCCCACCTTCTCTGGCCCGTAAATGAGTGCCCCACCCGACCTGCTGAGGCAGCGAAACCGGGCCTTCAACAGCCCAAACGTCTGCTCAATTGTGACACAAGTGCATGCATGTGCACGGTTGTAGTCCTCTTCGTGCCTGTTGACTGGTTGCCTGATGGGGGTCAGGAGCCACGTTTCAGGGTATACCCTGCATCACCTGCATGGGAGCAATAGAAAGTGTACTTGTGATTAATTTGGTTATTCCTTGCAAGCAGTGCCTGTACTGTGTTCATGATTACATGCAACAGAATATTCATGACTGCACATGACATGTTCCGTATTCAAAGACCCAGGTAAGTGTACTTAGGGAAGGTCCATGATTGAGGGGGGATTGGTGCTGTTCACGTCTCAAGGACCTTTCAATCAGAATCAGCACTGTCACAAATGAAGTCAAAGGTCCATGATGTCCTCACATCTGATGGATGTGTTACCAATGAGAATGGACAATGCATGTACAGTGCATAATGACACATTTGCCTGATGTGCTGCATGAAACAAAGTGGTTTCCAAATCATACATTCAACTACTTGATGTCAACATGTACATGTCCATCAACGCCTTCCCCCATATGACTAAAGCACATTCACATTGGTGGTATGGGCCACCGGTGAAGGGTTACGTTTCTGTGATCAGGCTGGTTGAGTACTGGCATGGTGGTAATGAGGTACTTTGGGTGAGTCCTGCACCTCTCAATCATATGTTAGTGGTGGTAACTGCTTGATGATTGCAATAGTCTACATGCTTGACCCATTGTACCTGGAGGTGTCCCTTAAGGTGACTGGACAGGTATACTGGTCTGTGGTTTACCTGTGGGGTGAGTGCAGTGACCGAGATTTCTATGTGTGGCATTGGATTTTGCTTTGCCATGGCAGCATGACTCGTTATTTTCTTTGTTGTGCTCATGTATGTCATGCATTGTGACTGCAAGGTGGTGCATTGTGGTACCTGTGGTTCATGTCTTATGATGTACCTGATGCATGAACTGGTGTGGGCACTGCGTATGTTGCTTGCATGTACTCACAGATGTTTAGGCATGCCACATCTGCATCCATTGGCTGGGTCCCACATTCTGTTGAATTAACTAGGGTCACCGTTTAGGCACCCCTGACTGTGTGTGGTCTTGTTCCATGTGTGTGATTTGTTGTTGTGCAGGTTGGGTATTGTAAAGACTGGAGGGGTGTCTGTACTTCCTCTCTCTATATGGCAGAGGAGAGGCACAGATGACCCCAGCCAAGATTCTCTGTTATTGGTAACGTAGTCGAGCAATCAAGGCCTAGCTTCTCAGGAGGTGATGCAGGCTGGTTCTTCAGTACAGTGTAGTCCCCAAGCCCCCACAAAGGAATGTCCACACACTGTATTAGTTACAGCACAGTCTTTATATCATTAATATTCAAGGTTATGTTCACTATCACAATAACTCACTTTGTGCTTAGAAAATCTACAATGGCAAATATATACAGTTCTAAAGTGGTACCACAATTATTAACAGATCTCTTTAAACTGTATCAACTATACTCTGGTCAAATGTCACACCGATCAAGGAATAAAAGTAACCAACAATAGATATAGGAGGAAAGCAGTTGGTTAGAACAATTGGCAGAATATTGACCCCTACCACCTAGGCACAATTGTGTGTGGAGATCCCCCCCCCCACCTGGGCAACCTGTAAATAAAGATATATCGTAGAAGGCCAGTCGATATATTGTTCAAAAGAGTCTTATTTCCTTCTAGAATAGTTCTACAACCCTAATGTACCTGGAATAGCAGAGTTCGTTGTCGGGTCGTCGACTGATCCTTCTTGAGCGGCTCCCTTTAAGGCAGGAGCCATGGATCGTCGAGATCCCACGAGGAAAAAGGGATGAACGATGACACTGAGGCGGCAGCTTCGTTCCTAGCGGTGCTCGGCGACGCGGAGCGTTTGCGTCCTGCAAGGAAGAGGCGTGCGAGGCACCTCGATGACGATAACTCAGGACCGCAACGAGATTGTGAAGAACTGTGGCCCATCAAAGTGTCCAGTCTTCAGGCGTCCCTACGGTCGTCGGGTGGCAGGAAACCCATCGGCAGATGCTCCTCAGCGCATCGGCGGCCTCGACTTTCTCCGGCGGGACAAAGCTGTCGACGGTACAGGCGAGAGCGTCCTTGGATCAAATGTTACTTAGGCAAAGGGAGCACACTGGTTCTGGTCAGCGACGGCGGTCGTCGTCGACGATGATGGACAACAGTGTCTGGGCGCTTCTCCTTGTGATTCCGCGGCGGTCCCCATCTCCGGTCGGCAGCCTGTCGTAGGTCTTTCTACCAGGGATCTTTGGCAAAATCAGCTGGTGCACGATGGTCCCTCGTAGCTAGGGAAGAGGGCACCTTACCAGGTCCTCTCTGGGTCAGTCCTTGGAGACGCAGCAGCTTTCAGATTGATGAAGTAGAGCAGCATCAAGACTTCTCTTCCAGCAGGGCTTCAAGGTTAAGCTTCAGTTTCAACTCCAGTTTCTCTTCAGCTTCTGAACACGAATTCTAGCAGTAAGAGGCCCCCAGATATACTAGCTGATCTCCCATTCATTTTACTGGGTCACACTCAGACAACCAATCGGTCAGAAGGGCATTCATGCAGTCAGGCAGCCAATCAGGTGCATAGTGCATTCGGGCCATTCACTTCTCTGTAGACACTTACAACAAGTTATGTGTATTGGGACAAGCACCCAGCCATTCAACACTCCACACTGTATTCATACCAGTTTCCGGCAGGGCTGTCTCATTGTGTCAAACACCAGAAACCAGACATCCACAACAAGAAGTGCATATTGGTCACACACTCCATTCACCCAGGTCCCACCCACAGGCGTACCCGCAACATACAGTCATTCTCATTTATGACTAATTTCCCTTACCTAATGAGTCCCTCAACAGCTTTGATGGATTTTTGGGGTTTATTTTTTTCCACCTGGTAAAAGTGTGAGCCTTTTTCCCACTCTTACAGTGTATTTTTTGTGTGTATTGTGCTTTTTGGGCTCATGGGCTATGGAGTGTCATCAACTCCCTAGGCATAATCTTTTTACTTGTGTGTCACACAGCACCTTTAGTGCAGTGACACAGGGATGTCTTTTAGACTTCCCTTGTGAACTCCATTTCTGGGGAGGACTACTGTCCCCCAGAAACAGGTACATTCACCATTGGCTTTACTAGTCTTTTAAAATACAGATCCAGTACAAACCATCTTACAATGGAGTACTGGAGGAGAATATCTTTCCCCTGTCCTTCTGTAACGCAAGGGGCACTTTGTGTCCCCCTTCCCGACTCAATATGGCTGGTGGCAGTGGTAACTATAATTTTTACGCGGATTCCTGTGTTAATGTTCTGGCTGTGGTGACAGACTCGACCATAAAGCCTGCTACCCCATATCATTTTGTATTGTGGGTACTAACGTGGTTTTTCGCCATTTCGTGTTGCAAAGGTCCTTCTTGTTGCTTGCTTTTCGCACCAAACCAGGTTTGGTTTCTTTGTTCGACATCCTTTGGCGGGCTTCTGCACAGAAGCCCTCCTTTTGGCGTCTGGGTGTCTAGGTGGGCTGAATGTGAGGGAAGGGTTTAGTAACCGCCTGCACAGGGTCTCCTTGCAGACCCAAGTCGCACCATGTGTCGATTGGCTGAGGTGGTTGCCCGGGCCGGACAACCCCCCTGCTGTGTGATTGACAGCCAGGCTTTGTGAATGGGGGATTTTGGCATAAAAGGCAGGACTCTTGGACTGGAAGTCAGAGTTGCCAATGGAACTACAAGAACCGAAGAGAAGTGGAGAAGAAGACGGCTGCTGCAACTCCTGGATCCCGGTGAAGCCCTGCTGCAGTCCTGAGCTATCTACCCTTCGATGACAGAGAAGATCCAGTCCGGAGTTGTCTTCCCTTGAGCCTGGTGGGATCAACCAGCTCACCTTCAACAGCCAGAAAATCCTCTTCTGGGTCTAAATCACTGCACAGAGCCGTAGTGGTCAGGATAGCCATCAGAAGAGACCTCTCCTGTTTTTAAAGAGCGCATTTATTTATTGTTGCTTTGCTGCTGATGGCTTCATCCCTGGGTAGTGCAGATCGCTCCAGATGTCCTTCTTGTCCCCACGACTGAAGCTTCAGGAACCGTGAGTCTGCAGGAATTACCAGGAACAACTGCCGTAGCACCAGCTTTATTCATCCGAATAAGGTACTGGGTCCATTTGGTCGTTTTCTCCGTCCGACCTTGAGGAATCGGGGTGAACCCTTTTCCTTTCCAAAGGCTTCTCCTTTCTTCCTTCCGTCTTTCATAAGTTTTGCTTCCCTTTGAAAATATTCAGTACTCTGGCAAACTTTAATTTTGAACTATTCTAACCGTGTAATCCTCGACAACAGAGCCCCTGCTCCGTTTGACACTGGCGCAGGCCTACTGACTTTTATCTGCCTCTTAGAAAACGTCCTCTGATTCTATTGCCTTGACAAAAGTAGTGTCTATGATTTTTATCTACTAATCCCTTGTTTTAATTCTATGTGCTAAGTGTGTTTGACTTCGGGTGTATTTCTTCTCGCGGGTACGCTTTATTTTCGTAAGACCGAACTGTCATTACTGTCAAAAAGTGATCACGTATTAACCCACGGTAACGTCTTTGGTTTGAAACACCGGTCCGTCAAATTCTAATGTACTTACCTTGAATTTACCTGAACAAGAGGAATTGATTGTGTGTAGTATATTTAAAGTGTGATTTTATTTAATAGAAGTGTTTTGTGAACAGATGATTTAAAAATAAATGTACTCATATTTTTTAACCAGAAACCTTGAGTCAGGTGTTTGTTTGAGTCACAGTAATTGTAGTCCTTTGTGTAATCTCTACTACTGCTCATTTGCTCTTGAGAGAAGTCTGGCTGCTCAGCCATCTCTACCACTTTTCTGTGTAGTACAAGCTTGTACCAAAGGTGAAATTGTACTATCACTTGTAGTCGTAATTGTATGTATTGTTCCCTAAGGGTACTGCATATGATTCTGCCTAACAGAAGGCAAGAGGCTATGGTGGCCATCTTGTTTCCATCAGGAATCTACTGATTCCAATGGCAGGGTCTGGGCATCCCCAAAATGGAGGATACTTGGAGCAACTGTCAAATTCAGCACAGAGCTGCCACCAGCCCGTACCCTGCTCTGTGGGCCACACACAGGTGCCCAAAAACATACACTAGGGGCACAGGGTTGTACCCCCACCCATGGGTGCCATAAGGGTATCCCATGGGTCTGTACACCAAACCAAAAGAGAGAGCTGCACCTCCAGGAGTCCCACATGAACTCCTGCGCGGAAAACACAACAGAACACACAATAAAAACGGTAGAGGACAAGCATACAGAGGCCCTGTCCCTCCGATGCATTTCCAGCATCACAGGGATTTAGAGGTATGTAGGTCTGGTTCCCCATGCAACTTTGACTTCTATTTCCAATGCAGTCTATCTGTACTTCATTGCATCCATGGCAATGCTTGGGCCTATTTTCAGGGGTGATTATGGATTCATGCATTTGGTGTGCATCTGTGCTGCTCATGCCTGCCATCCGGTGCTATGATGCTATGCCCCTCATGGCCTAGCCAGCAGACACGTTGCCTGTGCTGGTGCTATTTTGGTTGCATTCATCTCCTCACCAGTCCGTGGTAACTTGATGTGGTCCCTTGCATGTTTCAGGAATGCATTTACCACCTGGTTGAGCACACAGGAGTAACAGGGTTGTGAGATTCCATGCAGCTGCACTGTGTGCTGGTAGGTGCCTGTGGCAAGGAAGTGTAGCACAGACACTACCTTCAGCAAGGGGGTGGGTGGCTGTCCGGATGTTGATGAGGCTCACCAGGTCATCATGAATGAGGTTCACTATCATGGTGATGGTTCCCCTGTCCAGGTGGTACAGGGTGTGGATCTGTGCAGGGGTTAGGTCAAATGGACTGGCCCTTAGGCGAGGGTTTGGTGGCTGCCTGCAGGGTACAACTGCCTGCACTGTTGGTATGTGCTGGCCCAGTCTCGCCCTCCTTCTCCTTCTGCTCCTCCACTGCATTATCTGGTTCACTGCCTGCTCAAGGAGTAGCAGTGCAGGCATGTCCTCAAGCCCCAGTATTGCAAGTTCTAATGGTAGCATTGTGGATTTGGGAGGGGTGTGGTGTGTGGGAGCGCTCCTTTTGTGCTGTGCCAGACTCGTGTGCACCTGTGGCAGGTTTCTGCACAGCAGATTCCTATTAACGCCTGCTCAGCGATGCCGTTTTTAATACCATCATGGTATCCGTTATTACCGGCATCTTCATGCCGGTATTTGCATGTCCGTGCAACTCTTAATGTGCACTTCACTGCGGCATGCGGGTGTCACCCGCACGGCTGCAGCGTGTCTGCACGCATACCAGCAAGGGAGAGCCCGGTCACAGCGGGTCGCTGCCGGTGACACCGGCATTGCTGCTCATAATACTCTGGTCCGGTAAACGATGCCGGTATGATGATACCGGCATTGCTTTTACCGGACCGTCAACCTTGTAATGAGGCCCACGCTCTCTGTAAAACTTCCAGGTGCAATAGAAGCTCTAAAAGGAACGGTGCGTGTGCAGTCAGTTGAAGTTGATACGGAAATGTTTCAATCTCTGTTTGACATTACTGATACAGAGATATTGGAAATTCGAATTCCAACTGTGTTTCATATGTAGAGTGACAAATCAACTCTTTACTAAAACATACGCCTCAACACCCAAATAACTGACAATTGCACGCAGAGTAAACCAGCTGCCTTTCTTATTCCCCCGATACTTCGAACTGCGGCTTGTGAAAGAAAGCTGTCAACTTACTCAAAACAACCAGACAGGCAATTACTTTCCATGTCAACAACTCTTCCATGTGCTGATTCCACACATGGCAACACAGGATACGCAGATGATTGCAATACGGCAACTAGTGGCTTGATTGAGACAAGCGTACCTTTTCGTGCTGATGGTTCAGCGCGACACGCTGAAAACACATCATTAGGAGATGATAACCTTTCCGTCAATGTCCCTCAGACATCGTTGTTTGTACTTCCCTCTTTGACAAGCTCAATTACACCAGATGTGCAGATTCGGACAGGGGACAGTCTGATTAATTACAATCCTGCAGCTTGTGAAGCTTGCTTAACTGAACGATTAAAAACAGACTTTTTAATGTTACGAGATCGGCTCAATGAAAGTAGTTCTGGTATGAATGACAACACTCCTGGGAGGATCAAGGAAGGCATGTCATTGGACCTTTTGCCAACACATAGGCGCAACCCTGTGGCAGACATTGCCTTTAAAGTGCTGACGAGTACACCTCAAGCCAAGACAGTGTCTTACACGAGGCCTGCAGCCAAAAACAGTCTGCCTCGAAAATTGCCAGCAGTCTTAAAGAGTACAAACTCTATTGCTTCACGCACTGAAATCTCAGAACAAGCTTGTTTGACACCGGAGCAGAAAATAAACTGTAATCTATCAGCCTCTAGACAAGTTGACCCCGACAGTGAAGTCCGTAACAAAAGTAACTTATCTATTGTTGCGGGCATACAAATACATAATAATGTATTAGCCACCACTTCAATTGTACTTATTCCATTTGTGAACAACATGCTAAAAGATCAAGGGTCGTTGCTAACCATCTTAAACTCCACACTTTCTAATTTGGGATATTTTACATCTCAGTTACAACAGCGACTCGATAGTGAAGCTGAATCGTCATTAAAATGGCGAAATCGTTTAAGTGACCTAGCGAGAAACAAATTGGCGGAATGATCTGACTTGATAGAAGCTGTTTTTGACTGTACTAAATGGACGAGGCACAACTTTAAGAGCTCCTCAGATGCTTCAATCCACCATTGCACAACCAATCGACAAAGCAATATGCTTTCATCTTTAGCTCCTTCGCAGCAGGTCATACCAAAGCCAGTCAATTTGTCAAAAACTGACACCCTTTTAGAAGCCTCAGGAATAAATTGTGCCTCTTCATTGACGGTCTTACCAACTTCTGAAGAAATTGTCTCTGTTGAAACACACCCAAAAAATGTGAAAGAGCCTTTACAACTCGCCTCAAGTTCTAAACCTTCGTCACAGCTTGCTCTGAGTGACGCAAATGGTTTAAAGCAAAATTCTGGCTTCTCCATTGTCCCTGGCTTAGCTGGGGCTATTTTGGCCCCAAGTCCCGTTCAAATAATTCTAATAAATGTATTAGAAATCTGTCAACTCTGCCCCAAATTGGGTTATTTGAACATCTATTAAAGACTTTGCTTCAGGGCAAACCGAAAAGGTTGCTTAAAACCACCAGCTCAGCACCTTCTCTCTGACCCTAATAAAAGATCAAGAGTTGAGTTTGAGGACACACTGAATCGAGATTCTCCAACCTCAATCGATTTATGTGACTTATCCACATACTCAGTCGAAGAGGAGGAGGTCTCTGTTGTTGACAACACAATCGCTGACGAGTCAATCAATAACAATAGTCCCTCATCTGCAACTTCAAGAAGATCGAATATATTGACCGGGGATGCTGTTGAATCCACAAATGGTGATATTGAATCCCAAAGAAGCTTGCATAAAGTGATCTTTACGAGTCACTCTTTGCCATATCATAACAGGCGGAAAGCTCCATCCAAGCCTAATGAAATCAAGGCAAAAAAGCTTGATCTTGAACCTGAATCCAAAGCTCTGCACAGCTCAAATGCAAAACAAGGAGAACGATCAGTAAATGTGGTCCATCACTTGAAGAACTCACCAGCTACCCCTTATTGGAAATTACAATTAGAAAACATACTGAAAGACAAGAACGAGGTTAATCTGAATAGGCGCAATGCTATGAAATTGCTGCATTGCGTTCCCTTGTTGCGGACCATAACCTCAGAAGACATTGCCATCATGGAATATGCCTCAGAAAATGATTCTGATTGGGTGTTTCTACACATTAAATCCCAATTTATTGTAAAAACATTGAGAGGCTAAAGATGAACTCCTTTTCTTTGGCTTTGAGCTATCTTCAGCTATCGATGCAAAGGAAAATCGTCCTGTGAGCTCTTGCGAGTTCCCGACAAGACCCTGATGCCCAGTCATCAAACGAACAAAGGAGATGCGCCTTGCGGACCCATATAAAAGCTAAGCCTCCTGATAGCAACGTTTCAGACCATTGGTCTGACCTGTCAGAAAGGTTGACTACTGCTTCTGGCCGTCACGCAAATCGTCACTAGCTAAACATCAAGCAGCAAAGTGAATTGTGCTCTTTGATCTCTTGGAATACACAAGGATTCATGCACTTATTTCACAAATCTTGCCAAATGATTGAAAATAACTTTGTGATCTGCCTTCAGGAAACATGGCTCAGAGAATTACATACTCGAGATGGTCATTCAATCTTGTTGAATGCATTTCTGACTCGGTGGAAACTTCAGTGGAACTCCCGGCTGCGGGTCTTCTAGAAAGAAGTCTTAGTTACTTACCTGTAACTGTATTTCTCCAGCATTGGTATCTTTCATAGATTCACATGCTTGAATATTCACCGTCGCCAGACTGGGAATCCTCAGTGATAAAAATAATTAACATTTTTTTTAATATACACACATTGCTAATAGCAATGCATGTACATAGTCCATTACGGCCTATGAGCCATTCTATTGTGTAGCCCCTCCACCTCACTTTGGTCCTTTACAACCCCAACCAATGAGGTGGGAGCTTAAGCTCTGCCCCAGGCAGCCATCTTCAGAATTTGAACCATACGAATTACAGTATGATGGGTGCTGAGTGTAGGAGCAACCTCTTAGGGAGGCGGGGGGGGGGGGCGCATGTGAATCTATGAAAGATACCAATGCTGGAGAAATACAGTTACAGGTAAGTAACTAAGACTTCTCCAGCATTGGATCTTTCATAGATTCAGGTGCTTGAATAGAATACCAAGCAGTTAAAAATCTGCCACCATCAATATACATATACGCATAAATACAGAAAAGAACAAGTTACTTTCTGACCTGGTAACGTTCTTTCGATGGGATGGTCCGACGACGTATTCCATATCTATGGCAGGTAATGTCCACAGCTGTGCTGCTTCGGAAAATCTTTGGCGTCTGCTTCCTGTGTCGATGACGTTGATGCGCCGTCCCCGAGGACCTCCTCCGACGGCCGACGTCACCCGATGTGATAAGTAGGACGCACAACGCCCATAGCCTCAGTTATAGTTTTTTTCCCAGAACGTGTGCCACCAGTTTTCTGCCAGTCAGACACACGAGGCCTTGCGGAACGCAAGCTGCAATCGCAAAAGAAATTCTGCAGCGGGGAAGGCAGGGAGGGAGCGATATGGAATACGTCGTCGGACCATCCCATCGAAAGAACGTTACCAGGTAAGAAAGTAACTTGTTCTTCGAGGGGATTGGGTCCTCCGATGTATTCCATATCTATGACAGACTCCCAAAGCAGTACCAAGCAAGGAGGTGGGAAAGAATTTAGAATACAAATTTAGCATGCCCAATCAAATTGCGGAATAGAGAACTGCCTTGCCAAAGGCCAGATCTTGCCCCATGATGGAATCGAGGGAATAGTGACGTAAAAAAGTATGTACTGAAGCCCAGGTGGCTGCATCACAGATGTGACGAATAGGAACTCTCCTCTGCAGGGCAGTAGACGCAGCCACTCCTCTGGTAGAATGGGCCCGCAAGCCAGCCGGAGGGTCCTTACCCGCCAAGCGGTAACACTCGGAGATAGCTAAAATAATCCAACGAGACAAAGTCTGTTTCGTCACAGCTTGTCCAAAACGCTTTCCAGTGTAACCAATGAAAAGTTGATCGTCTACTCTGACCCGGGACATGCGCGAGATATAAAAGCTCAACGCTCTCCTAGGATCAAGCCTATGGAGCCTATCCTCTTCCTTACCAGGATGCGGAGGAGGATAGAACGCCGGAAGAACAACCTTCTGGCTCAAATGAAATTATGAAACCACCTTCAGAAGAAAAGAAGGACGAACCCTAAGGACAACCCTGTCCTTGTGAAATACAGTGAAGGGTGGCTTAACAGAAAGTGCCTGTAACTCACTCACTCTGCGAGCGGAAGTAACCGCAACTAAAAACACAGTTTTCAGAGTTAAAGGCATGGTCTAGTAAAACATTTTATTGTCCCAACGGGTCGACCATGTTTTTTTAAGCCTAAGTGGCTCGATTTTAGAAAACTTTCCTATGGACCTTACCCGAGTTTTCGTCCATTAAACGCATGCGAAAACAAGCACCAGGGAGCCGCCATTTTCTGATAATCCTATCTTTTCCCCGATCTCCCTGGCTGACCTGCTTTTGCGGCACTAAATCAATTCCCCCGCCCCTGAGCCTGACATTATCAAAACATTCATATTCCCCGCCTCTCCCCGTGATGTTACTGTGCTGCGTAGGCAAACGCGCCCAGTCGTCTTCTGCGCGACTCCACACAGAACCCGGAAACCAACACAGATCAACTCACAACACAGCGCGCCACAATTCGGAATATGAAACTGTACTTTACAATGAAACAGCAACACAGTACATTTGGTAAAGTACATTTATTTGACATTAAATGTTTAGAGAATATTCAGCAATTGCCATATGAACTCCGGAAGCCATTTATTTTCTTTTATCTGTATCCGCAATAACTGTTCCGTTTCATCTTGAGTCACGCGGTGTTCCTTTATGGTACACAGGCTGTTCATTTTCGTAAAAAGAATCACTTTGGAAGCGCGGTGAACCGCAAGGCTGTTCCATCAAATAGGCAATAGTCCAGCCTAAAGGTTGTTATGTTGCTTCTAGCCACTAGTACAGGAAAGGGCATGTGGGCCCTTGGCGATCGTCCCATAATATGGTGATCGTGCTCCAGTTGTTGACACGAAGCTGCAGGTGTCTGCTGAAGAATTCATCCGCCGGTGTCTCAAACAGATGGCAGTGGCAGAAAGGGATCAAATACCTGTTATGAAAACAAAAAATGATAATTAGTCTCGCTAGCCGAACTTCATTAATATTACTCATTTTATTTATTACAGCCGATCAGAAACTATTTGCTTGCAAGGGTAGTTCAATGGAGTATGTTCGTCTCTAAAATCAATGCGAAAAGTAACGAGATAAATCGAGGCCAACACACAATGATAATCGACAGTCTACATGCGTGAGGAATGATATGATATATGATATGGCATTTGTAACGCGCCTATACTCGAGTGTTTCTAGGCGTGACGAGGCAGGTGGGGAACAAGGGCAGACAGACTACGATCCTACTAGGCCAGGTGTCTTTCTGATCGCGCATGGGGATGGGCTGTACAAGGTTAGTTGAATACAAATTAAATAATAGGGCCAGCTGGTGGCAAGTGCAAGGTAAATGCCGGGAGAAGGGGATGAAGGATACAGAGACAGTCCCGTAGTGCAGGGAAAAGTGGCTGGGCCATGGAGCGAGATCGTTGAGACCAGTGGACCTGCATGCCCATGTGCCCACTACGAACAGTTTTACTTGCTTTTCCTAGCTCTTCATTCATTCATTTATTCATGCATCCATTCATTAAATCTTCATTCCGGTATAAAAGCGTGTAAAGATTTACTTACATTATATTTGAAATTTCCATTGTGTCTCTTCGTAATGCAGTCTGTAAAACGGACCGTGCTCTTAACAATGATTTTTCGTATATTGACCTAAAACTGAAACTCGGTCTAGTTTCTGAATTTTCTGCCTTATCGTCTCTTACGTTACTGCGCACTCCCTTCAAATGTAGTTCTTTCGGCATGGTCCCTGTCTCAAGGTCAAAAAACAATAGACCCTTATACTTCCAGTGCGACTTGTGGGCCTCATCTGGGCGCTGTCCTTAGCATTCTTTATTTGCAACATCACGTAGTATGGGCATCTATGAGAACTTGAAGTTTAGAATCCGTCTATGTAGTGCGCCTCAATGTGCAAATGGGAACTGGCTTCTCTCCCAAATGCCACGGCCCGCTTGGCTGGCGCGTTGTAAGTGCCCCAATTTTGTCACTGTTGTCTGCGAGCTTTGCAGCCCAAATTGAGACATTTAATTATTGGCGGAAGGTCAGGGAAAGTATAAAGTACCACAGGAGTTGAGTTAAAAGTGAGATTTATTGTTTGTTTTATTATTTGCAATACGCAAGCCTCCCCTCCGTTAACAGTGCGCAGCATTTACATTTACATGAGATGAGATGAGACATGAGAAAAATATATACATACACATATGTGAGGTGAATAGAGAGAATTCAAAGATGACACCCAGCTTGTTCGCCACCAATGATGGTGAAGTTAGGGGTTAGGTTTACAGGTACACTGTACAATAACATTTATTTACAAAAAGACAATCGTATTGCAATTATTTAAACCGGGATTTGTACTTCACAATCAGCTGTGCATCGGGTGGGCATGGCACAGTCGCAATGTTTGGTGGCAATGGATCACTGCTCTGTACAGAAACGTCCAAAATTCCATATCTGTGCTTCTCTAACACAGCAACAATAAGGCCTTTCACAAAGTCGAACTGCATTTCATCATAGACTGGTTTGATCACCCATTGCTTACTTCGTTTTAAAAACACATTAGTGTAGCGAGGCATCCTTACTTTACCCCTAGTCCTAGATTGTTCACGTCCGACATTGCTGTTATGGGCCAAGACCGCTAGTATAGTGCGATGTTTCATGCCCCGAAAGCTAAAATGCAAGCGCTTTGGCCTGTACTTTAGGCACATATTGTGGAACACCTCCAAATCTCCTGTGTGACAGAATTCTGTCAGTCCTCTCAAATCTCTTGATAGAGTTTTGTCGAAAACAATCTTCTCAATGGCTTTGTGTGTAGGTGAAGATGGAATCAACCACTTCTTCTTCCGTGCCTCCTCTGGGGACAAAGGGCCATGTTCACATTGGTGGAAATGTTCATTTGCTGTCCAGCGGTGAACGTTGGTACAGTGGTGCATCAGTGACCGCCATTTTTCAAGTAGTATTTCCACTGACCCCTCACAAGTTTTTGAGCTCCACCAAAGATGGTTGGTGATAGAATGTGACCACTGCAAAATACTTTCAAAACCTTTTTTTTTTCCTGCAGCCGAGATTTTGTTATTGATTGATTTAGCAAGATGCCATACATCAAATTGATGTTTAATATGTGGAAACTGCTCGCTCATTGTCTTGGCAATTGAAACGTGTCTATCCGTGGCTATGAGGTCGATGTGCATCCCCCTCGATTGTAGATGTTCCACTGATTTTATAAATCCTAGTTTCTGCATGGCCACTGAGGATGTACATTGTGTTACCTGCACGACCTCCGAACTCACAATTTTCTTACTATCCATGTCCTGAAAGTGGTAGGTGCAGTACTTGGCAGAAAATCCAGGGCTATCGCACTGTCCATCGCCGGCTAGCCTGAATCGTTTGCCTTCAAATGTACTTGCTAGAGACAATTGTTCAATTTTCCAAGCATCACTAATGGCCGGAAACAGATAATCACGTTGGTATGTGTAGTACAGCGCTTTAGAAATGAAATGGAGTCCCACAAACTGAAAGAAAGCCTCTAACTTTCTAAAACTGGAGCCACTAAAAAGTGATCCAGCTGCACACAGTAGATTGCCTGCTGGCATTTTCCCCAGCATTGGTTGTGCAGACCATGAGAACCTATGATTTAATCTACAGGCGGCATTTATTTTGACGTTACTGCCTTTTATTTGACGAGTCACATTAATCAATGGCTTCCCACATACATTCCCTCTAATGGAATGCACACATTTCAGCATACTTATAATTTCCATCAAACAACTGTCGAATACAATGTATTTGCTCTCTTTCATTAGACTGTCATCCTGCGTCAACGTTGTTTCTGAAAGTAATATCGCTGCTATCAAGTTCTGATGCGTCTATGGATGCTGCGGCTGGTTCATTCTCTCTCATTTCAACATCTGCTACTTCAACATTGATGGGAGAACACAACAATGTCGACATGTTTTTTGGTGGCAAATTTTTGGCGGGTGTAGATTGTGTAAATTGATCTGCAACTACTTCAGAGCTATCTTCAATACATTCAATAACATCTTCTTGTGTTTGTCCGGTCGCACTGTAGCTATGGTCCAATGCAACTTTGCTGTAGTCTCCAAACACAGTTAATTCATGTTCTGGCCATTGGACATGAACATCTCGAGCCTGAACACGCCTCGCCTCAATTAATAGTTCCTCCATAGTGTACATGGTCTGGCAAGCCACATCTCTCATTCGCTTCACTGTCTGTGTGTGTATAGTTCTGACGCCCACGGGTAACTGGAGGAGAGATTGGAAAATGGATGTTCAGTTTAAACACAAGATGGAGTGTAGTAGAATTGACTGGAAAAAAACATAAAATAGTCCACACCACAAAAAAATGTTTAAAGTTATTAACTGTTTGTAACTAACCTTTTTTTGTTTTTTTTTCTTTGCAACTTTTTTGACTCGACCTTCAACATCTGCACGCTGTAGCTCTGATTCGTTTCCGCATGTCCTCCCTTCCTCTTGCGCTGCAAGGACTATATTTTCTGTATCCGCATAGACAGCACGGAATGAGGCTCCATCGTCTCCCTGAAACATAGTACTTTCATTACTATGTATCAAAATATTGTTAGCATAAAACACACGTGAGGACGAACACACAGGTACATCTCAATAGCCAAATACGATTTAAACATTGTGTGCAACAATCAAAGGACAAGTATTAGACCAGTGATGATCTATTTCGATGGAACTGTCAGTATCCATACCTCTGGCTCTGCATGTACTGTCATGAATGGTTGTATTGGAGAGGAGGCATCCGCATCTCCCTGAAACACAGTACTTGCATTAGTATGCTTTTCAATATTGGAAACACAACACACACTTGGGGTCGACGGCACAGGTACATATAAAGAGATAACTGCAAATGATGCATTGTCCAAAAGAATGAAGGAAAATCCAAATATGATCACATTTCATCGACTTATTTCAATGATTCCTTTACATCTGCATCATCTAAATGAGATGTTTTGATTGTGGTGGAAGCTCCGTCGTCTCCCTGAAACACAGCACTTGCGTTAATAGGGAAGAAAGTATAGCAAATGGAATCACGTTATACGATCACGCATGATGGAGCTGTCATTATCCATACCTCGTGCTGCTGAAGAATATCTATGGATGTTGCAAATGTAGTGCGCACTTCCGAAAGCTGTTGCGCCGATTCGTATACTTGAATGTCAGGCTCTGCATCAAGTGCAGGGGTTGACGCTCCATCAACTGCCTGAAACATAGTACTTGCATTAGTGAGGATTACAATTACGAAAACATAAAATACACCTGGGGTCGACAGCACAGGTACATATCAACGGCTAACCACGAATGAAACATTGTGTAGAACAATCAAACGACAAGAATTCCAGCTCTGATGATGACGCTCGATGGAGCTGTCAGTATCCATACCTCCTGCTGGTGAGGAACATCTAGAAACGTTGTAGATGTGGCGGACGCTTCAGCATCTCCCTGAAAGACAGTACTTGCATTAGTATGGATAACACTAATTATAACTGAAAACAAACACCAGTGGACGATAACTAAGGTGTATATTAATTGGAAAGCAGTAAACAAACATTCTGTAAAATAATTACACGATAGAATAAAACTATTACTTGACATGCATAAAACAAGTCCGTAGCGGATTAGCCTAGTAAGATTACCTGATACACGCTAGAAGTGGTTGATAACTGCGACCACGTCAAGGATGTAGAATGTTCTTGCTTCAGATTCAAGGGATAGTCAAGAAGTTGTAAAGGTCAATTAATGATTGATCATGAAATGCCAATATTAAAAATAGCCATGTAAGCCGACAGAATACTTGAAAAATGCTCAATACAGCACAGTTCCCTCTCCCCATATATATACACATTGCGTTTGTGGGTTATGAAATCGAAAAAGAATATATTGATAAATGTCATTATTCAAAAAAGTATACACTCATATCAATATCGAAATTATTACAAGGGGTAGAACACCTACAATATCAATTATTCCGTTCGGATACCTACACACTACCGCAAGGCCTAAAGCTAAATCCGGACACTTGACTCACTGGTGGCGGAATGTGGACGAATAGAGTGGGAATAGCGTTTTTGCGCAATTTCCGTGTCGTTCGCCGTTTATTCTTCTTTGTTACCCAAGAAGTTGTGTACATGTCCAAGGAAAAGTGCCGGCTGCAGATGCGGTATCGATCACCCCTCTTGTCCTCTAAGACTTGTTGGACTCTACTTTCCAGCTCATCCAGTGGATATCCGCAATGTCTGACCCATTCTCTTATTCGATCAACAGTTTTCGGGAATACATGCATTGTAGTTCCTTCAGATTTCGCATTGGGTCTTCGAAGGGCAACCGCTAATCGAACAGGCAGGCATTGTTGATGAATCTGAAAAGTAAATATCGACATTATTTTACAATCTTCAAGAGTAAAGATTTGATACAAAAGTACATGAATCATACAATGATCAATGCAAGGTTTGTTTTGGTCGCAGGAACTATACCAGTTCATTATGTGCTGCTTAGTATTTGCATAAGTTGCAGAAATGTATAATTGATGTGACTGAAATCTGAACATGTGACTCGTCCCTTGGATGTTCTGTCTTGCACGAGAAGGAAACATGCTAACATTTTTGACTGGACCCCCGAAGGATGCAATTTAATCACAATAGTCACAGATGAAAATAAATAGATCTATTGATAGCATAGCAATGGAAACTGAAGTCAATACCAATGAGACCAATGAACATAGCACTATTTTGTGCTCTACTGGAAAATAGATAGAAATTTAAAAATCTGCGAAATATAACCAGGATACATGGCCTTACCTTGACCAACAAACAGTTGGGTTCAGCAAGCAGAGCAGTATGTTGCGGGAGAATAGGTGGATGGCCACAGGTAGCGCACTGATGGGTATGCTCGAAGCGGTCGGTCACAGAGTTCACGGATAGCACGACGACAAGCAGATTAGCATAGATCACAGTGGTTCCCAGGTAGCACGTTCAAGAGTTGACTTGCAAAGCACAAAGATGTTCTCATGAGACATATCGAGTGGTTTTTAAAGTATTAGAAACTGGGGTGTGTTTGTGAATGAATGAATGACGTATGTATGTCGTGGTATTAGGGGGGCGGCCTGCCTCAGGGGAGGCCTGCCTGGAGACACGGGGTCTGAGGAGGCCATGTGACCGATGGCCCCTTGGCGTGGGACACCTTTTGAAGTGTACATGCAGTTTGGCACCTTGGCCTTTCGCGCCCCGAACAGCCCCCCATGCCAGCGCTCATCCCCGGGTGTGAACCGCCTTTGATAGAGGGGGGTGGGATAGATGGCCCTGGGGCGTGCAGATAAGGCACAGGAAGACTGCTGAATGGAGACACACTTATGTGGATTGCAGGGGGGCGGCCTGCCTCAGGGGAGGCCTGCCTGGAGACAGGGGGTCTGAGGAGGCCATGTGACCGATGGCCCCTTGGCGTGGGACACCTTTTGAAGTGTACATGCAGTTTGGCACCTTGGCCTTTCGCGCCCGTCACAGCCCCCCATGCCAGCGCGCATCCACCGGCGCGAACCGCCTTTATATCAATATACAGTATATCGCCTTTATATCAATGATAGTATATCGTTGCTTATCAATAACAAATGCCACATACCGGAGATTCTTGTGAGCACAGACCCACACTTCAACCGGTGTATTATAGTGGCCAAGACCCTAGGGCCTGTACAATCCAATGGTAATTGTTAGTATAGATATATGTGTGACTTTTATAGAGACATAACCTACTGAAAGACTTTGAACAAGTGTTATTTAGTGCATGCATTATCGAGAATATGTTATGTTAGCTTAGATAGATAGTGACCACCCTGCACAGGTGTCTGACGTCCATCCTTGAATGGAGACACACTTGATTCATTTAAAAAATCGAGACAAACGTTGTTAAAATATATGTGGTGTTTTATTTTGTATCTTATTTTCATGACACAAAAATAGAAGACTTTAAAGATTATACAGGTCAGGTTGCAGCACAGCGAGAGAAAATCCCCTGTACTGACCGCTGTCACTCGGGAACGTTTCTCTAATGGCACGAACGGCACAGGCGGATATCACTCTTCGAACGCGGTGTCCAAGCCTCCCGTGAAGCCACCATGTAAAGGAACGATAGGCCACCAGCCTGCACCACCTGTGAAAAGGAATGAAACAAACTGTTTTTAAATGACCCAGATAAGTTTAATAAACATTTGTTGTCAATGACAATTCTTGTAACTAATGGCATTTTACACGGACAAATGCTATCTAGACAATGCACACTATTGAATGACTTACATGCGTTACAATGATATGTAGATGTAATTTTGGATATAGTAGAAGAACATGAAATAGGAGTGGCATGACAAGCAGAGTATACTTACTCGTTACTCGGATTACGAGGACGAACAGTTGCTCAAAGTTCGTGCATGAGCACCATCATTATTCCCAACACGGCCCGTGTGAGGCAGGCTGCCCTGAAGTCTGGCAGCTCGGTGATGCATTGCGGTCGTGGCTCGCCTTCCGAAATGTAGGCCAGGCATCCCGAGTTTTCTCGGCAGCAGCAGTTCTCGTCCTCAGGTGGCATTAGCTTGCACCGATTGCATGTGCACCAGGTGGAGACGCCGTCCATTCGACTAGGCCCAGGCTCTTCATTTGTTGATTCGTCCTGCCAACTGCCGTCCGAATCCCCATCGTTTTCGCGTGCTTCCCTTTCCAGTAGTTCCTCCTCGGTATACTCGGGCTCGTACATGTAGGGCATTATTGTAGCCATTGTGTGTTAAACAAACTAAAATAATTTATAGCGGTGGTACTGATATCTGTTCACACGGGCTACAAGCGGGGAAGGTAGCTGACCAGAGCACAGAAACGAGTCACAGAATACTCAAAGTAACAAAGAGAGCGGAATGGAATAGAAAATCGGCTGCTGTGTGTTGTGAAACGGTCTGTTTATACCTATTGAGGAGAGGGGCGTCCTGCCATTTCCATGGCGACACGTCATTAGCTGAAACGCAGCGAATGTTGACACAAGACATGCTTTGGCGTTGGGAAATGGGCGGTACGAGTCTGCTGATGACAGGCTCAGGGGCGGGGGAATTGATTTAGTGCCGCAAAAGCAGGTCCGCCATGGCGATCGGGGAAAAGATAGGATTATCAGAAAATGGCGGCTCCCTGGTGCTTGTTTTCGCGTGCGTTTAATGGACGAAAACTCGGGTAAGGTCCATAGGAAAGTTTTCTAAAATCGAGCCACTTAGGCTTAAAAAAACATGGCGGACCCGTTGGGACAATAAAAATTTTTACTAGACCATGCCTTTAACAGCCTCAAAGGGCAAGAATGTAAAGGGTCAAATGGAGCACCCATAAGAAACTTAAGAACAAGGTTCAAATCCCAACCTGGCACCAAAAAAGGTGACAGAGGGAACACATTAGTGAGCCCTTTCAAAAACTGCGAAATTAAAGGAATCTTAAAATAGGAACACTCTTCAGACGAGCGCTTAAATATGGACAGCGCCGCCAGGTAACCTTTAATGGTCCCCACTTGCAAGCCCCTGTGGGCCAAAGAAAGCAAAAAAGACAAAACCATGGGAATGTCGCATTCAAACGAATCCACATTCTGAACTCTGCACCAGTCGCAGAACTTTCTCCAACGGCAACGGTAGAGAGACTTAGTTGCCGGCCGCCTGGCCGACAGCAACACCTCCATCACGTCTTCAGGGAGGTCCCAATCCTTATACCTCAACCTTTCAGAAGCCAAGCGTGAAGATTGAGGGATCTGACCTCTGGATGGAGAACCTACCCCACACCCGTGAGAGCAGATCGTCTCGGTAGGGAAGACGAGGTGGAGGGCAGATGGACAAGTCTAGAAGGTCCGGGTACCACGTCTTCCGGGCCCATGCCGGAGCAATGAGGATCATCTGGGAACCGAACCTCCGTAACCTCTGCAACACTTGCGGGATGACGGGGACTGGAGGAAACGCGTACAGCAGTGGGAATGACCGCTCCACCACAAACGCATCTCCCAAAGCTCCTTTTGGAGGAAATTCCTGGAAGCAAAACCTTTCGCACTTCCGGTTGACACTGGAGGCGAAGAGATCCACTTGAGGGGTCCCCCAAAGGGCGAGGATCTCCAGGAGAACCTCCTGAGCCAGCTCCCACTCGTGAGAGATGTTACGCTCACCTGACTCCCACAGAAGGCGCAGACCTGGTTTGGAGTGCTGTTGCCTCTTCTATGGTGAAACGCAGGACTCAGAAGATGGACAGGACCCGACCCTGAAATCTGGCTTGTCTGGCTCGCAGAAATATCCTTCTGTGTGTGAAAAGGGAGTATTAACAATCTGTGGGATAATGTGTAAGCCTCCCACTCCCTGCTCGCCCTCCACGAAACCCTTCTGCGATTCCCCGTGAAGTCTCACCTTAGGGTCTGAAAGGACAAGCTCTCCATCCTGCTTCTGATGCAGGGGCGCGTTGTAATCCAGTTACTTCACTGGATCATGGATTGTAGAGAGTTCAAGTTTGCTTGACCTTCCCGGTAAAGTACTGTGAGAATTCTGTTTATAAGTATGAGCCCGAAATAATAATTGTCCGTTGTCTCTATTTCAGGTGCAGAACAAAGATTCCGAGATGAGCAATGGAACCGACGAAGGAAACTCAGGTGAGTTGTTTGATGAGAGGTTCCTTTAGTGTCCTTGCATTAATGCACTAATGCTTGTGTCTTTTTTCCCCATAGGGGCCAGGGTTCGGAAATGCCGGAGATATGGCACCGACCCGAAGTGAGAGGTGCAGTTCCAGTAGATATCAGGTAAGTCTTTAATGAGCGTTCAGGTAATGTCTTAGCATTCGCTCACTAACGCTGATGTCTTTTTTTTCCCCTTACGGGCTGGGGTCCGGAAATGCCAGGATGCGGCACCGACCCGAAATGAAGTGGGAATGACCCAACAGGTAAGTCTTATGATGGCAAATTAAGGTTTTCTTATTCTCTTCCCTAGCTCACCTTTGTTCTTGTCTTTTTCTCCCTAGGCGCTGAAATGTGGCTACGGATCCAGATGGTCGCTGATGAACATGGAGGCGCCTAGTAAAGGTGAGTGGAATGCGGCGCTGCTGCGATCGATGCAATGTGCTTTTAAAATGAATGTCTTCCTTTTCAGGATCGTCGGCGAAATGTCTCCGGAATGCGGATCTAGCAGGTAAGGACTCTTCTTTCTCCTATTCTCTTCTCTTCTCCCTTTGCAGGTGTTCCAGGATGCTGGCGGGCGTGGCAGAAGTCAGGATGCAGGAGCAGACACGGTGAGCGTCCAGCTGCTAGATGCAGAACAACGCGAAGCGTGAGTTGCTGCTTGGGCGTGGCTTAAATAGCCTTCAAAGTAGTTCCAGGTATGTATCCTTCCTCTCAGGTATGTATTCTTCCTCCGGCCACACCAGTGTGGTTATGTAGTCCCCAAAGATAAAGTAGTCCCATTCAGGCCTCTAGATGGCCTGGATGTTGCAGCATGGTCTGCATCAGGTAAGTTTACACCAAGCACCTTTAAACACAGTCATCTTTTATGAGCCTGGCGCCTATGGCGCCAGGACTGTTCAATATGAGCCTGGCGCCAAAGGCGCCAGAACTGAGTCCAAAGGGCCCCTACTTGGGGCTGCTGAGACTTCCCTCGGGGACATGATGTCTGCCTCTGGGGTAGCTGGGCCTGGTCTGGCTCCTTGGAGGTAGGCATCATGACAAGAGATCGTGCTCTGCCTGCTCAGAGCGTCCGCCGTCTCGTTGTCATCTCCGGCCAGATGAACTGCCGAGATCGAAACTTCCTGCTGGATGGCCCAGAACTCGAGCTGCATCGCCTCCCTGCACAGCGGAAGTGACCCTTCCCCCCCCCTTTTTGTTGAGGTAGTGCATGGCCACCATGTTGTCCGTCAGAATCAGGACACTCCTCCCGCGCACAGTCGGCAGAAAGGCCTTCATGGCTAGCCTGACGGCCCTCAGCTCCAACAGATTGATATGGAGTCTGGACTCCGACGGAGACCAACGACCGCTGACTGTCGGCTCGTTGGCATGAGCTCCCCATCCCGTGAGGGATGCGTCCGTCACGATCGTCACCTCCGGCCAGGGCAGCCAAAATGGGGCACCCTTCATCAGATTGCTCTCGACGGCCCACCACAGAAGGTCCCGGGCTACCGAGGGCGGCACCTGAACAGGGTCCAACAGCCTGCCGGAGGACTGAGACCACTGGAGCTTGAGCGCCCACTGCAAAGATCTCATCCGCAGACGAGCCTCTGACACCAGAAGAATGCAGGACGCCATGAGGCCGAGCAGTCTCAAGAACTCGGACGCTGAGGGAGTCTGGGCAAACTGGAACTTGTGCACCATCTGCTGAATGTGAAGAGCCCTCACCTGAGGAGGAAAACACTGCCACAGGGATGTGCCGAGCACTGCTCTGATGTACTGGAGCCGCTGCGTTGGTGTCAAATGGGACTTCTTTAAATTGAGGGAGAAGCCCAGCCTGTGAAGGGAGTGGCAGGTGACGGACAGATGATCCAGGACTTGCTCGGGAGAGCTCCCCCCGATCAACCAATCGTCCAGGTAGGGGTAGACGTGAATCCCCCCTTTCCTGAGATGCGCTGCCACCACCACCATGAGCTTGGTGAAAACCCTCGGGTCGGAGGTCAATCCGAACGGCAGGACCCGAAACTGAAAGTGCGAGTCGCCAACCGCGAACCTCAGGTGGTACTTGTGCTTGGGATGGATCGGCACATGGAAGTAAGCATCCTTGAGGTCGAGAGACACCAACCAGTCCTGAAGTTGAAGGGCCTGGAGGACTTGAGAAAGAGTCACCATCTTGAACTTGTCCTTCCTGAGGAGTTTGTTCAAACCGCGCAAGTCCATGATGGGTCTCAATCCCCCGTCTTTCTTTGAAACAAAACATAAGGGGAATACCATCCCTTGTTCCTCTCCACTACAGGCACCAGTTCTATGGCGCCTTTCTCCAGCAGGGCTTGAATTTCCTGCACAAGGAGCGGATCCGGACTCTTCAAAGAGAGGTTCCCTGGTGGATTGTCGTGAGGCCTCTGCTGAAAAGGAAGACAGTAGCCGTGGGTTATGATCTCCAGAACCCACACATCTGAAGTAATGCCTTGCCACTCTACAAGATGCTGCGCCAGCCTCCCCCCCCCCCCCAACCAGCGAACCATGGGACCTGGCCTCATGACTGAGTGGTAGCGGCTGCGGCGTTGCCTGAGGGCAAAGAGGCAACTGCACGAGCGGCCATGGCACCTCGAGTACCTTTGTTTCCACCTCTGGCACTCTTACGATGGCCTCTTTGACTGCTAGCTCCTCTCGTTTTACTGAAGGACGAGTAATAGTGAAAGGAACCACCCCTCCATTGCTGTCCCCTAGGACGAAAAGGCGGAGGTTGTCGAACTGCAGCGCCCAACGACTTCACTGCAGCTTTGGAGGTCTGCAACCTCTCAAGGCTCTCGTCAGCCTTGCTGCCAAAAAGGTATTCACCGTCAAAGGGCATGTTGAGGAGCCGGGACAGCACATCAGGAGTGAACCCAGACTTCCTCAACCACGCAAACCTGTGCATTACGGTGCTCGCCGCCATGGACCGGCTGACACAACCCGCCAAGTCCAAACCCGACTGAACGGCCTCACACATGGCATCCTTGCCATCCTGAACCATAGCAAGGAAACCATCCCGTTCGTCCCTTTCGGGAATATGATCAGCCGCTAATGCAACACAGTTCCACAGAGTGTGCGTGAAACGAGACAAGGCACATATGGAGTTGGCCGCCTGAAGCGCCATACCCCCAGAAGAAAACACTTTCTTCGCCCAGCCGTCAAAACGTTTGACGTCCCTATCCGGAGGGATGGTAGGATACGACGCCTGCTTTGCCGGGGCCATATCCGCCTGCACCACCAAGCTCTCTGGGGTGGGGTGCCTAGACAAGTAGCAGGGGTCGCTACTGGCTGGACGGTATTTTCGCGACAAAGACTTGCCCACTGCCGGGAGACTCTCCGGAGCAGTCCAAGCCGCCGCCACCTTTCTCCGCAAAGCCATATGAAAAGGCAAAACCGGGTCAGTGGGTGGACCGAGATGAAGGATGTCCGTGAGATCATCCTGAACAAACTCCCCTGGGGGAGCCGACCAACCCAAGTACTCGGTAACCCGAGACATAAGGCGACGATATGACGAATCGGCATGAGTGCCAGGCTCCAGCCGACAAAACTCCACCTCCGGAGAGGTGTCCAATCCACTGGCATCATGCAGTGACTGCCTCAGGTCATCAAACTGGCTATGGCCCGAGATAAGGTCATCCGGAACCGTAACCGGAATCAGACCGCCATCAGAGCCTTCATCACCCTCTGAAATGTACTCCAGGCGAGGAGAGGAAGACCTCTGCGGACCAAAGCAGTGCCGGACCTTAGCCATAGCCTTTTTAGGGGCAAACCCTGTGCCACGGGGCCCCTCCGACACCACCCCGAAAGGCGTCGAGGGCGCCGAGCGAGTCGGCGTCGACAGAAAAGGAGTCGACGTCGAACGAATCAGCATCGACGCCAGCTGCAACGCCTCCAGCATCGGCAGCGTCAACACAGTCCTCGAAGCCGGAGCTCTGAGCGTGTCTCTTGACAGCCTGGGTGCTGACGGCGTCGACGACCCCCTCGAAGACGGAACCTCGAGAGTAATCGTCGACGACCTCGGCGCCACAGGCGTCAACATCTTCTTCGAAGACGGCACAGGATCACGTGGTCTCAAGTGCGTCGAGGACCGGGACCTGGAAAGGGCATGGCGAGAACGGCTACCCTTGTCCAAGCGGGACCTCTCCCGCGAGCCGTGCCGACCACCCGAGCCCTAAGGCGTATGGGCGGTGTCTCTCGACAGGTGCCGACCAACCCCACTCGGAGGCGCAGACGGACCGGTACCCTGTGATTCCAGAATCGCTAGCATCTGCTTCCTGAAGGAAGCCCATACCTCCGGTGTCGCTTGCATGGAGGGATAAGCGACCCGCCGACGGGCGGAGTCCTCGGAAGAGGACGGGGAAGGCGGCCTATGCCTGCGCTTCCTGGAATGCCTAGAAGAGGCGGAGGAGTGGCGAGACCGACTCCTGGAAGGAGACCCACCGGACTTCCGACGCGGAGAGTCACCCCTCGAGTCATCGGTCAAAAGCCCTGCAGACCTCGACTACCGGGGCTTAGACACCCGACCTACCGACAGTTTCTTCTTGCGTTCTCGCAAGGCCTTCACAGTGAGCGACTGGCAGTCGACACAGTCGTCCGTATCGTGGGCCTCCCCGAGGCACCAGAGGCAGGTGTCGTGCGAGTCCGTGACCGACATCTTGGACCCACAGTCCCCGCAGTTCTTGAAGCCCGGACGCGGGGTCGAAGATGAAAAAGACATTGCCACAAACCGAACAGGTTCAACGAACCGAGAAAGAAAACAGCAACTCCAACGAGTCTTGGCGTACTGAGATTCACAAAGCGAACATGTTCGCAGAAAAAACGGAACTGAGGCTATGGGCGTCGTGCGTCCTACTTATTACATCGGGTTACGTCGGCCGTCGGAGGAGGTCCTCGGGGACGGCGCATCGACGTCATCGACGCAGGACGCAGACGCCAAAGATTTTCCGAAGCAGCACAGCTGTGGACATTACCTGTCATAGATATAGAATACGTCAGAGGACCCAATCCCCTCAAACATATTTATGATAAAACCTTTACCATGCAGCAACACAACGGTTACATACTCGGAAAGGTGGGAAAAGGAGGCTGGTCCTACCTTATGCAAATAGGTGGCAGAGCACTGCCTGTCCAACTGCAGTTTCTTTGTTGGTATCTTCAGCCAGGCAATAGTGTTTAGAGCGTGTGCAGAGTGCTCCACGTGGCGGCTCTGCATATGTCATTCAAGGCCACCCCTGCGTGGAACGCTGTTGACGCTGCTCTCCCTCTAGTGGAGTGCGCTGAGGGCGTTTTTTGCAGGGGGGCAGCTTTCGTTAGATGGCTGTGGGTGATGCAAGAAGAGACCCAGCGCGCCAGACCTTGTTTGTATATGTGTTGGCCCTTTGTATTGAACCCATCAATAAATATAATATTAACCTGGATCACCTTCGACCGCAACTATCTCCACCACTGGAAACTACTGTTCCTCTGAGCCGCAAACCCTACCCCAAAAGAATCAAGCCCACCACTAACCTATCTACCGCCGCCAACCTGCGTCCTACCATACAGCCAGAACCTGAACTTAAAGGCGCATGAATCGATGCTAGGTCCTTAGTTGCTTATGCTACTGACATAGCACATACTATCCTGGAAAATGACCTCGACTTCATCGCCATTACTGAATCCTGGCTCCATGAGGCAGCAGGCCCAGCACTAACGCTAGGAGTCCCAGACAACTACACTATCCTTAGAGCTGACAGACTAGATGCACGAGGTGGTGGAATAGCGATCATCTCCAAAACTAATCTCTCCATGAGAATCAATCTACAACCAACCGTAAATACTGCAAGTCTCTTTCCATTAAACTACCCACCGCCAACTCTCAATCAATCCATCTACTCTATAGACCCCCAGGCCCAATAAGCACCTTCAATGAAGATATCACTATTGTTCTTGCTGAGAAGCTAAAAAAACTCCTCTCAAACCCTAGTGCTAGGAGACCTTAACCTAGGGTACAATTATATTAATGATCACCAGGCCACTTCTATAGCCAACATCCTGATAGAACTAGGTTTCACACAGAAAGTGAATATGCCCACCCACACCAAAGGGAGAACTCTTGACTGGGTTACCAGCCATAACTGCAACCTCGCCATTACATCCATCGCCCCCCAAAGATGGACTGACCACCACCTAATTTCCTTTACCCTCAATACCAAAAGACCCACTGCTCTGACACCCCTCGCCGTACCCACATTAACCAGAAACAAGAAAAACATCATAGCGGACAATATTTTGCCCCATATCCTACCCAATCTCAACTCCTTACCAGACCACTCTGACCCAGGCCTCCTAGTGGAGGAATTCAATAATGCTATGACCAATTCCCTCGACAGCATTGCTCTGCTTAAACTTAGGAACAGCAAACCAAAAAAGCATCTTAACTCCTGATTTACACCCCACCTAAAAAACCTAAGACTCCAGAAAAGAAAACTCGAAACGGTATGGAACCGTTCTCCCACCGCAGAAAATAAAACTAATCTAATAAATATCTCAACGCAATACAAAAAGGATATCATCCTGGCCAAACAAGAAACATATAACATCCGGATTATCCAAGCTAACTCCAGTATGAAGCAGCTCTTTATTCTAAAAGAATTGGAAACCCCTATTGCAGTACAGGATGACTCCATTAAAATTAAAACCTGGTGCACAGACATTCAGCTGACACTAACCAACAAAGTGGCCAACCTCCAAACTAAAATTGCTCTAAAGAAAGCTACACTATCAGCCCAGACACAATTTCCCCTGAACAAAAACCCTGTACCGAAACCTAAAGAACTCGCCCAATTTAACTTCTCGAAGGTCTCAGTGCTCGAGGTAGAGAACTTCTCACACTTAAACCCTCTAATTGCAAAGGAGACCAATGCCCAGCACAACTGATCAAGGATGCTGCTAGAGATCTAGCTCCCTTCATCACCAAACTTATCAATGCCTCCTTCACTACTGGCACAATCCCGCGTAACTTAAAGGAATCCTGGGTACTCCCCCTTCTTAAAAAACAAACCTTGGACCCTAACATCCCCACAAACTACAGGCCCATCACCACGGTGCCGTTCTTATTAAAAATACTAGATAAGGTAGCATATACACAAATTCAGAACTTCTTTGAGGCAAACCGCCTCCTTGGCGCCCGCCAATCTGGTTTCCGACCTCAACATGGCACAGAGACTGCCCTCATCGATTTAAAGGCCCACATAGACTCACTTAGATACGAGGGTAAATTAGCACTCCTCCTCCTACTAGACCTCTCAGCCGCCTTTGACCTGGTGGACCACAAAGTCCTTTGTAATCACTTGGACTCGGCGGCCCACTTCTCAGAGGAGGCTGTAGTCTGGGTACAGTCATTCCTTAGTGACAGGACTATGAGGGTGTTCTCCCCCTCAGCGGCAGCAGACCCGATACCCATCACTTGTGGAGTGCCCCAGGGATCTTGTGTCTCGCCAACACTCTACAATATCTTCACCAAGCCACTCTTTGACGATCTTGACAATCTGGGCATCACCTACACCAATTACGCAGACGATACCCAGATTCTCCTACCACTTACTGGGGATTATGTGCAAGATCTGGCTTTGGTGAACAGAGTCTACAGCATCGTTCAGACATGGATGGCCAACCATGGCCTATGCCTGAACGATGATAAAACAGAGCTCGTCATCCTGGGTACCACAGCTTACATCTCTAAACTCAACCCTAACTATTCAGCATTCATCATCGATGGGAACAACATCAAGGTCGCAAAAGAAGTAAAAACACTAGGTTTCTATCTCGATTCGACCTTATCCTTTACCAAACAGGTAAACTCATTGGCCTCATCCACGGCCTATACATGTAAATTAATTCGAGCCCGGAAACAATTCCTATCATATTACAGTTGCCTAATTTTATCCAAAGCCCTTATCCTCTCAAAATTACATTATTGTAATTCCCTATACATAGGGGCATCCAAACAAAGCATCAACAGAATATAAGTGCTCCAAAATAATGCACTTAGAGTGGCCCTAAGTATCCCCAGAAGAGCACATATTTTTGAAATAAGACGGAAATATAAATGGCTCTCTACCCAAGAAAAAAATCAACCTCAAATCGGCCTCCCTCATCCACAAATGTTTAAACAATAAAACCCCTAGCTACTTAACAGAACGATTTACCAGAGAAATTCTACTAGACCAACTAGAATAACCAGCCCTAACTGCCTTCTAGTGCCCAGATTTAAACTGTCCACTATTGGAGGGTCCAGCTTCCCAGTTAGGGCTGCCCAATTGTGGAATTCCTTACCTCACGCACTTAGATATGACCTAACGTTCAACAAATTCAGAAAGAATACAATAAAATGGCTCACTGAAAATGCTATGTAACCCGCAATCTCCCCACGTACCTACCGCATGCATTGTATTGCACCTGATACAGATTTGCTATCTTGTTACGTCAGCCTGCTGACTTGTTGTCATTTTACCGCTTGTTCTTGTACCCTATTAACACTGTGAAGCCAAGAAAACTGTTCTACCATGTTCTGTAAACTTGTAACTTCTGTAAACTTGTAACTTCTGTAACCAAGCTGTAAGCCCTCGTGTCACTTGCGCCCTGCTACCTATGGGTCTGGCGCGCACAATAAATAAACAAACAAACAAACATTGCCAGATAAGGTCGATGAACAGTCTATTTGAAGAACGGAACTCTCTAGTCCTTTGCAAATAAAACTTTAAAACTCTTGCTATGTCCAGAGAATGCAATGTTCGTTCTGCTTCCGAAGAATGATTCTGGAAGAAAGTTGGTAAGACAACGCGTTCTGTGAGCGTCATTTCCAATACTACTTTTGGGAGGAACTTAGGATGTGGTCTCAAAATGACACAGTCCTTATGGAACAAGGTGAAGGGAGGTGAAGGGAGGTTCAGATGATAAGGCTTGTAACTCACTGATCCTCCTGGCCGAAGTAATGGCTATTAAGAAAGCCGTTTTCCATGACAAGAATTTTATGTCGCACCTGTGAATGGGCTCGTAAGGAGGCTCCATGAGGGCTGTTAGCACAGTGTTCAAGCTCCAGGTTGGAACCGGTGTGGGCATAGGCAGATATGTACACAAAAGTCCTTTCAGGAAGACCTTAACGGCTGGAAGGGAGAGTAAGGACTGCGTCTCCGGGGCTGTCGTGTATGCCGCAATGGCTGACAGGTGGACCTTGATCGAAGACCGTGAAAGACCTGCTTTGGCTAAATGCAATAAGTAGGGAAGTACTTGCTAAACCGAGGCAATGAGAGGATCAATAGCATATGTCTCACACCACTTGAAAAAACGAGTCAATTTGAGGCTTTGATTATGTCCCAGCATTCCACAGGCAGATTGAGATTCATCAGTTTGCGCTGCTCAAGAACCAGGCCTTGAGAGACAGGCTTGCTGGATCGTGGTGGAGGACCTTGCGGTTCTGCTGCGTCAATAGATACTGATGTGCCTTGGGGCGAATCGGAGGCCATCGGGACAGGTGCTGTACGGTCGAGTACCAGACCTGCTGTGCCCAGTCCTGTGCAATTAGGATCATAGAACATTTCTGCTCGCTCAGTCTGCGTAGTATCCTGGAGATGAGGGGAAAGGGGGGAAAGGCATATAGGAATTTCCCTGTCCAATCCACTAAGAACACGTCTCCTACTGACTGACTCTCTGGGTACCTGGAGGCGAACCTTTTGCATTTCTTCTTGGCTCTGTTGGCAAAATGATCGAGATGTGGATGGCCCCATAAGGCAAAAATCCATTGGGCTTCCTTCTCGTCCAGCTCCTATTCGTGAGAATACATGTAGTCCCTGCTCAGCTTGTCCGCTAGGACATTGTCCACTCCCGGAAGATGATCCGCCTTGATTTGGACTCCGTGATGCAGGGCCCATGCCCATAGTAGTTGAGTTTCTTGAGACAAGATCTCTGACCTCGTGCCTCCTTGCTTGTTTGTGTAGTGCATGGAGGTTGTGTTGTCTGTACAGTGAGTACCTGCCCCGCTACTACCGGAAGGAAATCTTTCAGTGCCCACCGAATGGCCCTGAGTTCCAACACGTTGATGCGAAGATGTGACTCCTGGGGTGACCAGGAGCCTTTGGTTTGTAGGTCCGCAAGATGAGCGCCCCAGCCCGAAAGAGACGCGTCCGTCCTTAAGAGAAGGGTCGACGTTGCTGCCTGAAACGGCATTCCCTGTGAAAGGTTCTGCAGTTCTGCGGAGTGTTCCACCATCAAAGAACCCTGTGCAAAGATGTAGGAATCTGGACGATGTCCTCCAACGAACCGAGAGCTTGTTTCCATTGGTGGTCCAGTGCCTCCTGAACGGGCCTCATGCAAAGCCTGCAATTTGGTATGAGGAATATACCTGAGGACATCATGCCCAGGAGGGACTTGTAAGGGCACACCGATGTCGTTTCTCTTCTTAAGAAACACGAAGTCAAGTGGAGAATTGCTGATGCTCTTTCTGCCTACGGTCGCACTCTGGGAATGTTGGTGTCGAGATCGGCTCCCAGGAAAGAAACTGTCTTGCTGGGAACTGGACACGACTTCGCTTCGTTTATGGCGAAACCTAACCCTCTTAGGAGATTTGTTGTCCTTGAAACCGCCAAGCATGTGCTTGAAGCGGATCTCGCTCTGATCAACCAGTCATCCAGATATGGAAAGACTTCTGTTCCTGTCCTCCTGAGTTTTGCAGCCACTTGTGCTAGGCATTTTGTAAACACCGTCGGTGCTATCTCAGAACGAACGGGAGCACTCGAAACTGAAAATGAAGATCGCCCACAGTGAACCTGAGGAATTTTCTGTGTGCTGGATGGATCGGTACATGGAAGTATGCGTCCTCCAAGTCTAGAGTGGCCAAGAAATCGTGCATCTTTAACCAAGGGAGCACTCCTTGCAGAGTTGTCATCTTGAATTTGATGCGCTTGATATATTTGTTTAGCGCCCTCAGGTCCAAGATGGGTCGCCATTTACCATTCTTCTTTTTGATGAGTAAGAAACGGGAGTAGAAACCCTTCCCCTTTAGAGAGTAAGATACTGGCTCTATCACTGCTTTGTGCAGCAGTTTCTGATTTTGGGTATGACTTGCTTTAACATATGTACCCTGCGCGGAGCCGGCGGTAAGGAACGGGGCTGGTCTAGAAATTCCAAGATGTGTCCCTCGCACACCACCTGTAACACCCATTTGTCTGATGTTACTGAATGCCAGCGTTGGTAAAACTGGCTCATCCTTCCCCCCCATCGGGGTGTTACGTTGAGGGGGAGGAGCTAGACTGTCACTTTTGCTTGCTCTGCGACTTCCCTTGAGCGGCACACCGCCTTCCTCTCTGGGCGTACTTATTGGAAGATTGGTATTTGGAGTCCTGGTATGAACTACCTTGCGACTTCTGGCCGTAGGAAGGGCGGTTGAAACCTCAGTACTTCGAGGATGAGCCTCGAAAGGGATGAAACGACCGGCGATCCTTGTCTTTCTCTTTCAAGGAGCTGATGGCACATGCAGTGTCCATATCAGTTTTGATCCCTTTGAGGTGGTCATCGATCTTTTTTCCAAAGAGTTCTTGACCATTGAAGGGCATATCCAAAATCTGCGCTTGGACCTCAGGTCCGAAATTGATAGCCTTCACCCAGGCCTGTCTTCTCAGCATTGTACCGTGGCCCATCTGCCGGAAACCTGACTCTGCCGCATCGACTACAGCGTCAATCATGTGATCCGAAGTTGCTTCCCCATCAACGATATTCGACTCGGCTTCCTCCTGGAGTTCTACAGGCAGCTGTTTAGCCAGCTTGGACATACGGAGTCAAAGCTCGCGGTCAGATCTCGCCGTCATGGCCAGTGCGTTGCCTGCCCTGATGGTAAGCGATGCTGATGCGGACACTTTCCTGCCCATAGCCTCTAGTGTGCAACCGTCCTTGTCCGGTGGGGCTGATAGAGGTGATGCTGTATTGGCCAACTTTTTCCTAGCTGATACTGTGATAACCGAATCCGGTTTTGGATGACCTCGAAGACAAAGAGGAGCAGACTCCGGAGCCTTGTACTTTTTCTCTGGCCTGAAAACTAGAGCTGGATTGGATAAGGGTGTGGCCAATATCTTGGAACCGGACTCCCAAATGGTGTCAAGGAGAGGAATGGTAGTAACAGTTCTCCTACCCTTGTCCCTGTGCTCATAGAGCACTGACTACTTCTCCTCCGATGTGACCTGTAATTGGAACAATTCTGCGGCTTTGCCGATGATAGTATGAAAAGAGACTAGATCATCCGGTGGTGAAGAACCACCCGGAGAATCTTTCTTTCTGGGCTTTTCGACAATATAATCGTCCCATTCACTAGTGTCCGGTTCTTGTGTGATCTCACCTTCTTCTGGTTCCGAAAACTCTCTGAAAGGATCTTCTTGCCAGTCTGAGACCAAAACAGAGGGATGGTACAATCGTTGGATCTCTAGCTGGAGACCTTGTCCTGCGCGACGATGCCGGAGAAGGGACCCTTGTTGGTGAAGCAGTGAGTGTGCTTCTCCTAGATCTGCGCGGTGGCTCGGGTGAATGTACCCTTTTCTGTGGCCTACTCCTGGAAGGCGAATGTTTTGGCGTGCTTTGTCGAGGTGAAAATTCCCTCTATGGAAGGTTAGACTCTCTCGGTACAGTTGTCTTGCTTTTTTAATTTTGTCATCTGTTGAACTCTTCAATGATCCTTTGCATTGATAATATTAGCACAGCATCATAAGGATCAGCGGGCATCTCTGTAGTAGGTTGACAAGGAGGACTGTGTTCCTTGGGTGTAAGGCAGTGTTATTCCTCAACAAACTCAGTGTCTGAAAATTCCTCTTGGAGGATGACGTCAGATAGCGCTGGCATTTATCCTAAGGGAGATAATTGTGTTCCCCATGGTTCAAGAGTGTCCACAAACTGAGGCAGCGCTTCTAAAGACTCAGGGAGACTTTCCTCATTGGTTGGTGTAACCGTGGCGTCAGCGAGAGGCGTTTTGGAGCCTATTTCTTCTGTATGTAACGGAGCATGCGGTGCCGTCGACGGAGCCGTGGTCGATGTTTTCGTGGACGACAGCCTCGTCGACGGCAGATCAGTGGACGAAGATTTGCTTGCCTCTATCCGTCGACGAATGCATGGAATATTTCGTGGATGGTAACTTCTCCGTCGACGAGCACTTCGTGGACGAATGTCTCGTGGACGAGTGCTTCGAGGACGAGTGATGAGCCTCCTTCGTCGACGATTGTTTCGTAGACGATAAACTCGCTGGCGAGGACTTAGTCGTGGACGATGCGGTTTGCGTGGTGGTCGTCGATGAGGATGCCGTCGACGGCTTGGTGGACGACAGACCTCTATCTTTACTGCCACTTGTAGACGGCCTCTCCATGGACGACAGCCCCCTACCCCCCCCCCCCCCCCCCCCGGTTTTTTGCAAACTTCTCCTTACCTCTGGAAGTAGTTTTTGCCTACTTATGGCTTGTAGAGTCCAGGGGAGGAAGGAAAGTTATAATTTGCAGCTTCCTCTTGCTCTTGCGAGTGGGAGAGGACCTCCTTTTCACTGAATAAGTTTTAGAAGTTTGCTTCTCGGCCAACTTGCTGGAGTGAACAGGGTCTGCTTCGCAGATTCCTCATCAGAAGAAAGTTCCTTAGCTTCCAAATGCAGGAGAGGTCTTCTATGTCTTTCTTGTAAGGTTTTAGTTCAAAAAGACTTGCAAATGTGACATTTCTGAATGTCATGATGGTAAAGACAGTATATACAATGATTATGGGGATCTTCCATGTAAATCCCTGAAGAGGGAAGGCTTCGTGGTAGTCTGATCGTCAGCCATCTGAAGAGAAAGTTCACTCGACTAATTCTGGGTCAAAACAAAGTTTTTTGACACCCCAAAAACCAGTGGATATAGCCCCTAGCCAGGGGAAAGTGGTAGAGTATATAAAAAAATATACACTACTGAGAAATTTGAAAAAGCTTAGAGAGCTTGAGGATTCCCTGTGTCAATTAGACTGTGGTGAAAAAGCTGAAGATGGCTGCCTGGGGCGGAGCTTAAGCCCTGCCACTTCATTGGTTGGGGTCATAAAGGACCAAAGTGAGGTGGAGGGGCTACACAATAGAATGGCTCATAGGCCATAATGGACTATGTACATGCATTGCTATTAGCAATGTGTGTATATTAAAATGAAAAATGTAATCATTATTTTTATCACCGAGGATTCCCAGTCTGATGACGGGGAATATTCAAGCATCTGAATCTATGAAAGATCCTATGCTGGAGAACTACGTTACCCATGCTGTTTTGGGTATATGTCAGGTGATCTACGGTGTAATCTTGACATTGTCTTTGGTCACGGAATTCCGCCTTCATAAGCCGCAACATTACTTACTTCTCTGCTTCAATTGAAGCTGCCGAATTCCTGCTTTTCCACGGACTGCCTTGATTTTAACGCCTTTGTTTGGAAAGTCGCTCGCCCGTGTACCGGATCCCTTAGCATTTCCCTACAGACTGTTTTTGCCTCCTTTGTAGTCCTGAATCCGCCCGCCTGTGTATCGAACCCCTGGCCTCTCCATGGACTGATCTGCCCATTCGTTTTCGCTTGACGTTTCTGCTTACATACCCATTCCATTCTGTGATGCCTCTGACTTCTGCCGCTGCCTTCCTGTCAGCAACAGTTGCTACCCCAAACAGCTAGCACTATCAGCCTGCTCTGAGTCCACAACTCAACTGAGGATCTTGGCTACGTGAGTAACCTGACCTTCCTTTTCACTGGACATTGTTAGCTTTGTCTTGAATCTGCTCTCTAATGCATTGCCATACCGACTTCGCTGTTTCTAGCAACCTGGCACCTTCCATCGTCCTGTTTTATTACCTATGGTCCACTTGTACTGGAACTGATCAACTTGTTTTCAGTGCACAAAGGACGCTACGCTGAGGGTGCACCACCCCTTCTCTAGTGCACTCCTCGTTCCGCCCAGGGATTGTACCCTTTCTAACCTTCTTCTTAGTTGTTTTATGCCTGCTGTTGTCTTCTTCAAAGCAAGGCCAGTACGCCTAGTGGTAAAACACAATACCTGTCCTTGTATATTGCTCTGGGGGTATCCATTTTATTTAATAGTATTCGTTCTATTATAGGTAGGAAGTGGGCCCCTGTGTTCCTAGTAGCAAGTCTGGGGAAGGACATACCAGGTATATCCCAGAAAGGTTGTAGTCTATATTCAGTCAGCTGTCACTTATTATTCATGACCTCTTTTTTTTCCCTTACAGCTGGTTCCGTGGCGGTGCATTCTCCCCGCTCTTTTAAATGATCAGACCCTTTGTTACCGTTCACTCAGTAGAGAGCCATATCATTGAAAAGATCTCATTCCCTCACAGAGAGGAGGCTCGGGTGGAGGCTCCAACTCGAGCTCTACAAGCAAATATCCGAAATAGATAGACGTGACTCCCAGTCTCGAGCAGCCACCGTTCGGTGAGTAACAGCACAACGCTTCAATCAAATTCCAATATGAGTAAACAGATCCTCATGGTAAAAACCTACTGGAGTCCTTCAATTATATCATCTGGAAAGTATATTTCCTCGGTGACCTCCTTAATAGATGACTGTAGGATTGAATTCAGTGATCCCACTATTATAATCTGTGGTGACTTCAAATACTCCTAGTTTGACAACAACGGGCAACTAAGATCCTTTGATGTAATTCAGTCCAATCAGAAGTCAGAGCGAGGACAACGGTGGAAATCCAAACTTGACATCAGGAACTGCTTGATGCTAAATGGTCTTACTAGGGGGCATATCCCTGCTGCCTATACATGGCACCGGACCCAGAGTCATAAAACCTTGGAATATAACTGGTCCTCAAGAAATTTGTTAATGCAGAATAGTCCAGTAAACAACATTAAAACTAACTAGTAGTGACCATGATGCAGTCAAGTTAACTTGCCAAACGAACAAAAGACAGCCATCAACTAGATACTCTGAGAATTTAGTAATTAATCAAGGAACAAACCGATTATGGATCAACAAGCAACAAATTGCAGTCTTAAGCGCAAACATCTCTTCAAACATGACGTCTCTAAGCAGTCAAGTAAATTACACCTGCTCTTTTCACAATTCAAAGCCAGAAAATGTGGATTTAAAATCAATTCCCAACCAATAAATATCCCTTCAGTGTGAAGGTCGGCGAAGCAAAAAAGATTCTTCACAAAGGCATAAAACCTTTTTTTAAAAAAAAACTCTCTGCCAGTATAATGGAGGCAATCAAGAAAAGGCGACAGAAATACCGAAATTGGTTGAAATTATTCGCTTAAATTCGCGACCAAGAAAGAGCTGAAGAGATTCTGAGACTAATTGCAAATCACAACACCAGACACATCTGGACGATAATAAACAAAGGATCCCTAAATCAAAACGCAACAATGTCCAATGGTGTTAACTTCAATGTATGGGTGACTCACTTTTCCAATGTATTTAAAAGATCGGCTTTAGTAACAGCAACATGTGAAGTAGTGAGTTTGACTCCATGGAATGTTTGCGAGTCAACTGATGATATTCTACTGGCAATTGAAAAATGTAAAAACTCAAGGGCTGCCGGGCCAGATGGCCTCACAAACATCATGTTAAAATAAAAAAAAAATCCACTGGCCACCATATATAGAAGTGCTATTTTGAAAGATATCAACAATAAAAGAACTTCCTGTGTCATGGTCTTCTGCAGTGGTAATACCAGCTTTCAAAAAGGGCAATCGGGTCGACCCCTCCAACTATCGCTCGATTGCCCTACTTGATACTATTGGGAAGATCCATGTGACATTTCTTTAAAAAAAACTCACATTGTGGGCCACTGGTGCTGGAATTATAGACTGCCGTCAAACAGGATTCACAAAGGGCTTAGGCACTGAATTCAATTGAATTCTGCTTAACCTACTGAAACAAGAGGCCTTAAAAGGGGGGAAAAAGCTATTTCTCGCCTTTGTGGATCTTCAGCAAGCGTTCGATAGCATAAATAGAGAACTACTGTGGAAGAAGCTGCAGAACGGGTCTTGTCCAGCGGATCTCTTGCACCCATTGTTGGCTTTGCATTCAAATACTACGATTCAAGATCGAATTAATGCACAATGCGATCTTACAGATGAAATCTCAACAAAAAAGGGAGTAAAGCAAGTATGCCCATTAGCAGCACTCCTCTTTAAATTGTTCATCACCAATTTACCAATCACCTTGAAGGAAACAAACTAATTTCCACCTCGAATAAATGGGCGCCAAATTAGTTGGGCCACTTACGACAATGACCTTGTGCTGATGGACACCACGCAATTTGGGCTGCAAAGTCTCCCAACTAATCTCCAAGAGTTTTTACATCTAAATGATCTTGAAATAAATGTAAATAGATAAAAATGTGTGGCTTTCGGATCAAACTTTGGAAAAACAGACCAGAACTTTCAATGGAACATTGCAGGCAAACATCTTGAGACCACCCACTGTATAAGTTATCTAGGTATTCTTTTTAACAAATTCATCCGTGAATGGGATTGGTCTTAAGATTTGATCATTCGAATGCCAAACCTGTCTCTGCAAGGAGCAAAACTACATGCTGCTTACAGGAAATTCACTTTAAAACCTGTGTTGTTGTTCTACTCACAAAAGGTTGTACCAACTATCACCTTTGGGAGTGAAGCCGGCCTGAATATAAGTCAAGACACCTGGTGCTACTTAGAGGGCCTCTTCTTGCGGAAACTGCTCAAACTACCTTCCAATGTCTCAATGACAGCAATTTGTTTTGAACTGTGTCTGGAAAATACGCTTAACTCCAACATCTCCTCCTTACCGCATATTGGCCCCGAAAATGAGAAACCTCATATTGGACTATTAAAGGATTGGGCGGACAAAATTGATAAAATCTTGAATCAAGCTGACGTCACTATGGAAATAGTCCTGTCCAATACACAAGCTGCAAAGAAAAAGTTGAGGTGGAATTGGATTCAAAACAGTGATAAACTAAATAAATTAGCTTCTTCATTATATAACGGTCCTGGTGTATGCGGAATCGGCCAGACACCGAAATATCTAACAAAATTTCCCTCAAGCTATCGCAAAGACCAATTTTTGAGGTTGCGACTAAATCTATATAAAACAAAGGGGATGTTGCTCTTGAAACATGACAAAGACACTCTGAACAACCTATGTAGGTTTTGCAGCGCCTCAGTTGAATCATCCAAGCACCTGATTACTGAATGTTTGGAGTTAAATTCGCAAAGGACCTTCTTCCTAAGCAAATTTGCCCCCTTAAATGGAAACCTGGAGGAGTGATGGTTTATGATGCTCGCAGGCAACAACTTTAAGCTAACATGCGCAGTAATTGACTACTTTACTAGTAATTGACTGCAATTCTGACAGTTGTGTAAGAAAAAAATGCTAAATCTTGGACTCAGGATCTACACGTGTAATAATATGGTATCAACGTCAAAGACTTGGAATTAAAACGAGAGTACTGTAATAAAAGTTTGTTATAAACTGTTACAATAAAATTACAAAAAAAATAAAAAAATAACTATATTTCACAGATCAAGGGGTAGTGTGTTCCTCCCTGCCACTCTAAAACTTGAGGAGAACCATCTCCGGTTCCTGAAGCACCTCAAGACCTTCCTCTTTTCTTCTGCCTTCGATTCCCCCTCTCCCCTGCTGATCTGTTCTCTCTTGGCACCGTGCACCTGGCCATCCTCTGTCTTTTGGGCCCAGGTACCTGCTCATCCTGTCACCCTCCTGCACTGCCTCCGGGCCACCCCTTGCACTGGGGTCTGTATCTGTACCCATACAACCCCCCTTTTTCTTCCTGCACTTATTGGACCTACCCCGTCTGCTGCCTTAAACCTAGCACTTGCAAATTGCTGGCTGCATTACCACTGTTTGTTGCCTTTATTATTTATTTTTTGTTATTTATCTGTTTCTCCTCTGCTTCGCACTTTCCACCTCTCCCCCTTCCATGCACTTTTCCCCTCCCCCTCTCCCATGCACTTGCGCGTTCTCAATGTCACTGGGCCTAGTAATATCGCTGTTTTGTTCTCCCCTGTTCCCCTCCCTTGCCTTGTCGCGCTCTGAAACACTTGTGTACGAGCGCAATAGAAATAAAATATCAATCAATTAATCAATCAATCACTCCAGGGATGTGTGTTGTTCGAACAGTGGTAATAATCAATCCAATGGCAAGGGAGTCAGTAGTCCATTGGGTTCCTGTGGTCCCAGATATATACATATTTTTTAATGGTATTAAGGTATTAGTTAAAGCAGTGCCTCAAATTGCGATTAAGTGTTGGTGAGTACCCACACATTTTATTTTCCAGCCCATGGTGCCACCCGAGATGGTGGCAGGGACAATGTTGTCATTAGATTTATAAGGACTACTAGTGTCAGAAAAAAGAGTAGTCCTGATTGGAACAGACCAGGTGCGAATGGCGCACAGTCCTATGTATAGATACGATAGTATAGTTAAAGAAAATGACTGATGAGGAGTTATTTGTGGACAGTGAGCAAAATGGAGAGATTATGTTGGGAATCTGCATCCCTTGCGATGTCATGGTGCAGTATAGGAAGGTACAGTGCCCCCTGATGGCAGTGGCGACTCGGATGTTTTTATTTTTTGAGGAGGATGTGCGATATGTGCCAGCACAATTATGGACTGTTGATCCACATAATGTTGGGTTACTGAGAGATGGGACCCCGGTACAGATTACATTGAAGTCAGGTGCTTAGCACAATCATCCAGTATATGGATGATCGGTTGGTATGTAGTGAAAATGAACAATGGTGCAGGAGGGATTCTGTTGCATTATTGCAATTGCTGGCTCAAAAAGGATACTTGGCAGATAAAAAGAAGCTATAATACAGTCAACAGGAGGTATACCTGGGAAAACTCATTTTTGCAATGGGGAAAACATATTACCAGATAGGGCGGTGGCAGTACCCGCCACCCCTAGGCCCAGTACTGTGAAGGAAATGTAGCAGTTTTTTGGGCTTATGTAATTATTGTAGGGCATGGATCCTAGACTACGCAGTCTACACAAGGCCACTGTTACTCTCAGGGAAGGACAGAGGACTTGGATTGGACTGAAGAAATGACTAGGACAATTTGAGGACTTAAAAGAAGCTATTTGCATGGTCCCTGGAGTTTTATTTATTTTCCCACTCTGATGAACGGCTCATGCATTGATGGAAGGAGACATACTATATGTTGATGGTTCATAAATAATTGAACAAGGTACGGGGCGGAGGCTCATAGGGGCGATAGTAGGGGTACGGTAAAGGGGGTCGGGAGAAATAGTGACCACCCCTATAGAAAGCGAGACCATGGTTTCTGTGTTGTTTGAAAAGTTTATACGGACAATACAATATCCATTAAACAAATGCATAAAATATAGTAAAAAAATACATTGATCTTCTAAAATACAAAAATATTCAGTATAGTTCAAAGTAACGCAATGCATTAGTCTTCTAGACTACGAAAGTGATGAATACAATTAATATCCACGGACCACAGGGTAATTAAAATGCAAAAACCTGCCTTCTTAAGGCTCCCCTTCTCAGTGACATTGCAACCTTCAGATACGATAACCAAGCCCAAGCTGAGAATTTTGTTTCTGCCTTTAGTAACAACAGCAATGCTGGTCTATATTGGCGCAGGTCAGTACATCTCAAAACTGGCAAAATAGTTTGCTCTCTGATGATTCCATATCCGGGACAGAACAAAATAAAATGAGCCAAACCTTCAAGGGCGGTGGGGACACCACAAACAGGGCAGCTTGGATCGTCCGAGTAACCTGTCCTTTTTGCTGTATTCTCCCTCAAGTGCAGGCAATCAAAGCGAGCCCTGGTAATAAGCCAACTATGATGACCCACCCTAGCCCAAATAAGATGTGGCTGAATGGAGGGCAAAACACAGATGAGCTGATGATACACATCAGCCTGCGAGGGCCGCACTACATTGGTGCAAATAGCTGCTAATTCCCTAGTTACTGCATTCTTGGAAGAATTTACTTCCCTGACTTGAAGCAGCCCAGTGGCCGGTGGCATAACCACCAAATTTGCCCTGGACGTATGCTCAATTACAAATTTTAGCCATGGTATCTTATGCCACAAATCCTTGCTCAAGGTTGCTTTGATTATAAAATGGCACAGCGAGGCTTTAAGGTTGCCCCAAATTTTAAGCCATAATAAACCAGGAGCAGCTGCCCACTCATCCTCCAAAAAGGTAATCCCCATTTCTCGATGTACAGGTGCACAGGAAGAAGAACCAGGGAGAGTCCCAATAACCTCTTAAAATAGCGGTTTTCCCTGGCCTGCATATCACCAGGCTTTTGAAACCCCAGAGAGCTGCTCCGTAAAGGGAGGCTGCCTTAACCTGTATGTAATAGACCTTGAGTGCCGATTCCAGATGTTGACCCTTGCACCTAGAGGAGAAACGATAGAGACCCCCCAGATATTGGCACATTTTCAAAGATTGTTTGGTTACATGTGCCTTGCTCGACAAACACTCTGAGAATCTAACATCCATGTAATCAAACTCTTACCCTCAGGATTATGTCCCCTATACAGGTAATGGGACGCATCTTAATCGTCTTCTTACTACTACTGCAGCTCATGACCGTTGATTTTACAGAGTTTATTTTTAAACCTAAGCTGGTCATGAAAGAGGCATACGTGTCTACCAAGGCCTGTAATGCCCTGGGTGTTTTTGCCATAAGCGCTGTATCATCGGCGTACGCCAGGATGGAAATGGCCTGTCCCCCACTCGCAAGAAGTCCACAGCAGTATTCAATAGTGCCTGCAACAGCCCATTAATGTATAAGGTAAAGAGTATGGGTGCCAGTACACACCCTTGGCATACTCCCAGTATCACGTCAAACCACTCTGCACCTCCCTTCCTTTCCAAACCGAACGTTAGCATTAGTGTGCGAATGGATCTCCCGCAAAACTGTCACAATATCAGCGGGACATCCCATGGACTCAAGCACAGCTCACAACTTAGAACGATCTTCCTGATCAAAAGCCGTGCTTAAGTCCATAAATGCAAGGTAGACCATTTCGACCTTACAAATAACATTAGATATCAATAGATACAGATTGAGGACCTGCTCCATGGTCCCCAGTCCCGGGCGAAAGCCAAATTGAATGTCCGTAAGAACATTGCTCTCAGTGAGCCAGCACTCCAAGCGCCCCAGCAAGACCTGACCAACTATTTTAAATACTGTATCCAACAGAGAATCGGGGCGATAAGAGGAGGGTTTGGTGATGTCCCATTTTCTGAAGATGGGAAATATTGTTGCCGTTTTCCATGAGGGGGATAGTACCCCGAGCTTAGATAAGCTTTGAAGGCTCTCAACAACGGGGCCCAAAGGTCGAGCTGGCTCGTGAAAAGGTCAGCAGGTATGGGGTCTGGGCCAGGAGCTCGATTACAAGATTGTGCCCCAATTGCCTTGGTTACTTCCTCCAGAGAGAAACGTAGTGCCACTCCCCCACCCTGATTTTCTTCCCCTGGCTCTGCCATCATCGTACAAAGTGCCAAAATAAGAGGCCCAGTCTGATGCCCCCACATGTGTCCCCAATGGACTATCACAAGACTCCCTTGATACAAATTCCCCAAAACCCTTTGCATCATTTACCCTTATTGCCTCCAAGAATTCTTCTCAAGCTATGGTCTCCAGCTCCCATTTCCTTTGCTCAAGTGTCCTACGATGGGCAGTCCGCACCTGTACAATGCTGCGTCTATCCACCGCAGGGTGCTTTAGAGCAGCCAAGAGTGCTAGTTTAGCCAGCCTACATTTTTCATTAAACCAGCCCTGTTTTTCTGCTGTACCGATCGGTCTCTCGACCATTGAAAAAACCCCAGTGAGGGCCTCCAGAATTCCCACAAAGAGATCCACCACTGCCTGTCGATTGTTTGATTTGTCTAAGATCCCCAACAGCGAGGTCCGTTGACTAGCTAATATTTTCCAATGCAGGCCAGAGTCCAACATTTTCCCCCACTTGATTCTTTTTCGGGACGCCACATCCGCTTCTACTTGACAAGAGAAGCTGGATGCACTGGCGTCCACAGTTATTAAACCTTTCAGAGTAAGGACCAAAGGGTAATGATCACTGTTCCCCACCAGGGCCACATCAAAACTCTTATGTGTTTCCATAAATTCAATGTGAGGCAGAAATAATCTATCGTGGAGGAACCCACGTGATTGCTAAAGGTATATTTGCCAGGGATAGCTGGGTTAAATCGCCCGTTAACTGAGCGCAAACCCGACTCAATAAGCCAAGTGCTCAACTGGAGACCCCTAGAACAAACCCTCTTATCAGCCATTTCTGGTTTGAGGACCATAGACACTTGTTCCTCCGTGGGTTCATATCGATCCCTAGAGAGGCCACAACCCATTTTGATGTTAAAATCCCCTCCCCAAATAAGCCTTTTCTTGGAGTTGATAGGGTCGTCCAAATACAGGTTTACAAATTCCTTAATTTTGCACCATATCTCCCTGACTGCCCCGTTAGGGCTGTTGTACAGGTTCAGGAGGTCGAACCCCTCAGTACCAGAGAATACCAGAGAACTTGAACCTCAAGAGTTGTAAAAATTCGAGCCTGGTCTGTACCACCTCAACCACACAGGGTAAGGAGGCTTTAGCCAACAATACCAAAACCCCCGAGTTCCGCCCTGTCCTGTTCTTTTTTAGCAGGAATACCATATGAAGCATAACCATCCAATTGGGGCAGTTCCATGTCCCAGGTTTCTTGCAGTAGTATGATCTTGTGAAGTTTCAATAACTCCACGTTCTCCTCCAACAGCAGTTTGTTCCTTGAGCCCGCTATGTTCCATGAGACTAGTCTAGTATACTTTTCCAGCCCACTGAATTCCGGGCCTGGGACATTTTCTAGTTCTCCCACCTGGGTGATACAACATGCTTCCTCTTGAGCAGGTCTTGCAATGGTCCCTACTTCCAACACCAAAGATGAGCCATGAATTTCCTTCTGTCAATCCTGGTCATCCATAAAATGCTCAAAGCGATTTGTTACCACACGGTTCCCGACTGCTGCAACCCGCCCCAGGTGATTATGGGCACACTCTCCAACTTTGGCCCAGGAAGAGACATGTGCCACACTGGGATCACCAGAGGGAGGAACATAATTGCCTTGAAGCAGATCCCCAGTTGGAGGTCTTCGGCCTCGCTTCTCCGGTGCGTCTGCCAACACCCTCCCTTGTGGATAAAAATAATCCAGGCCCACCATTCGACTCTCTAGTTTTGAGCCATTTGCCCTCAAGCCTCTTGTCAAATTGGAACTGACCAGGTGCTTCACAAATATGGAGTTGGAAAAAGAAACCACTATGCAATCACCCGTATTAGACTTCCTAGCGGGATCCATCCATCCCACTCTTCTGGCCATCAATACAGATTTTGGATTTATGCTAGGGCCAATTATGTTTGAGTGGTATCTAGTGATAGCATCGAATGCGAAAGCATCAAATGCCTTACCATCTAAAATAAAGCGTTGAAAAAAAAAGCATCTAATGCAGTTTTTTTAAGTTAAAGGGGGTTTATTTTAATTGTATTGGGTTTTTAAAGGTTTAAAAAGGGGGTTTGGGGAGAACCTGGTTTGGGGGGAACCCCCCATTAAAAAAAATAAAATGCATTCAATGCTTTTTATTTCGACGCTTTGTTTTAGATGGTAAGGTATTCGATGCTTTGGCATTTGATGTAAAATGACTATAAACTGTTTGAGTTAATCCAGTGAGTTGCTTTATTCATCAAGGATGACAGAGTTTCTAGAGCACCTACTGGTAAACTGCAAACTCCCATAATCGCACCTACCAGGGGAGCCACCTGCGGGGGGAGATTAAGAACCACACCAACCTCACTTCCTCTGACGGTTGAAATCCCTGTACTAATGTGATTTGTAGGTGCCGCCATAGGATTGGGCCGCAGAGGAATATGACTAACAGTGTTGCCCTCCCCTCCCCTTCCCTTTGCCCCATCTCGTCACATGGTCTTGTTGTGGTGTGCTCAGAGCACAGATCAACCCCAGTGCTATTTTGGATGATAATATTAACTTTTGTTTTTAAATCTCTAATTGAATCATCCATTATCATCGGGTGTTCCATGGCCCCTTTTTTAAAACTTTCTAGCAGCGCAAAGGTGGCCTCCAGTTCAGTTTGTCCTTGAGAATCTACAGGGGTGAGCCCTGTCAAATGTCCACCCTTCACCTCCAGAAAAGAAAATGGGTGCTTCAGTTTACGATCTAATAGCGCCTTCAACCAAGTTTTATCATCTTTTGTTGATGATGCTATAGAATCATCCCTAGACCACATTGAGGGTTTCTGAACACTATATTGCTCAGCAACTGTCATGGGAAATGCCACTGGTGTAGCTCTTGGACTTGGGGTACTAAATATTTCAATGTCCTCATCTATTTGCAGCGCAACAGAGGGCCCCTCCCACTCATTTCCCCAATAGCACTTTCAATGTAGGAGGTACTGGGGCCAGGGGAGCTTACTCCCAGCTCCCCCCAGTAACTCCAATCGAGGAGGCAGCATCCCAAATAGTCAGTCACTTGGATTCTGTCAGCCAGATTCCCAGCCATAGTCTTGAGATTGGAATCCAAGGAAAGATCATTCGTCTTTAGTTTCGATTTAAATACCCCCGCTGCTTGCTTAGTGGTGATCTTTGGGGTTCTATTACGTTTTAGTGTTTTGGCACTTATGGCCATTGCACCCTCCTCTCCTAATTAACGTTTTACCATCTTTTGAGGAGGACACCTTGGCCCGCGCAAAATATCCAAGAAATATTTAACATGGGATTAAACATGGTGTGCCCATCTGTAAGGGAAAAGAAGGAATACGTGACCCTTGTGAAGGGAGAGGAAAAAAGACAGCCTCACAGAGCAATTGACAGTGTCAATAACAATAGCAATGTTCAACGGCAAATGGCAATGGGTGAGTTAGCAAAGCCCCGGGTAGAGCACAGAAAGTAGATCCTAAAAACAACAATACTATATAAACAAAACATGTAAAAAAACGGGAAGGAACTAAAAAAATAAAAATTTGTTCCAGAGGGGGAGAGGAATGAAAGCCTCACTGCCCTTGCAATCCTCTTTCCGACACCAGCGAGGGGGATAGAGAACTTGCAACTCCAACCAGAGTATTTGATTAAGCAAGCGTAAAAACAGGCATATAACCAAGTTTAGTAAAATGTCATTATAGTTATAACCAATTTAATAATTGGAAAAGTCAATAGTCCACTGATGCAATAGTCCACCATGTCCCACTGGGCAAACTGATCGGACAATCTCCCAATCCTGCTACCGATAAAATGCTCCCTCGACAAAGCGTTCAAGACAGAAAAGTAGAAAAAGCTTGGGAAAAGACAGTCTCGCCCCCTCGAGCAGGGATTCCAACTGGCTTTAAGTTCACGCCAGATCACACCAAGCGAGGAACAGTCAGAGAGGATTCAGCCAAGCTCATTGGATGGGATGTGGAGACACAGACAGCACGACATGAATGGAGGTTAGTTATAAGTCTTGGTTTAACACAGCGAAGGTGGGTGGCGGGGGAACGCCTGATGGCTCGAGGAGCCGCCAGAGTCGGTCTTGCCCCCCCCCCCCCCCCAGCACTCAGCACAGTTCTCACTGTGTGTTACTGTCGAAACCGGATCCTCCGAGCAGTTTGTGGTGACCAGCCAATCAGTTGCAGGATGCAATTCACAACACCCACAACGGAGCACAAAGGACAGAAAGGACTCTGTGCGCTACGCGTTGCTGGGTCTCTTTCATTTGGTGGCAAGCTCCTCCAGGCTTCTCTACTCAGGGTTAACCCCTTCTTGCCCACAACCAAGCAGAAAATGGAAAGAGATGTGGCGGCCAGAAGGGACAGAAAGTACTCTGCGGGACTCGTCACGCTCTGCATTGCTGGGTCTCTTTCACGTGGCAAGCTCCTCCTCCAGGCTTCTCCAGTCAGGGTTAACCCCTTCTTGCCCACAACCAAGCAGAAAATGGGAAGAGATGTGGTGGACAGAAAGGACTCTGCGGGACTCCATGGTTTCATACACAGCATTGCCCATATTACAACCGGACCATTATTACGTGGGGAACTGATCAGCCCCAGGTTTGAAGGTCCATATGAGGTGGTGTTCTGTACTGCCCTCGCTGTCCGTATGAAGGAGTTAGATATTGGGTGCATCTCTCAGATGTCCGAAGAGCACCTGAGACCAGGCAAATCTCAATCAACAAAGTGAGGACATAGCTATAGAAGATTTTTTTTTATTTTTTATTAAAAGGGCCCATGTGAGAGTGGTGTGCAGTGGCACATGTCTGATTTTTTTTCTTTTCTCTTTCTTTTCTTTCTTTTTTCATTTTTGTCTTTTTTTGTCATTTCTTTATCTCTTTTCAATGTTTTGATTTTTCAATTTTTTTAAGGTCCGGAACCTGGTCGGCCCTAGTGGAAAAAGGGTCTCTCTCTCTCTTTTTCTCTCTTTCTCTTTCTTTCTGGCTTACTTTTTGCCTGCCACTTCTACAAGTTTTCTTAGATAAATGAAACAGCAAGTATGAATGACGTATCATTTATATAAGGGGATGGGCTTTGACGTCATTTCTGATATCGGGTACCCAGAATCCTCCAATAGCTGGTACTCTGATATGTACACTTCAGGAAGTAATATAATCAATGAAAGTTGTTATGTGTGTGCACTTAGCCCACACGCATCAGGGACTACTAAGGTTTCAGTTCCACATCCAGCCTCAATTACAGAGGCACAATGCCTGGTACATCTTGCACTATGGGGGATAAAGGACTCATTCCAGGCACCCAGCGTGCATTTGAGGAGCATTGATCTAGACCCAGCATTATGCAATGGCAACATGAAATACCGCCAGTGTCTACAAGTACCATATTTTTCCTTAAGTGGTTACTCAAATGGCAATGACAAATGGCAGGGCACCACAGTGATGTGCCCGGCAGATGGCCTGATCGAGTTCAGCAGAGATGGATTACTACTGGGTTTGTGGCCGACAAGCCTATCTGCACCTCCTATCATCTTGGAGGAGCAAGTGTTCATTGGCCACCCTGCACTCAGTGCTACCACAGCCACTCCAGCACTTAAAGAAGGAGAAAGAGGCTTGCAGATCACAAAATAATTTGTTATGCTGCCAGAAAAAGGACGATTTCGATGGCGGGGAAGAAAGAAGAGCTCAAACTGTCTAATAAGACTATTCCATACTGCTCAGAGGAATACATGATGAGTATCAAATTGTTAGCTCAGCAGAGACTTTCTTTTCATCTTTTTTGGCTCATGGGGTACAGGCAGCTGCTGCACTTCTATACCCCTGGAGGATGCTGAGAACATGTCACTATCCCACGTCATTAAGGCAGTGCACAATCTAGGTGTTAAAATGAAGAAAGAAGGTGGAGTTCAGAACATGGATTGGCTATCGCTTGCCTTTGATTGGGTCTCGTCATAGCTGAAGGCAACAGTAAACGTACTGGTTCCTGTTATTGTATTCTTCTTGGTCCTCTTCTGCACATGCGAATTGGGTCTCCGATGTTGTGTTCATATAATCCCTAGTAGTACAAAGGTGATGGTATCAATTGGGGGATCTAAAACACCTTGCCATACAATAAACAGTGAAACTCAAACTAATATTTCTGGGGTTGTAGATATGTCGGGTGGGGATGAGTTTGTTACTCTAGCAGCAACGAAAGGGGGAATGTTGGGGACGAGCTAGCACCTTCCTGCATCCCCGAGTGCTTTACAATTAGGCAAGTCTTCTCTAAGCACTAGAGCACTGAGAAAGCTTTTTTCATGCAAATATAATCACACACAGATGTGGCAGGCCATTAAATGAAGATAGTTAGCATTAAAATATAGGGTGTAAATAACCATTACCTGAACACATTTGTAAAATGTTAAATTATATTTCATTTTCGCAAAGCACGGTAAAGAGCAGTAGGCTCTGTGCCAAAAGGAATATGGCCTGCGCAAAATTTTGATTGCAGGGCATGCAGTGTTGCATCATCGAGGTTAGCTCTGGCAGAGCACACAAAGTGGCTGAGCTGCTGTTTCCTGTCCATCAGAAGTCCATGCAGACTAAGAATAGGGGAGTGTACATGCTCATGTACACAATGCAAAATTATGTGAAAATAAGGTTTAAAAAGGGAATTACTGGACCAAATCAAATATGAGTATACTGAGTGAAGTATGGAGAGTATGATGGGAAAATGTGGTTATATATAAATGTTCATAATATAGCTAAATGATGATAAACAGGAGCTACAATATATTTTTGCATAGCTAGCAGTATGCTAAGTAGTTTGTCCTAAATGGAAATCCGGCCATGCAGCAAGGACGACTGCAGCCTTGCTTATAAGGGAAGGACAGTTTTGGATGAGCCATGCCAGTATCCAAGTTAAACAGTATATAAGGCTCCTCCTTGGCACCAGTCTGCAGGAGCCAGCCACAGAAGAGGGACAGAATATCGGTCGGGGAGCAAAGGTCATTGCCCCCCCCCCCTCCCAATCCTCATTTCTGTACAGATTAAACCTGTTATTATTGCAAGATAAAGACTCTTGGCCTGAATTCCCTAAAGGGGTGAACATTAATCTGGTGGGAGCTTATACTTAAGGGGTACCCCTGTAAATTGGGCTACTTTTCCGAGTATACCTGTTCTGCAAAGTGCTACAGGCGTGGGTCTGGCATGGGAGTAAAGCAGGTGGAAGTTGAAGAAGTGCTTAAAAGGGGTACTGACAAACGCAATTTATGTTGATTATGGTGCTACAGGTATACCAAATTGTTATAACTTTCTATTGACAAGTTGAAGTTGCTAAAGATATTTGGTGGCAAATTATTTTGACCAAGAACATTATTGTTGCTATTGATGAAGTAAGAACTTGTTCAAGAAAGGGATAGAACCATATATTTACTGAGCTGGAACTTTTTGTTGACAAGCTGAAGCTACACCAAACTGAGTTGGAACTTTCTATTGACCGGTTGGAGTGGAAGCTAACTGTTGTTGAACACTGTTGTAAATCATGGTTTCCTTGTTTTATTTTATTAAACTGTAAAACAGAATCACGTTTGAACCTAAGAAAGGGGAATTCACCCAGGTTACAAAGAGAGACTTTGGTGACATTACAAATGCAATCATTATTGTTTGTTTGGAATTGCCATGTATTTCCTTGTTTATTCTTTGTATCTATAAGTGTGAGGGACAGATATCCTTTGTTAGGGTGTTTCCTTTAGTTTATTTTAGGCAGGGAAATCCTTGTCAGGGTAGGGATAGTGAGACGTTCATCCAACCTTATATTATAATAAAATGGCATTTGTTGAGAAATCTTCACAAAGTTATCCGCCTCACATTTCTGACCCCTCACATGGTCACAGCGTTGTTCGGCGACCATTTGCTTCCAGCTCTGCCTCAGACTTGTCCCACGCCTCTAAACTTGGGGAACGGGCCCCTCGCGGCTTCCTTCTCGTCCTCTCCTTGAACTTCCCGGCTGGATTGCGTCTCGTGCTGGTTGCCTGTCTCAATATAGCGGTTAGTTGGCATTAGGTACAAGTCCTCCTTCAATATCTTTGGTCCCTTGATCATTATTGCTCTGCGCCTCCTCCTCGTCCCAGTACTTCTATCATCAATCTCTCTTGGCTAGTCCTGGTTCTTCTTCGTCTCAGTAAAAGTCAAGTCTATGGCTCTACACAGGTACATGGGTTGGCTAGGTGTGTGATTGGAGTTTTCAGAGTGGAGAGATGTGTAGGACTCGTCACACCAGTTGCATATCACATTAAGAGCCCCAACACACCTCTTCCACTCTCTCCTTCCCTTCTCTCACTTGCTCCCTCATGTACACCCTCACTACATTCTAGAGTCTCACTTTTCCATCACAGGCTGTGGAATGCCACATGAGCCAAGTGTACACTTTTTCGGGAATTACATATGGCAGTGGCTCCCGCTGTTCAAGCAGTCATGATTTTGAAAAGGTAATGGGACTAAAAACAGTTGGTGCTGAAACCATATGCAAGTGGGAGGACAATAGTCACAGTGGCAGTGCCAGGGGGAGAGGTACCAAGGAGATTGCCAGGGGCCGTGGCTGTACCCCTAACTACCTCCAAACAGTGTCCATGGTTACAGACCTAATGCTTTTCTTCAATGGCACCATGGTAATATGTGATCAGGCACCCTGCCCACCCCTTAAAAGTACCCCTTATGAAACAATAGTTGCAATGCAGCATCCATGACCAAAAGGAACCAGTAATCTGGTATCTGATAGATCTACTTTCAGTCAAAGTGTCTTGGGCTGTCCAAGATCATGTAAACCAATACATTTTCCCTCTTTGGGTCTCGCGTAACCTTGCTGGCTGCCTCCCTGAGCAAGTCACATTTGGCTTCTGCAGTTATTCTGGAACTTCCAGCCTCTTTCCTTTTCATCATTGTTTCTGGGCTCATGTCTGGAAACGGGGGCACTCGTTTCCCTGCCACCTCTAAATTACTATACAGTGCAGCAGCCTTAAGAATCTTCCTTTTCTTTTGTGGCTCATTTGAGTACTGATATTTAGTTCCATCTCCATTTATCTGTGTCCAGGCCTAATTGCTAAGTGCCTTATTCACTGATATTGGTAGGTCCAGCGATTGTAGAAATCTGTAATTCAACAGACCATCCATCAGTCTTCACACCCCCATCCAACGACCTGTGTTCTCTTCTGCGCCACCTTTAGGGCACTGCTCCTAATGTTCTCGGTAGAGGACTCTGTGACATCAACCCATTTGATGACATTTTTTTGTGAAGTGCAATTACTGCCTTCATGCCCTGCTTGAGCGCTGCTAGGATCTCCATCTATGGCAGATTCCTCAACTGACAATGTGCCTATGTTGAAAAAAAAAAGCATTTTCAATCACAGCTAGTTTAGATTGTTTTCCTCCCTGCCATCCTTAAAATGCCTAGTTGCTTCTCTGCTGGTCTCTCAAGTCACGTGCTTCATGCAAATGGGTACAAAATGCTCAACACAGAAGCTTTGTATTGCTCCTACCGGTATGTTGCTCTCACCTTTACGCCACGTAATTGGAAGACCCGATCCACTGGCCTGGTACCACCTTTCTCCCCCTTTACTACTCCCCAGCCAACATTTGTATGTACTAGGCCAGAAGGGAAGCAGGTTTCCATGTTGTCTAACTTTCTCAGCCAGCTTCTTCCGAAATCACTGGTATCTGTTGGCTGTGACGACGTCCTACGCTGGAGGCTATGGGATGGAACAGGGGTGACCCTGGGGTCAGTAGAGCGCCACCCTGTGATATCCACTCCAGTGGGGTTATATGGAGGTTCATTCAGACTTCCAGTCCATCCCTCACCTCGTTTGTAATCATGCCATTCATAATCAATTCTGCCCAGATAAGGTTGTGTCACCATGCAGGCAGTGTAATAGAATGGTGCATAGAGATCAAACTGTCCAGGGCGTTCTAAGTGAAAAGATCTTTTTAAAAAGAACCAGAAACTGGCTCCGCTGTTGAGACCACAGTGCTGCCCACCAGCATATTAGTATCTGGTGCTGAAGCTGTAGTCAAGGGCCCCCTTTCGCAATCTTAAGCTCTGTTCACATGCAAAGCTCACCTGAGAACCATTAACCTATTCTACATACCATGTCCCGCCTGGCAGCAGAATAAAAGAGGACAGGAAGTGTGAGAACACGTCTGAACATTCACAAGGCACAGTAGGTTCGTCCTCCCCCCACCCCTCCAATGTATTTAATATTTTTCTTTTGTTTTTAAACTATTTTAATTGCATCTCATCACCTTGTCCCCTCCCTGTTGCCATGTGGGCGCTTTCAAACAGTATTTACTTCCTGTATAAGCGCCTAACAAGCGAACAATAAAATACAAATAAAATCAATAAGTCTGGAGTACTGTGATGGGCAGAGGAAGGAGAAGTGAGACCAGAGGTGGTGGGGAAACAGTCAAGGGGGGCAAAAAGGAAGAGGAAGAAGTGTAGTTGGAGAATCCTGGAGAGCGATGGAGGAAAGGAAATGGTTGAATGAGGGAGGAAGAAGAGTGAGCGAGGAGAGAGGTGAAGAGGAGGAAAGGAGGGGCTAGAATAGGAACCAGGGGGAGGAGCCTCAGTGAGAAGGCAAGATGAGATGGGAATGCCAAGAATGAGGGCCTGAGGAAAACCTGTAAGGTGTTGGAGGAGTAAGCCCAGGGAAGGTCATGACAGCTTTAAAGTGGGGGCCAGACCGGTACGTAACCACAAGAGTGGCGTACAGACAACCCAGGGTTGGTGGTGCAAGTTTCTTCACAAGGCAAGGAGGACCTTCCAACATCATATGGTGGAAGACGAGAAAGACTTTACACCAGACTAATGAAGTAGTGCGCAGACACTTATACCCCCAAAGACTGGGAGACGTATGGCCAGTAAGACTGATTGCCTTTAAAGGAGAGAGGGAAAGACTTAACAGCACGGTCCTACGAAAAGCTTTATGATATGTTGATGTTTTGTTTTGTGTCTTCCATCTGGGGACAACAGTGACCTTAATCTCCACTCTGCCAGTAAACCACTTTTTTCTATTCTTAGACCTCAAATTACTTGTTTATGCCTCGGCTGTGATGCAGCAAACTCTTTCACTGAACTCTGGCATGTGTTCCCCAATTTTCATAAGAGTCCCTGATAGTCCAAACTGGGACATTTGTGACTGTTGCCTGTCAGAGTACAAGCACCTCTGGCCCCCTCCCTATTTTTATTTGGTCATGCCAGAATTCCTTTTATTTTTTTCAAGTTTATGCTCTGTTTTAATAGTTTGAAAACGAATGTTTGTCAAAGTAATTTGTATGTGTATACTATATTAATGTGTTTCTTATTTTTGTTATTCAGAAGCCTTAAGGAGTCTCACATTCTGGACATTTACTGATCTGGACCTGGTTAAAACGTGTTTGAATTCTAAATTGTAATGAAAAAAGGCATTAGTAGCTAAGAACCTTGGAGGGAGAACGCAAAAAACATCCTATGTATTCTTGCAGAATACATATTTTGTCTCCCTCAATTTCATATCTCTTAACTACTTATTTTTTACTTTTTGAATTTTCATAATAGATATATTATTTAATGTTTGACTGTACTCGTTCTGTTAAAGTTCATGCTAAAATGTCACAAAGTGAGCTTTATATATTTGTAGTTTTCTCTCCTTAAACATTCAAATGACCTTCAAGTATCATGTGTAAGTCTCTTTTTTAATATTCTTCTTGAAATTTATGGCAATAGCTGTTGCCCTGCAAGTAGCTGCACCTTGTGTTTACCATTCAGTTAACCATATGTTTGTTTCATTGCAAAAAGAGTTTGTAGATTTGTGAGAAAAATACCAATTTGATTAAGGGTCTAGCTGTTTTAAGAAGGGTCTGGCGTAGAGAGAGGAATATATGCCTAAATGTGTAAAGAACAGGAAATGCATGGAAAAATAGCAAAAACATTAATGAGTAGTAAGATTGATGGATAGAAAATGATGCCAGTGATAAAAACAGGAGTGTGTAATTTGGCATTTTCTTTTACTTAAAAGGTTTGAACTTCCGAATTGCTGATCTGGTTTCGTAGTATGATACTTTAAAACTGGAATCTTCTCCAAATCTTAATAATGAGTCCTGCCTCGAACCCTTTATCAGTAACTAGTGTGATTGTGTTGTCCATAGTCTTAGTTATGCAGAGTAGTCATACATGTGCCTTACCAGTAACAGTAAACCAAATGGATGCAATCAGGCGGGATCTGTGAATTGAGTTTAAAATAATACAGTCTAAACAAATATGCAGCATTAAATCTACTGAAAAATTGCGTGTTGTAAACATGTATTAGTCAAATGTTCACTAATTGAGTATTTTAAGGATGTAGGAGAGGGAGGCTAACGGGTGACATTTTTCACAAATATTTATTGAGATGTTAAAGAAAAACCTATCTGGCCCTATCACTATGAGGGGTGTCCCTACCTCAACCAAAACTAAAGGAGCAGTCAGAATGTCAGTCAAACAAATAGTCACCATCCTGTGTCCAAACCTACTCTAGTCCTTCTAATCTACAACTAAGTATATCTAATTGCAATTGGGGTTTGAAACCCTTCACACTTGCGCTAGGTACTATAATTGGAATGAGAGCATGTTCTCTCTAATAATGAATAGGAGGTCGTTGGTTTTATTTGTGCAACATGTGTTTATTTGTGTAGCCAACACGTGTGTCGACCCTCGGGGGTCATTTCAAGGCGGTGTACAGTGGGTAAGGCTGGACAATTGGTCTAAGCTGCGGTTCACTGTCCAGTGCGGCCGCCGAGCATTCTGACTGAGCCCCACCAGGCTACTCCTGCTCCACAGACCTTGTGGATTAACATTGTGTCAATTATGCAAGACTCCACCTCGGCCGTCTTCTGGACCACCAAGGACAGTGACCCACAGCTAGGACCAATTGTCCAGCCTTACCCACTGTACATGGCCTTGAAAAAGACCCCTGAGGGTCAAAACACGTGTCGGCTACACAAACACATGTTGTACCCATAGAACCAACCACTTCCTAATCATTATTATAGAGAACATGCTCCAATTCTAATTCTAGTATGTAGTGGGAATGTGAAGGGTGTCAAATCCCAATTCCCACTTCCTAGCCAAGAACAGCAGGGCACTGTCCTTAGCAAACCCCACCACATGCAGCAGTGTATTATAAAACCACTACATTGAGCACAGAGTCCCACGTTTCTAGTGCTCCAGCCAAATCCATCTAAGGATATCTAATAACACAAAAGTTCTCCCACCAGGGGAATAACTCCCTTCTCCTGGTGGAAGCCGAGCATTCTCCTTTGAAACTGTCCAAAGTTCTCATTCCCGGGGGAATGACTCCCTTACCCTGACATCTATACATTATTCCACAAAAGATCACACAAAGTAAAAGGATCCTGATTCAGGAGAATGACGCCCTTGGTTTGGGTATGGATTTCCACATCCATTCACATAGCCAGGGGGAATAGCTCTCTTCCTCTGATGCCCTCCAGTTCAACTGGTATGTTACACAGTAATTCAGTAGAGTTTGCCATTCTTTTCAAATGTAGTCTAACGCCCACTTTTTCTTATTGGTATTCTCTTTGGATTCCACACCTTTTTCACACTTCCTTCGTCGGGGTCCCAGACTCTTCTATTGCATTTAGTGGGCTTTGCCTCCCCACTGAATTGAGGAAGATGTTTTTTTCCTTGACTCAGTTCTTTATTTTTGGAGTCCTCAACCCTTCTCTAATGAGCATTGGACGTATGCCACTAAAATTAGGCTGGTCTCCTATGTTGCTTATCTGGATTTGGTTGGGGGTCCTCGACCCTTCCCTGGTGGTCATTGTGCTTAATAGCACGGCCACTGGGATGAGGAAGAATTCCTCAGATGCAGTATTCATGATGATCGGGGTCCTTGACCCTTCTCTTGTGGTCAGTGGGCTTATTGGTACGGCCACTGGGATGAGGAAGAGGAGCTGTGCTACAAGTTGGGCCTTTCAGGGTCCCTTGGACACTATGGTTACCAAGTGGAGTTAGCATTTGCCTGCTTTACTTGCGTGTCCCCTCTGGCTCTCCGGCACCACCTGTTATCTTGGCTGAAGGTGCGTCACCGGGTCTTCCAGGGACAGCCGTCCTCCAGCTTGTTTCTGTGGCCCTTTCAGATTGTCTTCTGCTGTCGGGTGGTGATTCCACCAACAGGTTTTCTCTGCTTGCTTTCCCTCTGGCCGGTTGCACAGGCCCGCTCCTGCAGACCTGCCCGGAAGCTCATGCATCCGCCTGCCTTGAGTCTGCCAAAAGAGTTTGAAACTCCCCTGTCGGATGTCTCCGCACTTCGGGCTTATCTCGACCTCGCTTGACACATTACACAGTCCATTGTCTGTTTTTATACAATGTAGCAAGATCTCGTTCGACCCATTGTTTAAGTATTTTCTCTCTCTTTTGGTCCAAATCCTCACGCTTCTGCGGGGCCACATCGTACCAGTATGTTTATAATTGGTGATCTTCATGGTTTCCATGTTCTTCTTCATCATGGTACTTGCGGTCACATTGAGTTCTTCTGTATTACAATAGTACAGAGGTCTACTGTTTTAAAAGAGGCACTAGAGTATGTGTTGGTACAATGATGTTTACCAGGTGTGAAGGCATCACGAAGAAGGACACAGACAACAGATTCCGAATTCAAAATGACCAATTTTATTAACTTAAATGTCAGGATGTAAAAAGGCCTAGCTTACCCTATGCTAGGGTGGATTTTCCCTACCTAAAAATAAAAAACTAAGAAAAGTCTGAGTCAAAAAGTTAAACGTAGGAATCTGTCTGTGTCCAAACCCTATACTTGCCCTCACAACTATCTGTACTATGTGTAGGGTTGTCCGCAACCAAAAGAAAACTGTGTGCAACACAAAGTTCTGAGCTTCCAGCTTGCAGCTTCCTTTCAGCTCCCTTCCCCAAGTATAAAACAGTTGCACAAAGAAAAGTCTCAAAATTCCCTTTCTTTATTTTAGGATGCAGGTCTTGGGGATTCCTCCCCCAAGTCAGAACTCTGGGTTCCCTTCCGCAAGTTCCAAATGACACAGTTCAAAAAGAAACACACAAGATCCTTGGCTCAGCAGTTCTGTTAAAGTTGTTTTCAAATATTTGTTCAAATAATTTGCAGCTTTAACCTAGGTTGAAAATGTCCCTGTAAACCAGGCTTCAGTATCCTTTATTTGCAGGTTCATTAAAGTTGCATTAGATTTCAGGATAATGTGGTTTGTTTAGAGTTATATTAATTTTTAGTACTTCAATATATAATGGTTTGCGTGGATTTAAAGTTCCTTTGCCCTTTTTGGGTTCCAAATGTTTTAATTCAGTTTGGTAGCAAGTTTTTAATTCAGTTTGGTATTCAGCAATTCTACATCTTGCTTGTGGTTAATTTTCACTTCATCTGTAGTTCAATATTAGGTTTCGTTCACTTTAATTTAATGCTTCACTGTTCAGGGACCTTCAAAAATGTGTTTCTTGACACATGCAACTTCTGTGATACAAAGTATTCCCATCTGTTTGATAATTGCCAATGAAATGATCAATGATCAGAGACTTTCGAAAACATGCTAATCCGAAGCACGTGACCACTGCGATACAAACTATTCAGGAAATGATAAAGTTCACACACGCACACACAAGGGTTTCTCATTCACCAGAAACTCACCAGTCACTAAGAGTTTGTACTGCAGCGCTGCTCACACAGACGTCTGCTTTTAGTGTCAGGGCTTCAGTTCCTGCCCCTCAGACACTCCTGCGGTGGTCCTCCATCACAAGGGAACGAGCACTTAAGCAGAAAGTAAAGGGGCAGCATTTCCGCACTGTTCCCTTCACCTTCTTCAATCTTCTCTAGGGAGTACCAACTCCCACAATGTGCTGTAGGATTCTATGCTGCATGCACCAGCCTCCTGGTCCTTCTCCTATCATTTCCCTTTGCCGTTGGACAGGTCTCCATTTATACACCTGCAGTCCCTTGACAGGCTGCAGGTGCGGATGATCAATCAGCCTTGCCTGGCCACAATTGAAGGGACATGCCTGACCTTCACTGCTCTTAGAAGGCATCTTCCTCATCCCAGTACTAGTGAAAAAGAGCATAGTCTTCATTGCTCTTAGTTGCCTCTTCTTTGTCCCTGTGCCGTCAAATGTCAATTGTGGAGAAATCAGGGAGCTGGCTTGTAACAGCCCATAAAGTTTGGGGAAGGTTTGGGTTGATCATTAGTAGGAAATGGAGCATACCATGTCTTACCCATTTTATAGTTAACCCTTTTTTGCCCTTTTTCTATTACGTCTTGTCGGGGGGATATATCATATACTCATCTTGGCCAATGGGACATGGATATTAATAGCCCTTAGCTGCTCTAGGAATAGAGGATTATTCCTGAAGGGGAACTGTGAAGTACCCCGCCTCGTCTGAGTATTTCGAATGGTTTGTGTCCTCCCACGTATTCCTCTTCTTTCCTATTCAAGTCTGCCCGCAGCTTGCTTTGGAAAAAAATGTCATAGGGTTGAGCCTCATGCAGGGTCGAATCTTGGTCCACGACGGCCTCCGTAGCATCCTTTGTGACATTGACGCTGATCTATATTGGCAAACACGTTGATCGTTACCTCAGTTCCCTTTTTTCTGCATTGCTGCGTGCTTCGGAGCTACTCGCCTCAGCGATTTAACTACTTTTACTTCGAGAATGGCCTCCACATCGAAGACTGGCTTCAATCGGTGTTCGGACTGTGGGGTCAAGGTGTTGATTACAGACCTGCAACGTGTTTGTCTGTGGTGCTTGGGATCAGCCCCAAGGTCAATGACTGACTGTGCCTCGTGTCAGTCGATGGTGGTTAAGGCCTTGCGGGAAAGGAAGGGGAAACTTGATGCAGGTAAGCCCTTCCCCAAATCGCCGGCCCTTACCCCTACTTAGAGGAAATCGTCAGTCTCTCTTGTTAAAAAAAACATTTGAAAGATAGACGTTCGAGGCCCGGTTCAGGACACTCATCATCATCTTCGCATAAAACGGGTAATAAGCGATGTCGCAGGTCCTCGCCGTCTTCATCATCCTCTTCTGAAAGAGTTAGTTGCCCAAAAAAGAACTCGACTCCAGCGGCGTTAGAAAAATTCCACTTAAAAATGTAACACATTTTTAAAAGACATGCTCCTCTGAGTGTTCCTTTAAAGGAGACAGAGAAAAGTGGCCACCCCTCGACGTCTTTTGAGACCGATAGGGAATCACGTGTGTCCTCTTCTCGTGCACCTAAGAGCCAGAGAAGAGAGGTTCTTTCACATAAATCGAAGGAATCTTGCTCGACGCACAAGAAAAAGCCAGTGTCCGTTACCTCAAAATGTTCACCAACGGCATCGAAGCGTTCTTCGAATGAATCGAAACGTTCATGTTTGTCATCTGAACCTTCGAGGCATGTAATTCATATTGAGCCTTTCGAAGCAACATAAGGTGCTGATGCATTCGTCGACAGTTTCGAATAAACCGTTGAAACCTTCAACCTCTTTGCTCTCGAAGATTGTAAAATCTATTCCTGAGCCTAAATTATTCCGACCCATTCCAAGACCTGATTTCTTTAGGTAGATGGGTTCTATCATTGAAGATGATGATGATGATGATGATGAGGAGAAAGAGGATCAGCCCCCTTTTGAGTATGAATATCGAACCCCAAATGTTCCAGAAGAATTAATTTCGGAGGAGTCCAAGATGCAGAATGATGTGGATACATTAAAGGAAACCAGTAGTTGGGGAAACCTTGCCAGAAACAAAATTTGGTAATGCCGAGGTAGCTGCTTATACTGATTCTCCTTTGCAGGATGGTTATTGGTAAAGTAGCTGAATATCTGGGATGGTCCAGACCTGCAGCCACTGTAGATATTGATGATCTCACTGACATGTTAGACAGCGGGCCAATTAGGGAAGCCGTATTACCATTCTGTGCAGCCTGAGAGTAAGGGTTATAGAGAACTGATTGAAACCAGATTCTATTCCATCGGTTAATAAGTTATTGACAACGAAATACAAGACTGCTTCTATAGAGCCTCCGTTTCTGAACAGGTACCCAACACCTGAAAGCTTAGTGGTTCAAGCAGCAACAGCATCTTCAAAGGCTGCAGCCTATTATATAGGAGGATTGACTCTTTAGGAAAAAGAGTATTTATTGCAGGAAGTATGGCATTAAAATCTGCCAATCATACATGTGCATTAGCAAAATACACATGTACCCTTTTGGGGTGTAGCTGCTTTAGCAGCAGAACACATACTAGAGGGAGAAGAGATAGAAGGGTCTTTAAGCCTGATACAAGATGGCAAAGATGCCACGAGGCAATCTCTGCAGTCTAGTTTAGATACAGTGGACTCGTCCAGTAAAGCTGTGACTGCTAGCACAGTACTTAGATGCATGTCTTGGCTTAGAATATCTGGATTTTCAGCAGACGTCCAGGCACGTGCCGTTTGACAGTACTTCTCTGGTTGGGAGAAGGCCGATGGTAGTCTGGAAAAACTGCAAGATTCTAGGGCTGCAGCAAAATCTTTAGGGGCGGCGATAAGACAACCTCAATCTACAGGTCAAGGATGGAGAGGTTGTTCTTTTCGTTTCTATTCCTCCATATCTAGAGGAAGAGGTCAGTTTTCACAAAGAGGTCAAAGAAGACCCTATCGTGAAAGAGATAGAGGAGGAAGGACTCTACGGTCAACACCCGCAGAGTTACCCTCAACTGCAGGTGGAACAGCAAAATGACTCTTTCAACCTCAAAACTGTGGTAAGGGGCACACTGTTTTACCATGTCCAGAGTTGGAGAAGCATAAAAAATGCATGAGTCCTAAAAACAGTAGCAGACAGATACTGCCCACCATTCCTGAAAAGTCCTCCCGATTGCCCCCAAGAACAAACTCAACCTTGGTTCCAGATCTGCTCCTCCAACAGGAGATTTTGACCCTTTTGGATAAAGGTGCGATAGAATTGGTACCTGTACCAGAGAGCAACCAAGGTTGGTACTCTTCTTACTTTCTAATCCCAAAGAAGGGCGGAGGAGTGCGATCCAACTTGGACTTGAGATACTTGAACAAGTTCTTTAGGAAGGACAAGATACAGAAAGTACCTGAGGTTTGTGGTTGGTAGTTCTCATGATCAGTTTCAAGTTCTGGCATTTGGGTTTACCTGCGCCCCCATGGTTTTTACCAAACTTATAGCAGTGGTGGCAGCAAGTCTAAGGAGGGGGGTGGGATTTACATCTACACCTACCTGGACGACTGGCTGATCAGAGCTGTTTCTCCGGAACAGTGTCTGGATCATCTCAGTCAGACCTGCTGCCTCCTCCACGAGCTGGGCTTCTCCCTGAACTTCAAGAAGTCTTATTTGACACCCTCTAAGAAGCTTCAATTTATTGGAGCAGTCCTGGATTCAGCCCCGGGAGGAAAAAACTTTGCCACCTGAGTTAAGGGCTCAACATCTTTTGCAGATAGTCCAAAAATGTCAGAGTACCCAACGTCTTCCGGCCTACGACTTCCTAAGGTTGCTCTGCCTCATGACATCCTGCATTGTTCTGGTGCCAGAAGCCCGTCTGAGAATGAGATCCTTTCAGTGGGCTCTCAGATCCCATTAGTCTCAATTCTTCGGAAGAATGATGGACCTTCTCCAGGTCCCAATAAAGGTCACCCAGGATCTCCTGTGGTGTGCCAGCCGAGAGAATATGATGAAGAGAACCATTTTGGCAACCATGGCCGGAGACAAGTTGTGACGGAGGCCTCCATCTCAGGATGGGGAGCGCACATGAGAGAGCTTTCAATAAGCGGACACTGGTCTCAGTCAGAGTCCAGAGGGCAAGCAGAGTAGTGTTGATGGTCTTCCTGCCCTCAATATGGAGAAAGTGTCCTGATCAAGATGGACAACACACTGGCCATGCATTACCTCAACAAGAGAGTGGGTGTAGGGTTACTGCTCCTGTGCAGAGAGGCAATGCAGCTCTGGTTCTTGGCACTAAGAGAAGGAATAACTCTTCTGGCAGTTCATCTAGCCAGAGAAAAGAACACAGCAGCGAACCCTCTGAGCATCCCACGAGTGGGAACTAGCTCAGAGTCCTTCAAGAGATCTTCGCCCTTTGGGAAACCCCTCAAGTGGATCTATTTGCGACCAGTGTCAACAGGAAGTGTGAGCTGTTCTGCTCCAGTGAATTTCTCCAAAGAGGAGCTCTAGGAAACGTGTTTGTAGTGGACTGGGAACTTCCACTCCTGTATGCGTTTCCGCCGGTCCCTGTCATTCCTCACAATACAGAGGTTGAGGAAGTTCGGGAAAACCATGCTCCTCATTGCCCCTGATTCGGCCAGGAGAACGTCTTACACCGACCTTCTGGAAATGGCCATTTGCCCAGCATTTCGTCTTCCCCAAAGAGAGGACCTACTCTCGCAAGAGAGAGGTCACATTCTTCACCCAGAGATCAGGACTCTCGACCTTCACGCCTGGTATCTGAAAGGGTGAGATACAAGGATTGGGACTTTCCGGAAGACGTAATCTAAGTGTTGCTTTCAGCAGGAACCAGTGGTTGAAGTGAGCGGGAGCGACCGGCATTGGTAATCCTGTACCTTTTTAAATTAAGCTTTACTGTTCCTATACTTTTATTTTAAAAGAAACCGTTCCGGAATGGTTTAGTTGTAAAATAAAAGTGTAGGAAGCAGTTGAAACTTGCACTTTCACTGCACTGTACTGAACGTTCCTTTAAACATTAGGCACATTTGTTTGGGGGTTTGTATTGTGTGTGGGAGGTGGCAGGGCAATGGGGTTTGTGGTGAGCGGGGGCAGGCCGGTAGGGAACATAGCTCCACTACTTCTTTTCGTACACTTCGACCACTGGCGAGAACACCAGCAACTAAATCCTTGTACCGCTGCCGTTGGAATAGATTTCGCAGCTGGTGCAGGGAAAAGAAACTAAATCCTTTCTCATGTAAACTTCCCCAGGTTTTTTCTTTCCTACTTCATTCGACCCATTCTGGGTTGTAAGTAGCCATGGTGAAGGGCTATTTAGCTGCCTTTAAATTTTCAAAAGATCTCCGGATGAGAGATCAGATTTCAAAGTACTGATTGTGACACAATTTCTGAAAGGCTTATCAGATGTGTTCCCGCCTACTTCCTTCACAGCGCCATCATGGGATCTAAACCTGGTACTAAGAGGTTTTATGAGAGCTCCCTTTTGAGCCTTTACATTCGTGCCCTTTAAGGATGCTCACCATAAAAACTGCCTTTTTAGTGACTATCACATCTGCCCGTAGGGTAAGTGAGCTATAGGCTCCATCATCCAAACAACCTTTCATAACCTTCTCCAAGGATACAGTAGTTGTAAGGGTTAAGTCATCTTTCTTACCTAAGGTTGTGTCACAATTTAATTTGGCACAACGTATTGCACTACCATCTTTTTAGCCGCCTCCTCATCTACGTAAGGAGAACGAGAGACTTCATTGTTTAGACCCAAAGAGGGTTCTAAGTTTCTATATCACAAGGACTGCAAATATTCGCCAAGATGATCATCTTTTTATTGGGTATGCTGGTCATAGATTAGGATTAGCTGTCACAAAATAAACCATCTCTAGATGGATTGTTATGTGCATAACTGAGTGTTCCTCATTGTCTGGCAAGGATTCACCTGAGGGTCTAAGAGCGCATTCTACTAGAGGAGTGGCTGCCTCATCGGCTCTCGAAAGAGGTGTACAAGTTAGGGACTTTTGCAGAGCGGCAGCATGGAAGTCTCCCTTCATACATTTCGTAAATTCTCCTGTGTATATTCTTTTTCAGGAGAGGAAGCTATCGTTTTGGAAAAGCTGTCCTCCATAACATTAACAAATAAAGTAAATTCTTAGCACCCTCTGCCAAACTCAAAATTGCTTTGGGAGTCTATCAAAGATGAGGAATATGTGGGAGGACACAATCCATTTTCTAAGAACAAGTTACCCCTGGCAACGTTCTTTCGACTGGATGTTTCTCCCACATAGCCCACCCATCCATCCCCTCGTGCCTAGAATTTCCGTGTCTTGCACCTTCCTTTCTCGCAACGTCAAGACCATCTCCTCCTGGAACACAGCATGCTACTTAAGGAGGAGAAAAAACTACCAACTAAGGTAACGGTCAGCGCGCGTGCCAATATAAATCCGCGTCGACGTCACGAAGGACGCTACAAAGGCTGTTGAGGACCAAGATTCAATGCTGCACGACACTCGACCCTATGAAAAAAAAATCAGAAGCAAGCTGCGTGCAGACTTGAATATGAAAGATTAGGAATACGTGGCAGGAACATCCAGTCGAAAGAACGTTACCAAGGGTAAGTAACTTATTTGTCTCACTCCCACTCCCCAAGGATCCTACACCCAAGTGATCCTCCCTCGCTTCTCCAAGCCCCTGGCCACCTGAGAAGAGGACCCAAGGAAAATAGAAGTAAGAATACCCTTTGGTTTCTCACAAGGGCCATACCTCAGGTGGTTGTCCTTGTCCACAGGAGGGGAGTTTCTACCATGAGGTCCTCCCTCATTGAACCACCCCTAAGGGGACTATTTGGTAGCGGCTACACCTCGCTAACTTCATGGGAAAAGTCTCCCTCCTTGTCACAGTAATCCAGAGGGACTTGTGGTAAATCAGATTGAGGAGACAGACGAGAACTAATGTTCCACTCAATTTTTATTAAACCAAAGAGAATACGTCCTGTTCTGTTCCTACTTCTAGGATGTTCTTTGCCTGATCTATCCAAAAATAAAAGGTGCTTGTTAGGATGTCTCATGACAAAACTCTGTTCTCTGCCCAAAACCGAATCTAGCCGAAGGTCTGGCCCTACCACTAACACAAAACATTAAAATAAACTAGACCAAAAAGGTCTGCAAAGGAATTCACTCTCAAAGCATATAAGGTGGCTGACTTGTAACCCCCTCCTTGAATGTCTTTCTAGCCTCTGTGAGGCCCTGTCCTTGTTTGTGCAGTTCAGTGTCTCTGTATTCTTCCTCGTTTCCCGGTAGTGAATGATTCCTGGCCCCCACTCAAATGTCTCTCTCTCAGGCCACATGCCTTATTGTACAGTTCAGAGTGTCTTTCTTTTCTCTTTTCCCAAAAATATATTCACTGACTCTTGCAGTAGACCTGGGGCCACTTCTCCCTGGACTATGGTTGCTCTCTGGCCACTTTGCATTTGGGGGCCTTTCTCCTCTTCTTGGGATATTGATCCTCTCACCCCACCTTGCAGTAATGTTTCCTTCTTTCTCTCTTGGGGAATGACTTCTCACTTCCAACCTTGGGGTCTCACTTCTTACAATCCCACTTGGAATACTGTTGCTTCCACCCCACCTTGGTGACCTGTTACCTTCCCCCTGCTCTGGGGTCTCATTTTCCTCATCCTACTTAGGGTGTCTACTCTCTTAACTCTGCATTGGGGTCCTGTTACTCTCACCCAGCTCTGGGGTCCCAGGTCTCTGTTTTTCATCCGTATTTGGGTTATGGATGGGTCTTTTCGCTTTCCTCCCTGCTATGTGGGGCAACCACATACCTTGTGTAGTGTAGCGGTGTTCATTGGAAGGGGCGGGTTCTCTGCTGGTGCTGTACCACAGACTGGCTTCTTGTTTGGTAATCCACGTCAGTTTTGTTGGTTCAGCATCTCTTTTCTGGTCTGTGTCAGCTTATCCACGCCATGAACATCGGGTGATTTTCTTCCACGTCTGGGTCAGTCAAGGCGTCTTCTCTCCTGTGGCCATGTCTCTCCTGGTCTGGACCACATCTCAGAGAGCAGTGTTCCGTGGGCTACTCTGCTCCCCTTTGGCAGACAATGTATGTGTCAGGCTGCTGCTTCTGGGCTTTGCCTTGCAGGAGGGCTTCTTCTCTCTTGGCGGACTCCTCTAAGACTGCCTACACCTGCGGCTGGCTCATCAGGACTTCCTCTACCTGTGGCTGACTCTGAGGGAGGCTTCTCTTTCTCTCTGCTACTTGTCTGGCCTCTTTATGGTTCAGCCTAACCCAGGTGATTCTGTGGTTCACGTAGCATTTGGTTTATTACCGGTTCGGAAACCATACCAGCCATTTCAAAACGGTCCTGCACACAATTGTCTTGCTTAATTCCCTGATCGAGTAGCCTATGCACAGTTAACTGCCCACTTGAACTCTTATGCCATTCTTCACTCACATCAATCCGGCTTCAGACCGGGGTATGGTACCGAATCAGCCCAACTGGAATTGAAGTTGAGATTGGTTTATCGTATGGATAGAGGCTTGCCATCTCTTCTTATGTTATTGAACCCATCGGCCGCATTCGACTTGGTGGATCATACTATTTTGATCCCCAGGTCGAAGGAGGTAGAAAACTTCTCCAACGGGGCAACCAAGTGGCTCTCATCTTTTCCTAGCAATAGGGAATGTAGGGTCTTCTCGGGAGAGGCAATTTGGGGTGCCTCAGGGGGCCTGTCTTTTGCCCTGTTTATACAACATTTTTACTGTTCTTTTTTTTAAATACCTCGATTCCAATTATATGGAGTTCACTAATTATGCCGATGATTCTCAGTGTTTGATACCAATAACAGGCAAGCATGAGAATGACAAATGTTACCTTAATAAGGTATTCTCTATTGTGGAAAATTGGATGATTCAGAACAATCTTGCCCTTAACAAGGACAAGACAGAGCTCATGGTTGTGGGCTCTCAAAAACCTGCTAAAAATATTAGGTGCTGACTATGAGAGCTTCAGCCTCAATGGTACCAAAATCCTCACACAAAAAAAGGTTGTATGAAAGAGCACATTAGCTCTATTGTGTCATCATCTGCGTATTATAACAAACGCATGGCACACCTGCGCCCATTCATCAGAGAACAGAGTGCAGAGACATTTCCAGGGTAATAGTGGGTGCAAAAATGTATTATTGCAATAGCTTACTGATTGGTGTTAACAAAGGAGAGTGCAAAAGATCACAGGTTTTGCAGAATAGCTCAGTGAGGATGGTAAACGGCACGGCGCGCAGAGACCATATCACAGAAGCTTACTGCAACCGTCACTGGCTCCCTGTGGAGTCCAGACTTGTATATCGCCTCGCCCTCATTGTATGTAAATGTCGGCAGGGCAGGATGCCGGAATATCTTCAGGCTTTGGTTAGTGATAAGGTGCAAACCAGGTGTCTAAGATCCAATGACACCAATTTGCTAAACACCCCGAAATTCAATACTGTTAGGGCTAGCAAAACAGCTTTTATGCATGCTGCTGCGAGAATCTGGAATGGACTTCCACCAGAGCTTAGGGAATTGAAATCTATCAATGCTTTTAAAAGAAAACTCAAGACATGGCTTTTTAAATAATCTGGTTTTATGGTTTTGAACTTGCACCTATAACTTTTGATATCTGCGCCATATCTTTCTTTTATTGTTTTATGTTTGTATGTTATTTTGGTGCCCTCAAGCCTCCAGGTCCAAGGATAGCGTGGTATAAATTATTAAATGTAAATGTAAATAACCAACAAACGAATGGGACTCTGTACCAGAGGGAGGATGAATAAAAACCTTCTTGGGGATTCCTTGTCCTCTAAGGAGTCGTCCTCCCAGACAGATCCAACTTGCCCTGTCCCCTAGAGGGTGATAAGAGTAGCAGCTCACCTTGCTAGTCCCAAAGGCCACTGTGACGAGGCACATGACTTAACACTACAGGAAATACTTTCCTTGGAGATGGAAAGTCCAAAACCATGGCCGTCCAACGGTTAAATCAAGAAGAGCATATCAACGCTCTACTACCTGCAACCCATTTCAGAACTGCCACCCCATATTGGGAAATATATTCATACACGGCATATGTAGGCTCTAAATCTGAAAATACTGCGACAAAGAAGTCCAGGGCTGAGGAGGAGGAGGAGGAGGAGGAGGAGGAGGAAAGATCAAAGAACCAAAGGATGTGGTCTAGTGTTTCATCACTACCAAGCTGCCTTCATAAAAGAAGGGGAATCGGATCTAGAGAGAAGGAAGGTTGTAGTAGCAGTAGTAGTGGCGGCAGCAGGAGAAGTGAGGTGCACAACACGGTGTCAAACGGGAAGAAAGATCTTTCCGTTATTGTTGGCTGCAAAGTGTCGGGAGAAAACACATGACCATTGGTGTAGATAAGAGAAAGACAAAGCCTCTATTTGCAGGGCTTTGCCGCCTGGTGTGACCAGCAGTGAGCAGTGCAGGAGCTCCGCACCCGCAGAGAACCTGATGGATGGCTGGGCAGCACCTGGAAGACCCGGACAAGCGGGATCATCTGGTATGGTCCGTGCATTGTCCAGGCAAGGTGAATCGTAACACACCAGGAAGATGTAGCAGCTGGGACAGGCGAAAGCCATAAACGGAATACGGAAAAGCCTCCCTGCAGTTGCCCGAGACAAGACTGAAAGTGTTTAAACCAGCCCTGGGCAGGAGAGTGCGCCTGGACTGGTACAATTAAGACAGAAGTATGAAGGAGCTATTTTGTATTGAATGGGGTAATTGAAAAATAATAGTTAAGAGAAAGAAAAGCCTGGTCTGTACAAAGTAAAAAACAGACCTGGTAGATAGAACTCTTTCAGTAATCTTCCTCGTCCCAGTCAGCTTAGGACCAACAAAGGTGATCATCTGAAAGGAAAGTCCAAGGAAGACGATTGTCCCTGTTGGGGAGTATTCTCAGAAATGTGCTAATTCCCTTCTACCTTAGATACCTCCCAGCTCTTTTGCTGGACTTTAGGACTTTTAATTTCTAACCTTGAGAGAGTGATATCTTTTTCCCAATCTCTCGTGTATTTTTTCTGTGATTTGGACTCTATCAGACTCCAAAGTCACAAGAAATACAAACTCCATAGGCATCATCTTTTACATTGTGACATCCAGCACCTTTAATGCAGTGGCACAGGGAAGTCTCTTAGATTTCCCAAAGGTTTAAATACCTTCTCTTGGTGAAACTACTGTTTCCAAGAGCAGTGAAGTGAAATTGACTTTACTTACATTTTTGTAACTTTCTAGATCAGCGCACACTATCTTACCATAGAGTGCTGAAGGGGTTACTTAGTATCCCCTTTGTTTAGTTTCTCATGTAACATTTTTTTTTTTTTTTAAACTTCTTTTTATTATAAGCGTGGCAGCAAAACACAGGCGAACAGCGCCAGGCAAAACATTGTAAAAGAACAGTATACATAGCATTGGTATGCAGATGTTACTTCACATTTCGAACAATCAAAGAGCAAAAAGCAGTGAGATCTTGTAGGAGGGTATCGGGGAGCTATGACTGAGCTGAGGACCCAGGCTGGCCAGGGGAAACCGGAGAAGGAGGGGAGGTCTGAGTCACGGCCAGGTCTAAGATATAAGAGCGGAATCGAAGCCAAATATTTCTCGGTCTGGAATGTGTGGGTTGTAGGTGGGACCAGGCCTCTTCCGCATCAGAGGCCCATGTGACCGCCCTCAACCATTGGGCATGTGTAGGAGGGAAGGGGCGAAGCCAACAGAGCAGGATAGAGCGCACCGCGAGGAGGAGGCAAAGACCAGCTAGTTTCTTGGAGTCTCGGGGGAGGCCCGGGAGATCGTGGAAGAGACATACCAGCGGGGAGAGAGCAATGGGGTGGTCCGTCACGGTGGATACAGTCGAGCAGACGGCCTCCCAGAACTGGGCCAGGCGAGGGCAAGACCAGATCATATGGATATAGTCAGCCTCATCCCGACCACATCTGGGGCAGTTGGCAGGGTAGTCGGCCGACATACGATGTAGTCTGATCGGGGTATAGTGGAATCTGTGAAGAACTTTGAATTGGATAAGTTTGAACCGAGAGTTGAAAGAAACCCGTTGTGTGCGGTCGCATAGATGGGTCCAACGATCATCGGACATCTCCACACCAAGGTCCGCCTCCCAGGCGAGTTTCAGTTTGGTGAAGTCTGGAATCGATCTGGACTGCAGCATGGTGTATAGCCTAGAGATCTTGCCCCTCCTAGGGGTGGGAGAAGTGAGCTCGTCAATAGCAGGGTCATCAGGCGGTATTGCGGGGAATGTTTGGTAGTGTCGTTTAAGGGTCTTTCGAAGGGATGCGTATTGGAGCCATACGCTCTGGCCCCTTCTCAGGGGTAGGGGGAGGTCAGACCATTCGACGAATATACCCTGGTCGAACACGTCGCGTAGCAGTTCGAAGCCCAGGTCCGCCCATCGGCGCACTGCTACCAATGGGACCCGCGGGACCCCGGGGAGAAAGTTCCACAGTGGAAGATTACCGTGGAAGGCGTAGGCAGTCCCCAACAGACTCCACGTTTTTGCCAGTGCAACGGCTGTGCAGGTAACCGGGCTCTGCGAGTTCCGAGTCAAGGGGGCGGGTTGTAGCACCAGGGAGCGGATGTCTCGGTCAGCTACTGCGAGCCTCTCAAGTCGGACATGCGGGGCAGGATCCGTGGTATCAAACCAATAGGAGGTATATTGGATTTGTGACGCCATCCAGTATTTAAGAAAGTTAGGGGCACCGAAGCCCCCGTAAGACATGGGGGTGGAGAGGGTCCCGATTTTAAGACGAACCGCACCCGAGTGCCAAAGAAAGGAGTTCACGGTGCAGTCTAATTCGCGGAAAAAGCCCGCCCCCGGCCATAAGGGAACATTAGCGAACCTATAGAGCAGTTGGGGTAATACTACCATCTTCAACAGGCCAATTCTGCCAGCCAGAGATATTGGGAGCTTGTCCCAGACCTGAATCTTGGCTGTCAAGTGCGTGAGGTATTTCTGGTAGTTTTCGTGGAATGTCCGCTCGTGTTGGCGAGTCACCACCGTCCCAAGGTACGTAAATGTGTCTTGAGCCCAAGTGAAACCGAAGGCATCAGGGAAGTGAGAGGTGCATTCCGTGAGCGGAAAAAGGGTAGATTTCGAACAGTTCACTTTAAGGCCAGAGATCCGGCCGAAGCGACTAATGTCTGCAAGTATAGGGGGTAAGTTGGCCGAGGGAGAGCGCACAAACAGCAAGGCATCATCTGCATAGAGGGACACTATGTCTGTGTGTCCCGCGGAGCGGAGACCCTTGTCGGCATGACGTTGGCGGAGCATGTCGGCGAACGGCTCGATTGCTATCGCAAAGATCAGGGGAGAAAAGGGACATCCCTGTCTCGTTCCCCTGGCGATCTTGAAAAGGGGAGAGTATCGGTCCACCGTACTGACCCTGGCAACCGGTTCAGAGTAAAGCAGTCTGATCCAGGAGATAAAAGAGGGGCCGAATTTACAGCACTCAAGGACTCGCCATAAATACTTCCATGAGACCGAGTCGAATGCCTTTTGCATGTCAAGGGCAACAGCCACAGCGTGTGTGTCGGGGCTGATTCTATCAATAATGTTGAATAGCCGCCTCAAGTTCAGAGAAGTGGAGCGACCTGGGATAAAACCGGCCTGATCTGGATGGATAATAGATGGCAGAAGGGGAGCCAGCCGGAGAGCCAGAGCCTTGGCAAATATTTTGACATCGCAGTTTATGAGGGACAGTGGGCGATACGAGCCGCACTGTGAAGGGGGTTTGCCGGGTTTAAGTAGCACAGCAATCGTGGCTTCACGGAGAGAAGGAGGAAGTGCCCCAGCCCCAACAGATTCCTCCCAGAGAGCCAGCAAATGGGGAATGTGCCTTGAAGCGTTTGTAGAACTCGACTGGAATACCGTCCGAGCCAGGTGTGCGGCCCGAGGATAGGGAGTCAATTGCGGTCGAGAGCTCCTCCCGTGTGAGTGGGGAGTTGAGGGAGCCCGCGGCCTCCGGGGATAGGGTCGATAGAGGAAGGGTATCGAGAAAGGAGTCAATCTCCGCCAACGAGACTTCATCGGCATTGGAGTACAAAGATTCATAGAAGGTGAAGAATTCCCTATTGATCTCTTGTGAAGAGACCGCCATGGAACCGTCAGATCTCTCAACCCCGAGGATGTGCGGGGGCCCCGTCTCACGCCGGATCAACCTAGCGAGGAAGCGGCCGGGGCGTTCCCCCTCCCCGTACCTCCTAGCCACACCAGGGTTATCGAGGAACCTCTGCTCGCGGTCCGCAAGAGAGCGGAAGTTATCCAGTTCCTCCCCAATGCTAGCGAGGTTGCCCGGAGTGGAGTGTAGTGAGCATGTGGCTTCCAGAGATGAAAGTCTGGATTCGCTGGCGGCGAGGTCTCTGCGGATTGACTTAAGGACCCAGCTTTCCTTAGACAGCGCAATCCCTCTAGTGTAAGCCTTGAATGATTCCCATAGGGTTGCGTGGGACGTTACCGAGCCCATATTGGTCTCGAAGTACTCCTCAATCGACAGTTCAAGTTCGGTACAAAACTCAGGGTCCAGCAGGGAAAGGGGTTTTAATTTCCAGTGTCGGGAGCGGGCGGGATCGGGGCCCCAGTCTACTGTAATGGTGACAGGAGAGTGGTCAGAGAGGGTTCTCGGAAGGATCGTTAGTTGTGTTACATTCTTGACTAGTATGTTAGAAATCACCCACCTATCAATACGAGAATAGGAGTCGTGAACCGAGGAGTAAAAGGAGTAGATGCGGGAATCCGGGTAGAAGAACCTCCACGCGTCCACCATGGCCAGACGGGGAAGGGAGGAAAGTGCCGCATAGGCCGCCCTGGAGAGGTGACGGGGCCTGGAGCCCGATCTATCCAGGGCTATATCGAAGATCGTGTTAAAATCCCCTCCCCAGAGGATTGGAACAAGGGGGAAGCCATCGAGAAGGGAGGTGACCTGCACATAAAATTCCGGGTCGTCAAGGTTAGGGCCATAGATATTCAGGAGGATCACTTCCTTATGGTGCAGCATGGCGTGAAGAAGTACATATCTACCCTGGGGGTCGATTTTCGAGGAGATGAGGGAAAAGTGGAGGCTCCTATGAATGAGGGTCATGACTCCTCGGCTCTGGGAAGAATAATCAGTGAAAAACCGGTGAGGACCCCAGGATTTGGCGAAGCGCATGCAGTGTATAGAACGAGCATGAGTCTCCTGAAGGAAGAGAATCTTGGATCGGTGGCGTTCGGCCTGCAGCTGGAGCTGTCTCATCTTCCTATAGTTCCCCAGACCTCGCACATTCCAGCTCATAAAGGTCAGGGCACTCTCAGTCACAGTATGGCGGTATTAAGAATAAAGCTGAATGTCGGGGACCGAGAGGTCAAATTAACAGTTCCACAGGAGCATATCACAAATGCCCCAGCACAGTTCGCCTTCGCTGCCATCGCCATTTTTCCAATAACAAAAACCCAAACAACCCCAACATACCCCACCCCCACCCACACCCCCCTCCCAATCAGAGGGATGACCAGCCCATCCCTTAGTAAACAAAACAAAAGCAGAGGCATCATCGCCTGGGGGTCTGAAGGCCCGACTGGCCGTAACGCTCCGGGTTGCAGCAGAGCAAATAGTGCATGGGAAGCCCGTGACGGATGAGAGATGCATATTAGACAAAGTTCTCGCCAAGGGAACAGCGGGCGAGCACCAAGGTCGAGCTGAACAAGCAGGTTGCGGGAGAAAGGATTGGCATGGTCCCAGTTCCGGGGGGGCGAGTGGACCATACGCCTCCCATCGGGGACCAAGGATCACCGCTGTGCCGAGATCAGAGGGAGGGGATCAGCCAGGGAAGTGTTCATCGATGAACTTGGAAGCCTCTTCCGGGATAGTGAAGAACAGCACCTGATTGGAGTACTCTATGCGAAGCTTGGCAGGGTAGAGCATAGCGTATTTTATGGAGTGGTCTCGCAACCTGCGTTTCACCGCCTGGAAGGTCTTGCGTTCCCGCTGGACCGCAGTCGAGAAGTCGGGATAGAGGTGGATCCTTGCGCCACCCAGAAGTAGCTCACCTTTGAGTCTCGCAGCCCTGAGGAGGGCGTCCCGATCGCGGTAATTTAGTACGCGGGCTATGATGGGTCGAGGAGGGGCACCAGGTCTTGGTTTCGCCACCAGGGCGCGGTGGGCCCGTTCAATTGCGAAGTGTGGAGAAAGCTCAGGCTCGTCAAGAAGCGACAGGAGTGTGCGTTGAACAAAGTCTTCCATAGGCTCGTGGATTTCGTCCTCAGGAACCCCGATGATGCGGAGATTATTGCGCCTCGAGCGGGATTCCAAATCCTCGTTCTTCTTTTCCACCTCCGTGACTCGGCTGGAGAGAGTGCCGACCTCGGCGCGAAGAGCCCCCAGCGCATCCTCCGCAGAGCCCACCCGTGTCTCGACCTCTAACACACGGCCATCCGTCCTCTCAATGTGGGCCTTAATAGAGGATATGGTGCCGGTCATGTCATCAAGTTTGGAGTGGAGAGCGGTAAATCCCTCACGCATGAGATAAATCATATTTCGGGAATCCGGGGATGTGTCGAGGGGGGCGTCGGAGACCGACTCGGAGGCCTCTTCAGGTGGCCTTGCCGCAGCTCTCGCAAACATATTGATGGAGCTCTGTTTCCTTGCACCTCCCTTGGTCATCCTGTCTTATGAGTGTGTCAGGTGAAGAGAAGGGGGAGAGATGAGAGCCAAATATTAGTGCCAAGGAGCGTCCTCCGGAATATAGGGGCCAATCCGTGTTCCGGGGTAATGTAGACACAGAGCAACAAGCGAGCACACCTTGAGGCCGGAGTGGAGGTTGTGGCCCCTCTAAGACAGGAGAGTGGATGTCGCCGTGATAGGCCCAGGCGCGCACCGGTGAAATGGCGTACAGTGGCCGGGGCGCGGTGCAGGGAGTCCAGCGGAGGCAGCTCCAAGGAATGTTCAACAGCGCCTCAGCCCCAGGACGCCTGCAGCCCGGGGGGAAATGGAGCACGGTCCAGCGGGTCACAGTGGTTGGGTAGAAGCAGCAGGAGTCAGCGGCATGAAGAGAGAGGCAGGGGGGCGGGAGGGGACAGCAGCGCCGGTACTAGGGAGGCACCCGCAGGGTGTGATGGGTGCGGGCCGACCCGCCAGAGTCACAGCAGTCAGGCGCAGTCCCCTCCCCGCGCACCCCCCACCCCCAAGCCGCCACAAAGTTGAAGTGGCCCCACGGGGCCCGGACCAATTGCACGGGGCAGGTCGGCTCCCGCGCCAGTCAGGAGAAGAGGTGGTGGTCCAAGTGGTCACAGCCAGGCACAGTAATCTGGCGTCCCTCGCCTGGTCACAGCCGGACCCAGCAATCTGGCGTCCCTCGCCGGGCAGGTGCCCCTCACCCTAGCGGTCCGCAGCGCCGCGGCCCCAGGGCGAAGGAGGGCCGACGCTGTCGGAGCCGCGGGTCGAGGAGGGCGGAAGGCCGTAGCCGCAGGGCTGGGAGGAGGGCGCAGGAGTTAGCAGCGTAGAGAGAGAGGCCGGGGGGCGGGAGGGGACCGCAGCGCCGGCACACGGGAGGCACCCGCAGGGTATGGAGGATGCGGGCCGGCCCGCCAGAATCACTGTAGTCAGGTGCAGTCCCCTCCCCGCTCTCCCCCTACCTCCAAGCAGCCACCAAGTTGATGCGTCTCTCGCCGGGCGGGCGCCCCTCCCCCAAGCGGCCCGCAGCGCCGCGGCCTCAGGTCGAAGGCGGGCCGACGCTGTCGGAGCCGCGGTTCGGGGAGGGCGGAAGGCCGCAGCCGCAGGGTAGGAAGAAGGGCGTAGCTCCGTCCGCGGGGCTCGCAGCGGCTGCAAACCGCGTCCGGTTGCGGTAGAAGTGTTCCCGCAGGATCGGGTGCAGAGGGCAGGTCCGTAGATGGCGTCGGGCAGAAGAGAGCAGGATCGAACGCTCTGCCGGCCCGGAGCACCACGTTTAGGCGGCCATCTTGATCGCCGCGCAACAGCGCCCCCCTTTCTCATGTAACATTTTGATGTTACCCTTTCTACAATTAATGGCTGGTGGCAGTGGTTTACTTTTTACTACCATTGTGTGTTTTTACCGCGGGCTACGTTTGCAGCTGCAGTAAGGCACCCATGGGTGCACATTTTGTTAAAATGGCCCCGGTCTCGTTTTTTTACCATTTCTTGTTGGAAAGGTCCTTCTTGAGATTTACTCTGCGGGCCAAAGCAGGTTTGGTCCCTTCGTTCGTTTTGTCTTTGGAGGGATTCACGAGTGAAGCCCGCCTCTCGCTCAAGTATGTCTGGCAGGGGCAGGAAGTGAGGGAGGTGCCCGAAAATCCCTGTGCTTGATCCCCTTGGTTACAGGAATGCACCCAAAGATGATTGGTCCGCTGGCTGTCATTGGAGAACAGCCACCCTGCTGTGTGATTGACAGCTAGGCTGGAATGAATGGGAGAAACCTGCATAAAAGTTGAGGCTTTTTTGCTTGGAAGGCAGAGTCGACCACTTGACGACAGAATCTGAAGAAGAACTTGGAAGAGACGCCTGCTGCAACTCCTGGACCGTTGGTTTGCCCGGTGAAACCCTGCTGCATTGCTGAAGCTCCGAATTCGGTTCGACTAGAGAAGCCCTGCAAAGACGACTTCTCCCTTTGGTTTGGTGGAACCAATCAACCCCAAAGTGAACTCGCTTCGACATCCTCTCGAAACTGGCTGTATTTCCACATCTGCTGGAACCGAAGTGCCAGTGAGAGGAACACCAGATTGAATGCAATGTTTTTAAGTCGGACCCAAGCGCCAGGAAGATCCTCCGGACTTCCCTGAAGCAGGACTGACCAAGCCTGAGCCACCTCAACAGAGTGCTGGACCCCAGATGCGAGGAAAGTCTGAAGTGGTATCCGAGAATCGCAGTTTTGCTATTTGCTGTAGACGCGAGTAGCTGAAACGACAAAGTGCAGCTGAATTGAAGTTTGACCTTTGCTGCTCTGAGTAGGTGCTGTTGCCTTTCCCTCAGGAAACGGTTTATTTACTTTGCATGAGAAGGTTATAAAAAGTACTTACATGTTTATGAATTATTTGTTGACCTTTTGTTTTATTCCTCTATTTTATCTTTTGCACCCCAAACACAGTATTGCTCTAAATGTACCAGTGATAAATCAGTGTCCAGTGTCCCAGCTATTTACGTCACCTGAGGGTGTGGGACGTGCATGTGTGCCATCCCCAATGGGTATCATCTGATTTAGAGAAACGGAGTATGTTTTGAAGTGCATTTTAATTGTTACATGTTTTGCCCCCTTCTTAAGAAGGCGTATACAACTGACTGTTAAATAAATTAATTATTGTTTAATCAAGAAACCTTGAGTGTAAGTGTTTATTTGAATAACTGTCACTGTGAAACTCTGTTACAACCCTTCTGCTCACATTGACCCCTCTTGAGATGAGCCTGGCTGATCAGCCACACTACCAACCTGTGTAGTACAGACTTATGCCAAAGGTAGCGTTCCTATTGCCAGGAGGTCAAGGTTGCTGCAGTCTTCCAAAGGATACTGCACACAATCTTGCCTAACAGTCCCCTTGGCAAACTTGATTGTGTTTCTCACTGGTAAGGATGCTTCTTCTTTTAAAGTGAAGAATACCTTCAGTAAGCTGAGGAAAGTCCAAGGAAGAGGATTGTCCCATCGTCATTGTGCATTAGGACTATCTCTGGGAAGAAGAATATTCCTTCAGAGATTAAAGTTAACCCTAAAATAGGGAAAACTAGGATGACCTGTGATCTATAAAGAAAGACTGTAGGCAAACGCGCCAAAGATAGTTTATACTTTCCCTTAGTTAAGTTAAGTTTAGATTGATAGAGGGAGGGTCAGCATATGTTTCGGGACACTTCAGAACGGACTATTGGTTTTGGACTTCATGACAGGGCCGTTAGTTTTATTTGAGGTAGCGAAAGGTAGACGGTTTGTGATGCTCTGTTTACCTGTTGAGCAAATAAATACTCAGTGTTGAAAATGTAATTCTTGTATCTGAGCCGTTCTTCTGGCGCTTCAAACCACCATAATATTGTGAAGCCACCATTTGCCCAGTATAAGTGCAGGTTTTTGTTTCCTGAAGAAATTGCTTATGGTCATGGAAGAATATAAGACCTGCGAGTGCTAGATTGGAAGAACAAGATTAGAAAAAGAGTGCTCTCACTCCTTCCCACTTGTCATCTCGGAATGATCAGTAACAGCCCCTCTACCAAGCATAATGTTTAGTTTTGAGAGTAGCTTTTAAATCTACCAGTCAAGAACATGGGACCAGTTCTGTAAAAAAGAAACTCTAAGAATTCGGTTTCTTTTCAAATGTATTTTTATTAACATTATCAATTTATTAACATACAAACCCCCCCTCCCCATCCACTCCCCTTTCCTCCCTCCCCCAGCCCCCACCCCCAGACAGCTGCCACCATTGTCAATATTAGTCTTTTGAATCCAGTCCGCTTGTACCTTCAGCAGAATACATCCAATACTCGTATTCTTTGTGGGCACCAGTTCTCTCGATAGTCTTTATGCAGAAGGTTCAGCACCAAATCCCAATCCTTCAACTTCTTGTGTTCCCCTTGTAACACATATGTCACCCATTCCAAAGAGACATAATGCCACATTTTAATTAACCAATCCTGTTCTGGAGGGGCCATAGGTTGTTTCCAATTGTGTGCAATTAGTGACAGAGCGGCTATACTTAGAACTCTTTAAGCTTTCCTTTGAGTCTTTATGGTGTGTACTTCATTATATCGCCCTAATCCAACATTGCTTCCCCCCATGTCTCTACTTATTTGGGAACCAAGAATCTCTTGCATTGTCTTATTAACACTTCTCCAGTATACCTTCACTTTGGGACACTCCCACTGTATATGACCCTATGTTCCCATTTCCTTACATCCCGCCAACATTCCCCTGAAACATTTGTATAAAACGTATGTAGTTTCTCCGGAGTAAGATGCCATTGCACCAATATCTTGACCCACATTTCACGTATCTGAAGTGCCCGCATCAATTTCGGAATTCCCTTCCAAACCGCCAACTGGGGGCTTCATGAACAACCCGGAGTGAAACAGAGCTGCCAGATTTCTTGAAGTGCACCCTCCTTGCCCCCTGTGCTTCGAACCAGTAGTACGGATGCCAAATATTTGCCTGATTAATTAAAGGAAATGTTCCATTCACAACAATGTGGGGAAGCTGAGTAATTACATAAGCCTTTTCTCAAATCTGAAATATTCTTTAACCAGTAACAAATGGAATGCTCTTCCCAGCGCAAAGCTACTTTGCACTGTTACTTGACCAAACCCCTATCACTCATTTCACAAATGGTGGTGTGCCGCCTATCTAAAACACTGGCAATATTGGATAGAGGGCCACAATGTTGGACACCAACCATCTTTCCTGCAGGTTTTTTATTCCGGAGATCCTGGCATTACCCCTTACCCATTAATGGTCTTTTCAAAAATAGCCACTGTCTCCTGTATGTCAAAAGCAAATGGAACAATTATTCCGTCTACATAAAATGAAACTCCTCCTTTAGCAAAAAAATGCCCACATAATATAAAACATTAGAAATGTAGCCAGACTGTCCAATTCTTGATTATATTTATTTTACTTACTCCTGCTTTACCAGTAAGAAATATCAACAATGTTGAGGTATCAAATATAGGACATCTGTGTTCTTCAGCTGATTAGTTTAGCCAGTTTATTTATTGAAGGCTTTCTATGGAGCACTTTAAAGACCCCAGAGTTTAAAAGCATTCCTTTGTGCTACAATTGTGTCGCCATTAACTGCAGCTAAATCAATTACTAATGGCTTCCAGGTGGGTATACAACAAGCCTCAATGATTGAATTTTACAAATCACACTGCGTACATCCAATTTAAACTTAATTGTTTTCTTAAGTGATTAATTTTCACCCACTTCTTTATCACTACTAGTGGTATTTGTCTGTACAGTTGTGTTCTAGTAAACAGAATGACCTTTTGATGTGTAAGGATTGAATTTGAGACACAGGCAGAGGAGAATCGGGATATAATCAGGAGAAGGTCGAGACCTATGGCGACCACCAGGATAAACATTCTCATAAAAATTAAAATGGGGGAAGGCGATAGACTGCCATCTGTAAGAAAATATTACCACCATGGACGTGCATTGCCTTGGACCCTGGCATGGTGATTATCATCTGGGGTTGCAAGACCCCAGTCAGTTTTTCACTGCCATCACTGATTCTGTGCTTTTTCCTAGGCGCAATGTCCACCATCCAGATAGTCTAACGGAGCATTAGTGCCTACAAAGTTCTGAAGTTGGGAGGTAATAGACTTTTGAAAAGGTTTTGCAGGAAAAACTTGCAGAAGGAGTCAGAACATTAGCCAGATCGGACTGATGCAACAGGCTTTTTTTCAAGGGCAGCATTACTGGTGGTTTCAACCTAAAGGGTGCTTTGAAATGTTGAACACTTGACTCTTTGTATTTTTGTGGAATGAAAATGTTTTTAAAAATGTATCTGTTTTACCAAATCAGTTGTATCTTTGTACCTAAAATCTGTGTACATCAAATAATGTCAAGTTTCATAACTCTTTTATCCATGGTAGGACCCTATACTTTAGTATTTATAATGCATTTTAGTATTATTTGTATCAGGTAAAAACATATCCACATGGTTGATAAATAGTCCAGGGTGACTTTGAGGAATGAACCACGCTAGGCCTGGTCTGCAGGAGATGTCATGTAGCTTAGAGGAAATCTTATGCATTGGTAGGCTTGGACCACAGGGCAAAAAGTTGACATTGCCACAACAGAGCCCTAATTCAGCATTGTTTGAGTGCCCATTGGTGGGCAGTGTGAAAGATTTCCCTTAGAAAACAAGAGTGGACCATGTGGATAAGCTGTGGGGAAAAGTAAAGCATTTTAAACATACTAACCTTGTGGATGTACTCGAAAGAGATCACCAATAAGATCAGGTATTTTGAAATCAAATGGTCGACTAGCTTTGAAAAGTGATTGTTATTGCTTGTTAAGAGTTTCTTTCATTTTTGTTACAGGTGACCTCTCTGTCTCATTGGGTGGATTTCTTTTTGCTGATATAGCTTTGCTGTTTATCGTTGGATCAATCGCTACCACCATGATCATTTTTCATCTGCACGTTATGGCACTAGAAAAGATGGCCTGCAAGGTACTGTCGTTTATTTTAGTTTTTGTAGTGTTGGTTTATGTCTGCACAGTTTTCAAATTGTTAGGTAGTGTGTACACAAAGCAGAAATACAATGTAAATGAATCTGATACAACCATATGAGGCAAAGTGAACATGTATGATGTTGTGTGAGAAAGTCATTTTCTGATTACATAGATTGGCTTTAAACATGATATACTTGAAGTAAACAGGTTAACTTGATGGGGAATTGGTTGGTTGGCAACTTGTCATGATTCATGTTAGATTGGCTGTTTTGTGGCTAGTGTAATACTTTAACGGATGGCCTGAATCTACAAACTCTTGAGGAAGTCTCAAGGGCTTTATTAACAAATTCACAGGAGGTATGGATGGTTCTTGGAGTAATGGTTAGAATAATCAAATTGAGGCACCAGCTGGAAAAAGGGTATGGGAAATTAATGCTAGGTCGCAACCTGCTCTCTCGCCTCCTGTAGGATTCCCACTCTAGCCCAAGCGTCCATAACCTAGGTTAGTGCTATTGCTCTGTAACCCCTGCACCCTCAGACTGGTCTAAAATACAGACCAGGAAGACTGGGAGGAACCCCTTTTTAACTTTCCCCATTATCCCTCCCTTTTGATAGCTTTTTGCCTAATTAAAGAAGTGGAAAACCTGACTCTGAGAAAGTAAACTACATGTCCCAGAATCCCATAGGGACAGATAGGAAGAAGAAGAAGGCTGAAGAAGCATGTAGAGGCAGAAGACGGACAATTGGGCCCAACAGCCTTTACAAGGGTTAGGCAATTGGCATTAATGGTTTGCACCTGAAACTAATTGCCCCAACTAATGGGCATAAAAGGCTGCAGCAGGAGAAGGGAGAAGGAGGGAGCAGGAGCTGGAAGGTTAGCAGTAGTAAAAGAAGTAAAAGAGCAAAGAGGCTGGCCGTTCATGAGGAAGTGTGATCACCTTAAGGACGGCAGGATGTCGAGACCGCAGATTTCACCTGCAAGTTCTGAGAGGGTCAAGTGTTCACAAACTATGCCGTGCCGTGGCTGCACTGAGAAAGACGTGCTGGGAATGAAGGTTTTCCCTGGTGCGCCTAGTGGCTGTAATTGCAGTGCCGTGCCCGAGGGACAGAGAGTGAAGGAGACTCCCAGTTGGCATGGCAGGACCTGAGATACCCGTGCTGCAGAAGGGTGAGGGTCCCAAGTGTGCCCAAAGCCGTAGTAGAAGTGGAAGAATTCAGGAAGGTGAAGAAACCCGCAACCACAGTATTCCTGAAGCCGGTGAGTGAAGTTTGGCGTTCATATTCAATCCAAAACCTTGCTGGTAACTGTTACCAGCTCTAAAGTGGCTCACCTGAGAGTAGAAGCAAGTATAAACTCTTCGGCGTGAAAAGTATTGCTAACCATGGGAATGTATCACACGCACTTCTAGTAAATGTCAGAGTGCTCACCTAGGAAGAAAAGCATTTCTTTTCCCATTGTTGGAATATTAACATTGCCGGAGCGGTCGCTTGTCCCTAATCAAACGGGGAACGCTTGCTGAGACATTCCGAAAAACCTAACGTTGACTTTCACAATTGTTACAAGTACTTACAGCATTAAATGAAGGTCGTGTGTGGCCAATTTTGATTCCCGACAGGAGTTAAAAAGCATCTTTGTAATAATACGTGTTAATACAAGCACTTGCAGTCACTTAAGGTAAAGATCTTCCTTAAAGAGTGGTCATGGGTGCCTAAATCTGTTTTTCCTTTGAAGACTGAACATTGTAACATAAAGAACAAGTATTTTATTAAACCTAGAAGTTAATACTAACAAGAAGAGCAAGCATTGGCCAAGCTAGGGGGAGAACCCTTTATATAAAGCCCTGTTTAAATCTATCCACCTGATTTACAAAGTTGTTAAAAGTCCAGTGTCCTCTGATACGTGTGACATTGTTACCCGAAGTTGGAAGTGTGGCAATAGAGCTTCAGGGTAGCTACTGGAACCAAGAAGATGTGAATCAATCTGGGGAAGGGGGCTGGGTGCTTAAAAGAAGATTGAGCAAATAATCTGTAATGCTGTGACTGCTGAAGTTTAGAAAAAGTCAGTCTTGAAGCAGAAGTAGGTTACACATGTGGCAGTAAAGCAGACGGAGGCTTCCCTTTTCTTGGAGTATAGGAAAGATGAGTGCCTTGCATACCTGTAGAGGTCGAAGAGTCTTGTCTTTAAATGCCTAACAATCCTGAAATAACAAGTTGAAGCAGACGTTGTAGAAGGTGAAGGTGTTACTCTATTCTTTGAGCTATGGGAAAACAATCTTGGAAAGAGGACATCCAAGTTTACCATTGGTTCTATTTCCGTGGCTAGAATTGGAAGGGGATCTTTTCAACTGAATGCTGAAGACTGTTACCAGTAGATTCTTGTTTGAACTTTTGTTCAATTTGCACCTTCCAGGAACTGGTTCAAGACTCTGTTTCCTTTTGTACATTTGGGGAAGGAGACTTTGGACAATCCCAGGGAAGGGATTTATCCAGAACAGGTGAAGGTCATCCAAATACGGCTTAATTGTTTACTTTTTTACTAACTTGGAAACACAGATGCTGCAGCTTCGCCCATCGACAGCCGATAGTACTGCCAATGGAGAGAAATGTTGGTAAACAAAGGGGCCATTTCGGAATCTGGTAGCCACCATGAAAGGGCTGCCTGATTCCAAGATGGTGTCCTGGGTCATTATGGCCTCTGGTGCATACCAATCGGTTTCACCAACCTTGAGGGTGGGGTTTATTAAAGTGAAACAATTACCAAGCCGATCTAGTGGGTGCATCTGTAGTTGCACTGACTTGACCGCTTACAGAGCATAGCGACCAATGTCCTGGAGTAAGAAGAGGGGTCAGATGGTGTGGGAGGTTGGAGTGAGGCAGGGCAGGGAGAAGAACACGGATGATGGGTGGAAGATGGGAGGAAGAAGATGAAGAGAAGGGAACTGTCAAGAGGAATCCATGGTGTTGGAGTTGGGAGGAGAATAAAGGCAACCAAAAGGAACCCTTCGGAGGGGAGAAAGGCGGGAGGAGATGGGGGTTTGAAAGAGGGAGAAGGGAGAGGAGGGGAAGGAGTTTGGAACACACACACACACAAACACACTTGCAAGCCTGTTTTGATCTAACAATTCTGCATTATACAGTGTCTAACTGCACAGCATTGTCTGTAAGGCGCCATGTGAGAACTCGGTGATCATGTGACTCGCTCCTATTACATTAGTAAGCATGAAGAAAAGTCGGCGGCCACCTTAGCCTAGCTTTTTCTAATAGTTGCATCTGTGATCACGTTTATTTGTACCTCGTATTGTCTGTTTATTTAAAACATTCAATATATTCAATATGTCGGACCTCATTATGTGTATATTCTAAAATCGTTATTACCCAATTTGCCCATTCAGCCAAGTGGCTTTAAAATCTCCATTCTTACTAGCCACAGCAGTGCAATCCTGTGCAGCACGTGAAGGACTACTCGTATTATAAGAAGCAGAGAAATGCAGCGGATTTCATTATATGATTCTCTAACATATCGTGCCGACAATTTAACAGTGACATTCATTTGGCATTAAGTATACTCTTTTAGAATTTTTTGTTTGACTAAGGTTAGTGGTGACTGCCCAGTACAGACATCTCCCCCACCAAAGCCTAATGTGTTAAGTGTAAGGGACATGGATGCTGTACTATGTCTCGATACTCTAAATGATGAGAACATTATGAGTAGTCAGTTAGAATTAGACAATCAACAGACAAGATATGGCATTTCCACAGATCTCACAGAAGACAGCGG